>NW_004955429.1:6623260-6640638 GCF_000276665.1 Chinchilla lanigera | reverse complement strand
TCCTGTACCGGGAACCGAACTCACGACCTTGCGCTTGCCAGGCAGGCGCTTTGCCGCTGAGCTAAATCCCCAGGCCCAACAACTGAGTCTTTATCATGTTATGTAGCAATAAATAAAACCACCAGGCTAAAGAGGTAGGGAGAGGGATGTACATGAGCTTATGGTGGCGGACATGAAATGTACCAACCCATGAACTGAGATGTATGTCAACTCCCACAAGGGAGCAGTTGCTTCAAAACACCAGGTGACATCGGCTGGCCTCCGCCATTGGTCACCCCTGCTGATGCCATGACCTCATGTACAGAGAAGCCATGGTGCAAGGGCTGAGGCTACAATGGGCCAGATAGTCTAATTCCCATTCACGAAAGCTGCACCCGTATTGCCCTGCTGAGTGTTCTTTCTGCTGAGAGCAGAGACTAACAGCACACCCTAGTAGGCCACTCAGTCAAGGACACCACTGATCCCTTGGGGACAAGAGAATTGCCTTGGATACCTTCCTGCTTTCGGGGGCTAGTGGCTCCTGATTCTGACACATACTCCTGAGGCAGACTTCTTCTGGCAACCAATGAACCCTCACTAACACCACTGTCCAAAGACTGGGGTTCCCCAGTGACATGAAATCCCACATAACATTATGGGATGTATGGATCAAGCCTCCTTTCTTAGGAAAAGTGAGGCAGTGGGCATAGGACCATGAGGTCAACCTGAACATTTTTGAGATCAACATCGAACTTTTTCATTTATTGCATCATCTAGAAGCTGCTGGCCTGACAGAGGTGTTCAATGACATCTTTAAAACATAATAGCTTAAATCAAAGCCATGTTGGAGATGACACTCTGCATAGCCACACCTCGGGATGGAGATCAAGGACCATCATCTGGCATGGTGTCCCCAGGACACAGATGACATGGATTGAGGATCTGGCAACTGAGAATGGGAAGTAGGAGTAGAACAACTTGCCACCATTTCCAGGAGCCCACGTGAAAATGTGTGCTCCTCTGTTCACAGCTCTAGGCAAAATGCTCCCACCAAGGAACACAGCAAGACCCTCTGACACTTACCCGTGCTCCCTCCAAGCACTCCAAGCTTCTCACACGAGCGGACCAGCAGGCTAGGGAAGGAATTGCTATTCTAGCAGGGATGCTTGGCCATGATCAACAGGAATAGGAAGGGTTGCTGTCACACAGTGAAGACAGGGAAGAATACATCAATGGCCAGGCTCCCTGCAGGGTCACTTCTGTTCGATTTTGATGCTACCTTGAAGCAAAATAGAGAGCCTAAGAAGAGGGTAGTGAGCGTGGGTTCATACTCTCCAGGGTCACTCCATCAGATAAGCTCACCTATAAAGAAATGGTACAAGCAGAGGGTGAGCCTCACCTGAAATGGGCAGGAAAGGACAGAGACAGTGAATGTTAATTACAGTATCAAGATGAACTGCATTGGACAGAGTCATAGTTTGTCCCACTAACCTTGCCCTTGGGCATTTCCCCTGGAGAAAAGACCATCGGGAATCATGGATGTGTTTCTAGATAGCACAGACTTACTGCAGGGAGAAAGTGACGGGGTCCCGATACTCCCACAGGACCAAAGCTCTGACTGCCACCCTTGCTGGGAGGGTTAGCTTTTGACAACTCATGGTTGCCTCCACTTCCGGAATGGCCAGAAGGTGTTGTGCCCAAGGTTCTGACCCTCCCCTCGGTCATCTGGCTCCAAGACTGGTTGGCCTGGAGTTTTAAGCACCTACCCCTTTGCTGTGATTTTGGGATATTGCTGAAAGGTGTCTTCATTTTCAGGGCTTCCCACAGGATTACTGAGGGCCTCTGCAGCAAGAGCATCGCATTTCAACTCCTCCTGCTCCCAATCTCATTTCCTTTGTCTCCTCAGGTGCTCTTCCTCAGAGCACCCTTCGTTAAGCCTCTTGCACTCAAATCTCGGCATCACAAGATCTGTTTCCCAGAAATCCAGTCTGTGACAAGTTGCTAGATCAATCCAAGTTTGTACATGTGTAGACAGTCATTCTGGATTTCCCTCCAGACTCAGTCCTGATCAGGTGTTCCCATTTTTCCATGCCCTCCCCAACTCTTAGGAGTGTTAGACTTTCAAACCCTCACCAATCTGGTGCCCAGGTAGCAGTACTGCACCTCAGAGGTACTTGGTATTCCCCTGATTACTGATGAGGTTAAACATCATTTCATAGGTTTATTCATTTGCTATTAGGTATTTTTTTCTTCTTCTTCTTCTTAAAAATACATAGTCTGTAGAGGATCCAAGTGCTGGTTTTATGAATTACAACATTTGGCTTACAATGTCGTTCCTTAATAATGTGGTTTTGTGTGTGTGGTTTTCTTTTTGAGGGTGGGGGGTTGTTTTGTTTTGTTTGTTTGTTTCGGTTTTGTACAGGAGATTGAACCCGGGAACTTTGTACTGAGCTCTATCCCTGCTCCTTTTTAATTTTTTTGTTTTTTTTTTTTTTCCGGGAACTTTGTACTGAGCTCTATCCCTGCTCCTTTTTAATTTTTTGGTTTTTTTTTTTTTTTTTTTGAGCTGGGTCAAACTTGAGAACCCCTGCCTCAGCCTCCAGAGAGCTGGGATTACACATGTGTGCCACCACACCCAGCTACCTCTTTAGCTTTTGTGAGATCCAATTTACCTATTTTGACTTTATAGTGGGTGGAGATTCTTTTCTGTCTTAGATAAGAAACTCCCTATTGTAAAGTCATGAAGGTATCCATCTGTCTTCTAAAAGCATTGTTGTTTCATTTTCGCATTTATGTCTGTGACCCATTTGGAACTGATGTCTGTATGGTGTGAGGTATGGGTCCAATTTTGTTTATGTTACTCATCCATCCACATACTACATATTGATAATTTAGTCCTTTCCTTACTGTTCTTCAGTCCTTTCCTTACTGTTCCTTCTTTTTTTAATTGACTTGATTTTTCAGAAAAGTTTTAGATTTACAAAATTTGAAAAAAATAGCAATGAGTACCCTTTTATGCCACATCTGACTTCCTCTGTTATTAACATCTTACATTAGAATGGCATGTTTGTTACAAGAGATGAGCCAATACTGATATATTATTATTAACTAAAGCCCATCCGTCATTTAGGTTTAGCTAATGTCTTTTTCTATTCCAAAATCCCATCTAGGATGCCATCTTACATTAGTTGTCCAGTCTCTTTATGCTCTTTTCTTAGCCCTGAAAGTTTCTCAGACTTTGTTTTTGAGGACCTCAACAGGTTAAGTTTAATTGGTCAAATATTTTGTAGGATGACCCTCTATTAAATATTGTCTGGTGTGTTCACTGAAAATAGAATGGGACAGTGGTCTTGGGGGAGGAGGCCCACAGAGGGGACCTGCTATATAACACGAGGGTGGCTCCTGCCAAGGTGATTTGGTACCACCAGCATTACCTTCATTCACCTGGCAGGTGTCAGAAAGGAAAATGGAGACGATTAAGCATGGGGCCCCTTCCCAGTCTCCACTCTGATCTAAAGAAATACTTGCAATAGAAAAATATTTAACATAGGTGATTTCTACAAATTTTCTGACAGATCTATGATTTTTTAACCCTTGTCTACCTCGTCCTTCCCTGAATTACATGAATTACATGAATGTTACATTCCTGTCACAGCAATTGGTTCATCTCTTATTACATTACTTCACTGAGTTTTCCTCCAATTTTATACATGCTATTTAAGTATACAACTGTTTACTAACCATGTTCAGAGCATGTTTACATATCCAGATACTCAACATAGCCTTTCAAATGTTATTTAGCCTTTAATGCTCTAAATGATCTCAACATATATCTGAGCTCAGTTAAATTACAGACTGAAAAAAATTAAGAATAAAACGAAGTTCCTCAAAAATAGCAGTTATTGCAACACCTATAATGAACACATGTTAAAACTTTAGAAAGTCAATACACCCACGAATATTTAAGCAATTTTTCCAAAATATTTCGCACCTTTCTTTGTTTTGTGGTACTGGAGATTGAACCCAGGGCCTTGCACATGCTAGGTGAGTGTTCTACCCCTGAGCTGCTTGCCCCGCTTAGTTGCCTATGCTGGCCTTAAACTTGTGATCCTCCCATCTCAGCCTCCTGAGTAAAGTGGGGTTACAGCATATGCCATCTTGAATAGCCCCACCTTTCTTATCTAAATACAATGGCCTTGTAAAAGGAAATGTGCCAAGCGCTCACCCACATAATAAGATCAACTGCTTAGGATAAAGGGCAGTTTTACCCTCAGCACCCCACTTCCATTCTTATTCAATTATCTTTCCTTATATTCTGCTCTCGAAATCCTAGCACTCCCCCAAATAGTGTGAAGCAGAATATCCTTAGATATATAAAATCAAGATTTAAAACTGCCACCTAGCACCTGTCACCTGCAAACCCTGGAACTATCTCACATAGGTGTTCTGAAACAGGAATCTGTCTGGGCACTCCAACTCTCAAACACCAGCTGGGAACAAAGAATCCCTCAACCCTAGACTATCTCCCATTGCTGGAACCTGTTCTTTCTTTCTAGAAAGAAAGTTGATCTTATTATGTGGGCAAGTGCTTGGGCAGCAGTTCCCTAGCACTCAGGTAGAGGAGGCAAGATTACAGAGTGGCAGGTTGGCATAAGCCCAAGGTGCAGCTCACACTAAGATTTCACTTTCCTATACAGAACAATGAACGTGTAGTCATTTTATTATTTTATTTTAATTTAATTTATGAGACAGGGTCTCACTATGTTGTCCAGGCTGGCCTTGAACTTGCTTCAATCATCCTGTCTCAGCCTTTCGAATGCTGGGATGACAGGCATGAGCCACCACACCAGGATGAATGTGTAGTTTAACAGTACCCTTTTACCATTCCAAGAAGGTTCAGTGTTGTCTTCCAACACACGGTGCAAGGTATTAATGAAACTCATAAAATATAATTAAAATATCACCTTGGGTTTTCCACGAACCAGTTCCTCAAGTAATTTTTGTAGAAGAGAGAACTTGCAGGGAGACAGTAGGGCAATGGAGCGGGGCGTGGCATTGTGCCTGACTGCGTAGGTTGGGATTTGAGACTTCGGGGCTACCGCACTGTGCATCCCTCCACAGCCTGAGCTTGCAGCAGCAGCAGCGATTGGGAACTACCTTGAAGGGCTGCGAGGATTACAGATATCGGTCCATAACGGTGCTTAGAATAGTGCCTGGCAAGCAGGAAGCACTCAGAATGTTAGCTCTGCCGAATGCTACACTTTGGGTGTGCTCCTGGAGTTCAGGTACTGTGAACAGAATCCCCCAAATCATGTTAATAGGGTGTGCAGGGAGTAATTAGAATTACAGGAGGTCGGGATGGGCCCCCACGATGCCATTAGTGTCTTCATAAGAAGAGGAAGGGAGGCCTCAGACAAAAGGCCCTCACTGGATTGCAGCTAAGGCATTTTGAATTCTCCAGCGTTGAGAACTGCGAGCTGATAAACCCTTGCTCGTTATAAGTTCCCCAGCCTACGATATTGAACAATAGCAACAGAAAAAGGACTAATACAAGTAACACATAAATATGGGGGGGAGGGATACATATAAAATATGTATGAAGAAATGTAGAAAACCACAAAATTTGCAGGAAAAAGATAATTTTCCTGTGTGGCTCAAACTGGCTTCCAGTTCCTAGTCACAAGTGATCCTCCTGCCTCAGCTTCCCAGGTAAGTAGATGGGATTATGTGGGCATGGGCCATGCGTAGAACTCGGCTGATGCATCTGTTTTTACATTTCTGTTTAAAATTGTCTGGCAGATAGCTGAAATCTGCAATTATTATGATGAAACTATGATTACTTTTCAAAGGTCGAAGATACTCATGGAATAAAGAACCAGGAACTATTTGGGAGGGATCTGCATTTCATGAAGTAAAAGGCAATATGTCCACAGAATGTTGATGTAAGTTATGGTAGCAGCTTCACTTTTAATCTTTCTCAGAATTTTTTTATTAACAATCACATGTAAAATTAGTCTCTCTCTTTATGAATCAATGGGAATTTTTATAGGTTTGTGCTCTTTTCTACAAAATTCCATCACTTTAATAGCAAAAGCAAAGTAGAACATCTAACTGATCTTATAATACATAAGAACAGGGATTTATGATGACGAAAATATTTCTGAATTGATTAATATAATGAATAATGAAATGCTTACACCGGGATGTACATTTACACTGACCGGGAACAGACAAAAGGAGAGCCAAGCTACTGCAAAACGAGAGTTTAAGATCAACTCAGAACTTGAACTTGACACTGCTGAAATACCTATCACGATCGAGAGTATGAGGCGGTGCTGCCCGTGACTCGGGAACGCTCAGAGCTGCTGTGGCACTGGCCCATACACTATGAGCCCGTCCTGCCCAACTGGCACACCTGCAGACTTACAGAGCTCGGGAGGCGTCCACTTAGCAGCGGTGTGCTGAAGGTGCTTAGAGGAGGGGGCCCGAACCCCGGAAGCCGGGAGCCCCAGCCAGTTGGCAGCGAGGGCGGATCCAGTGCCTGGAGTCCACCTAGGAGGCTGAAGTGTGACGCTGGTGCAAAACCAGGGGTGACTGCCTAGCAAAATGGAGAGCGTCCCTGGGTGGGCTCGAACCACCAACCTTTCGGTTAACAGCCGAACGCGCTAACCGATTGCGCCACAGAGACTCTGATGCCGCCCAACTCTCCAGCCGCGGCCTTTATGAGTAATGGCAGCAGGGCGCGCACCTTCCCTTCCGCCTCCCGCCTTGCAACCAAGGATCCGTGTCTTTTCACTCAGCCTTGCCAACCTTCTCAGTTCACTCTGCGCCTCCTGCCAGACCCGGAGGGCCGCACCCTGCGAGGCGGGGTGAAATCTGCAGCTCCCCGACTCCCGCGGGCCCGGGAAGGGGACTGTCCCCGACTCAGCTGCCTTTGCAAGGAAGTAGCAAACTCCATCCCGTGGGCTAAGAAACTTTGCTTTTGTTTCAAACTCTTTGTCCAGCACCTTGCTGGCCGATCTGTAGGATGCACTTGTGCAGCATTTTCAAGGTCCTCTGAGTTGTATGTTCCCTGTCTGCACCACTTGCAGTACAGGGATCAGTCACGGCAACATCATGTCCCTGGAGAGGGGCACAGGAAAACACCGCAACATTCCGAGCGCCCGTGCACTGTGATTCATTCCTAAACCTGTCCTCGCGTCTCCCTGGAAGCAACCCACGCTTAAAACACACCTCGCAGAGTATTTGTAACCCAGTTTGAGGAAAGTGACGTTAAAGGAAAAAAACGTGTATATATATATAACTGTCTCCTGTTAAATTTCAGCGCAGACATCCGCGGGCGAACGCACTCTGTCCCTATAAACACCCCTATAAATGTCCCTACAAATACCCCACGGGAACATCCTTCCTTTTCTGTGAATGTTTGCTGGACGCCTTTTGAGGTACTCCTCAAAATCCCAAACCATCTTTGCTTTTCCTTTTCTCTCCTCAAAGAACGGCTAGATTCCATTTGAGAACACGACATTTAAATGTTTTTTTCTACAGCAGGAAACCGCTCTATCCAGTATCCCTCCAAAAAGAACTCAGACCTTTGAGACCCCTGTGCGTGGCGACAACTTAAATTGGCTTTGGAGCCGAGGACCGACAGTTTCTGGAAAAGCACTGAGATGTTAAACAGCTGGGAATTCACACCGAGCTGTGTCGCTGCGCTTTCAGCAGGCTTTTTCAGATGAGCGCTTGAAGATCCGAATTGGAAAAACAATCTTGGAGACTTACGCAGAGCGTAGAATGAGTCTGATTTCATTAGGTGATGCTACCTTTATGCTTTATATCATATATATATATTTGTATCTCATACACTAAAACCACCAGGCTCTGCCTTTTCTACTTGATCGTCCTGCCAGGCACTGCTATTGTTGTAATGCCTGTTCAGCTGGGACGGACTGCAACTGTAGTTCCCCCTTCATTAAATATTTATCTTCCTGCTTAAAATAATATCAGGCACAGCTCTGCTCAGGGCGGTATCTTTAGCTCCCATCTCTTTTTCTCGCTGGAACAGCGCATAACATTTTAACTTCCAAAAAGGGAGACAATGAGCAGCAGTTGATGAAAATACTAGTTTAGAAAGGAAGATTAGCTCACTGCACACCCAAAATTTGTTTAGATCATATACTGCTGTTTGCTTAAAAACGCGGGTCTCAAGCCTAGTTCCAGAGTTTTAACGTTTTAAATAAATGGCCACTTCCAGTGTCCACCGTTTGTTAGCTTTGCCATTTTGTGTCTCTCCATTTGAAAAGAAGTTCAAAAGAATAAATATTTTAAAAATGCTAACTGGATTCTGAGCATTTCACTCCAATGATGTCCACAGACATAGCTTTTATGCAAAACGTCCACTTAGAAACAAGAGCGCGACATGCCCTACCATCTAAATCCGCAAGATTATCTGGTGTTAGGCCTTAATACTTATACTCAGTTTTTAAAGCCAAATTAAATCCACTGGGTTGATTTTTAGAAACATACTTACCTTTCCTTAAATTTCAGGATAACCCTCCGCCAAAATGATTCTGATAGCTTCATTAGTGCTTAGGTCTTTGTGGGGCTGATCTGTGGGGCTTAATGGGACCATGTATTTAATTTTCTTCTAGGAGACAGGGAAGGAGGGAGAGGGAGAGAGAGCAAAGGGAGGCAGAGGACATCTGTGCAAATGGGATCCACATGTCTTAACAGACAAGGCAAGATGGTTCTGCTGATTTACAGCCCTTCCAGATACTGGGTCCACTGCTTCCAAATACTAGATCTGCTTCATCCCAGCAAAATAGGCAACTCATGGGATCTTCCCTAATGCAATCCTGCATGATCATTAACTGTTAAGGTTTTCAGTTACTGTATTTCAGAAGGATGATGACCAAGTTGTTAAAAACTAACAATCCAGCTGGGCATGGTGGTGCATGCCTGTAATCCCAGCACTCAGGAGGGAGTCTGAGGCAGGAGTTCGAGGCCAGCCTGGCTTCATAAGCAAGTTCAAGGCCAGCCTGCACCGTATAGTGAGATGCTGCCTCAAAAAAAAAAAATAAATAAATAAAAAATAAATAAAGCAACCCAGTTAGAATTTAAAACACAGAGAAGGGTGTCTTTAGCTTAATGAGAAAGTACTTGCCTATTATGTGCAAGGCCATAAGTGTAATCCCTAGTATTGGAAAAATCAAAACAGTAAGAAGCCCAGTAAGTTACAGAAATTATCCCAGTAAGTGGAAGAGGGTGAAACAAAAGAGAATGCGTACCAGGAAGCAAAAGAGAATTCCAAATCAGATGCCACTAAAAGCACAAGAAGAACTCTGAGACCAATTTAACCACATTTTGCAAGTGATTTATGGTAATGTTACAATGAATCCCTCCAAGATTACAGAATGTCTTCCACTCATTAAAAGCATTCTCCTCATTTAAAACTGACTACTAAGAATCAGTTATCAAAAAAAACCAAATGAAGGTATATCATACTGATACAAATTCCCTGTGATGAATGTGATCATCATATATACCTAAATGGTAGCAATAAACAAATCTTAACAAAGATTATCGTCCAATAAAATTCATATTTTTCCTATAAAAATTATTAAAGAAAAAAAGCATCAGTTGTCAACTCAGCAGGCCAATAGCAAATGGTAGAAAACAAGATTCATTGCTGACCCCTAGACTGGGCCTACTCAGAAAATATACACGAAAACTGAGATAGGTATATTAGCATATCATTTCTTCTTTTCCATTATTTTTAAAGTCATGTCACTTAGAAAATTTTATGAAATCACTCAGATAATCATCTCTATTTTTCATCAGTGGAAATTGTTTAAGGAAGGTAAGGAAAAGCAAAAACAGTGTACAAATAATCTGCCCAGAGTTCAAATAAAGATTACTTAAGATGTGTTTTTCATGAACTCCTCCTTCATGTGAGGAAACAATCTCTCATTATTTTTATGGTTTTACTGTAATGTGGAACTAAATTTTAATCACTGTTTATCACCTTAGCAGAAAAGTATTATTCACAAGTAGCATCGATGATTCCAACTGTGTCCATCCAGATCAACAGAATCCAGCTATGGGTGGTGGGAGGTTGGGCAAGGACTTGAAATTTCTTCATTCCCTCCGGCCTGGGTGGGGGAG
The DNA here is from genome assembly GCF_000276665.1 of Chinchilla lanigera. Lineage (NCBI taxonomy): Eukaryota > Metazoa > Chordata > Mammalia > Rodentia > Chinchillidae > Chinchilla > Chinchilla lanigera. The sequence continues at coordinate 6,630,501 of NW_004955429.1, read as the reverse complement.
TGTGTTTCTCCTGAAAGACCCTGTGGCTCCCTCAGTGCTTGAAGGGTTCTCCCTCAGAGCTCACCTTGTGGCCCATCTCTTGACCACATCACGGTTAGCATGGGAGCCACCAGCTTGTACGCTCCACAGTATTCAACAGAAGCAGTTGGACGTGACGATCCTTTGCTGTCTACTCCGTATACTAGAAGTGTGATACATTAGCAGTCATGCCTATGCTTCTCAGCACACCTATTCACAAATTAACATATGAAGAAATCAAAACAGATTCCTCTTCTCATTTGCTTCAAAAGAATAAAGAGCATGAGGCAGATGCCAAAGGGAGACCCAGACTCAGCTCTGAGCTATGGACTGCCTGGGGCAGGGGAGCGCAAGTGTCTTCATTGGAGAGGAGATGAAGACCGGAGAGGAGACCAGCGTGGAGCAGATCTGGCAGAGGGTGGATGGAGGAAGAAGGGTCCTACCTAGTGCCCGGTTTGGAAAGTGTTCCTCTATCTCTTCCAATATAAAATTAGCAACACTTGCCCTACCTACTTCATGGACATATGGGAAAATAACACCTAAAGCTACTTTCTTTCTGAAGTGTTAGACAAACATGCTACTTAACATTTTAAAGGATCTGTTTAAAAGAAATCAAAGACAAAGAAAAATACTGTAATTCATGCAGAGGGCACAATTTCAATTCAATTGGAGAAACTAGGCATCTAGTCACGAAGGCCAGGAAAAGCACAAGGCACTGTCATACTGTCCTAGTGGCCTCTAAATGTTCCCAAGGAGGGCACAGAAGACATGATATACTGCTGAAGCCACGGTCCCCTATAGCCACACTTCCAGCAAAATTTCAGGTGTTGAGAATACAGTAGTCTAATGCCGCAGGATAGCTCCCTCCCACACAGTGAACAGGAAGATTTGAATTAAATTCAATTAAATCATAAAGACAATTGTGCCTAATAAAAAGATGATACAAAGGGAGATACTCTGTAACAAACAGCCAGGCAATCATTAATATTTTTGAAGATAGATAAACATTATCTTAGTATTTAGAACTATAGGTATAGTCTAGAATTTAAGCCAGCCTGATATAACAACCCATATGTCAAAAAAATAGGCCTTATAGTATTACATAATGATTCATCTTAGAGTATTGTAAATACAAAGTGCTCTTATATATTCAAAGTGCCATCCTTCCGAAGGTATGATTTTCAAACATAACGAAACAGGAATAAAATAGTTGCTTGGTGCCTTGAATTTACAAGTCATAGTAAAAATTAGTCTCTGGAAGTGGGGGTGTAATTCTGTGGGAAGTCATGTGATTTAGCATGTGTGAGGCCCCTGAAACACACTCACACATAATTTATTTTCCTGTGGCCCTTCAAGGATACTACCACTATTCTGGAAGACATGGGTTGGAGCCGAGGCCTGGCATTACCTCAGGCTCCTTTTGTTTTGTTTCTTAGCTTTGGACAATCACACCTTTCTCAGTGCCTCTTGACTTTGACCACTACTCTCCAGCACCCCGAATTCCCATCACTCAGCATTAAGCCAATACATTTGGTATACCTGTTTCCCTATACTCCAATAAATGTGCATCCAAACTAATACAGTATAGCATTATATGTAACAGAATACATATACAATAGTACATCAAACACAGCATTTATAATGCTACAGGTAATACAATAATAATACAATACAGCATTAACTTAATAGACGATGGTACAATAATACAATATAGCATTACATGTACCATAGTTGCAAGCATTTACTATCAAATCCTATGCTAAATCCTACACAAGAATTACCTTTACCTCTCATCTACCCTGAAGGTAAGTACTTTTGCTATGCTCTTTCCGAAGATGAGGAAATGTAGGTTTACACATGGTTTGAGCTTTAAATCTATTTGAATATCAAATAACTCGCCCAGCGTGCCCACTGCTCTTGGGACTGTGCCTCCGTTCTGCTCATTCCTTTCCTTTCCCCCTCACCGCTCTGTCTCCTCTACTCGATTCCACTTGTAGCTCAGAGGGTGGCCTCCTCCTCTCTGAAACTTCCCAGCTCCCTGCAACCAGACACAATCTTTCCTTCTAGTAGACCTTCGTCCTTCTCCAAACCTCACATTCCATTACAACCATTTTTGTACTTACTTAATTCTCCCTTTTAATTTGTATGCTCCTTGGGTCAGAAATGCCATCCATCTTCGTACCTCCTGTAGCACTTGATAGTCACGCCACACAAATGTATTGGGTAGTTTTAAACAGTAATGAAAATAAAAGGCCTACATTAAATATTTGCCACAGAAAACCAGCACAGTTTACAAGTTTCTTAGAACTTGGTCCTTAGAACTTGACCAAGTACAACGCAGACAGAAAAAGAAAAAAATTAGGGTAGGACATTATCAAAAGAGGTGATGGGAATCTCAAACTGGGCAAAGAACTGGCTGAATCCAAAGCAGTCATTTATAGAAAAACTTTTTAAAGTTGTAAGTGTGTAAAGTTCAAGGCACTGCTATTTCTAGAGGTGATTTTGACATTATTAAGATTAAAGCAACTTTCTAGATTTATTCATGTGAAACTTTATACAACACTTTATGTCACGCACAGTTACAAGTTCTTTGCAAATATTTACTCATTTAAATTTTACAACAACATTGTGAGGCAGTTTCCAAGATTATCACCCGTTTTACAGATAAAGAACTGCAGATGTCAGGCCACTCACCTGGGTCACACAGGAAGGGGCACAGCCAGGGCTCAAGGCCAGGGGTCTTTCTTCAGATCACTCCTTTAATCATTAGGTTCTGCTGCCTCTACTTTGTCTTTAAGTTACATAGTAGTTCTCACATCATATATAATGAAACATTTAAAAAAACAATTTAGACACTGTAAAAATATATTTTATTAATTGAAAATGGTTTGACATAGTTTCAGATTTGAAAGTTACAAGAACAGCATGAAGAATTCAACCCAATGATTCATTCCTCAAATGATAACATCTTGCTACTTTGGCCTTATCTTTATTTTCCTCTCTCAACATGTAGTGTTCTTCCTGACTTGTTTGACAGTAAATTGCAGGCATGATGCTATGGTTTGTGTGTAGATGTCCCCCAAAGCTTCATGCAGTCATGGGCGGGCTTCTAAAGTTTTCGATGGACTCATGATCCAGTGCTTGGATTATGGGTGTGAGTGTTACACCTGCCCGGTGGGGGCGGGGGGGGGACAGCCTACGTACAATATAAGGGAAGGAAAGAGGCTTGCTGTCTGCTGCTCCTCCCTTTTTGCTCTTGCTGCTTTTGCTGCTTTCTGCCACCATGAACTGCTGCTGTGTGCCATGTCCCACTCTGCCTTAGAGCCAGCTGAGTATGGACTGAAACCTCCACAAGCTCTAAGCTAAATAAACCTTTCCTTCCTTAATTTTGAGGGTCAGATATTTTGTCCCAGCAATGAGAGAAAAGTAACCAAGACACATGATATCCCAAGTACTTCAGTGTGTTTCCTAAAAAATTATTTTACATTACCTCAGGAGAAACATTATAGTTAGAATTATAACAAAACTCGAGATCATGAATTATATTACATTGTCCTTTTAGTTTTCTTAATCTCTGCCAATCCCCGAGTATCTTACTCACTGTCTCTGTGCAAATTATGATTTTGACATTTCTGAAGATCACAAGCCAATAGAATACCCCTAAATGCTGGACTGTCTGGTATTTTGTGATTCCGTTCAGATTAGATACAGTCTCCCCGTCTTGTCAACTCATGTACTAGACTGTATATTGCAGCATGAGCCTGAGACAATGGCAAAACAGAAAAAGAAGTCTGCAACAAGCACACAGGTGTGTCACACTGATCATGGGCTGGGCAGGCTCAGAACAGTGTTCTTCAATATCATACAAAGCAGTGAGAGAGCAACTTGAATTTCTGAAACAGCAAGACTGAGATTCACACAGAGCCTCTGGGGTCAGTCAAGGTTTAGCCAGCTGTACCTCCTCTTGGCCTGCGTTGCTTTCCACAAAACAGACCCTGAATATGACCAATGATGCATGGGGAGCGGAGACTTTCCAGATTTAGCACTATCTAATCACACAGATCAAAAATCCTTTCAGAGATGATCCGCGGAAACATTATGCCTAGGGGGCCCCTTTGGCAAGACAAAAAGGATTTCTCATCTGTTTACCCAAGGAGGGGGAATCTTTCCTTACGAGGGAAAAAATGAAATACAACCATCTACGGCAGTTCCAAGAGTTCCATGAGAGCTTTACCTTATTAATGTAGCTCTTTCATGCAGGGAATATTTTTCAATACATCTTTCTATTAAAAGTATCAATAACAAGGACTGGAGGTATATGGATCCATGGTGGTGTGCCTGCCTAGCATGCCATATGGATTTGATCCCCAGTACCAATAAATGTTTTTAAGTAATATAATAGTGTCAATGATATTACCACAAATGGAGAGATTCTATGGCCCTAGTCAAGAATTTTTTGTTTTTTTTATTTGTGAGAATCCTTGCATTTAGAGCAGCTATTAAACCAGGGATATAGCTCAGCGGCACAGTGCCTTGCTTACAAAGCACAAGGTCCTGAGTTCAATTCCTGGTAGTCCCCCCCAAAAAATAGCACAGCTATTAAATCTTTACTAAGTCAGTAGGCTAGAACACATATTTTTATAAAACTGATAATCTGAAGAGTTTTACTTAAAGTTGAAGACTACTTTCCAAATTAGATCAATATATGAAGCAGTCTGTTAACCAAATGCCTCAATTTATAACTAACTTTTAGAACTCTTTTGGAATAAAAAGAGAGAAAGATTGCAGAAACCCACATTATTAATGGTAGAATTGTATAAAAGGGCCCTGCAGGTGAGCATTTACCTTTAGATTTATTCATGAACTTATTTTAGGTGGGGTTGATGCAAAGTCTCCTTTTCAAGCAATTATGAGAGAAAGAAAAATCTATAGCCACAAGCCTCTCAAATGGTCTAGTAATCTGAGAATAAGAGTTTCTTCTGTGCAATTCACTTTACCATTCTGGAACTGTAGATGTGTTACTGGCATAAGGGTGGACACAGAGATGGGTGGAATAGAATTGAAAATCCGTGCATCTTGGCCAATAGATATTTGAAAAGAGCACCAAGACAATTCAATAAGGAAAGAATAACCTCAGCAGGTGGTTCTAGGACTGCCACATATCCACATTTAAAAGGATAGAGGTGAATCCTTAGCTTTCACCTTACGTAAAAATTAACTCAAATTGAATCAAGGACCTAACTGTGAAAGTTAAAACCATAAAACTCTTAGGAAAAAATCTGGGCCTTAATTTATATGGATTAGGAAATGGTTTCTTGGGAATGACACCAAAAGCACAGCAACAAAAGGGAAAATAAGTTGGACGTTATAAAAATTAAAAACTTTTGGGGCTGGGGATTTAGCTTAGCGGCACAGTGCCTGCCTGGCAAGTGCCAGGTCGTGAGTTCGATTCCCAGTACTGGAAAAAAAACAAACAAACAAACAAAAAAAAAATTAAAAACTTTTGTGCTTCAAAGGATACTACCAAGAAAGTAAAAAAATTAACCCATAGGATAGAAGAAAATATTTGCAAATTATATATCTGATAATTGTCTAACATTCAGCATATATAAAGAATTCTTACAATACAATAAAAAGAAAAATAATCCAACTTAAAAAGGAGAAAATGGGGGCTGGGGATTTAGCTCAGCGGCACAGTGCCTGCCTGGCAAGCATGAGGTCGTGAGTTTGATTCCCAGTACCGGAAAAAAAAAAAAATGAGCAATGGATTTGTCACCATTCCTGGATACTTCAGAGCAGTCAAAGAATATAAACAAGTGGCAGAAAAACACATAAAAATGCTGAATATCATTATTTATTAGGGAGATGTTAATCAAATCACAATGAGCTATCACTGTGCTTCTATGAGGATGTGATGATTTAAAAAAAAAGATGGATAATACTAAGTTTTGACCAGGATGTAGAGAAACTGAAATTCTTACACACTGTTGATGGGGAATATACAGTACTGTGGCTAGTTTGAAAGACAGATTTTTTTCAAAATGTTAAATAGAGCCACCATATGATCTGGCAGTTCCACTCCTATAGAACTGAAATTACAAACTTATACAATAATTTTAATAGCAACATTATTCACAATAGCCAAAAAGTGGAAATCAACTCTATAGGCCACCAATTAATAAACACATAAACAAAATGTGATATGTGCGATTAATAGAATATTATTTAGCCATGACACATGCTACAAAATGGATGAAAACCTTATGCTAATTTTGTAATGCTAACATAAAGCAGCCAGATACAAAAGGCCACATATTTTATGATTCCATATTTTATGATTCCATTATGAATGTTATGAAACATTTATAATAAGCAAATCTTTAGAGATGGAAAGTAGAAGCCAGAAACTGAGAGAAGAAGGGATGAAGATTGACTGAGACTAGCTGCATCTAACTCAAGTCCATGCTAAAACAGTTAGAGGCTTTCTTGTTATTTATTGAAGTTTTATGACAAAACCACTAGGAAACACTTCCTTCCACACACACTATTGTTTCTATTTACCTCATATGTAAATTTACTCCTATATCATCTATTTACTTAGGACAGATATTTAAATTAGTACACATGCCAAGTACACATGAGTATGTATACATACCCAGTACTGTTTACATGTAAATATAGAACTCAAGCTAAATAAATCAGAATACTAGTTGAGCTGGGTGTGGTGGCACATGCCTGTTATCCCAGCGCTCTGGAGGCTGAGCCAGGAGGATCATTGTGAGTTTAAGGCCAGCCTGGACTATGTGGTGAGACCCTGTCTCAAAACCACAAAAACAAACTAGAAATATAGACTGAGAAATCATTGGTCAATAAGTGCAACATAGAGTCCCAAACTGGATGACCTTGATCGAGAGAAGGAAGCAGAAGTCACTACATTAAACCCTGGGATCCTGGATACTTCAGAGCAGTCAGAAACTGTGCTGGTGACAAGTGTGGACACAGTAGATAGTGAATGACGGAGGCAGGAGAAAGTGACCCCACTTTGTATCAAACCTTCTATCTTATTCCCCTATGTTGTTGTTATTTGACTATTGTTAGTCCCTGAGCTGAGCAGTTTTCTGCATTCTTCTATTGCAAAAACAATTTAAAAATTTACAGAAGTCATTGAAACCTTTCAAATTCTAAGATTCCACAGACTTTCTCCACTCCTTACTTCATCATTA
>NW_004955429.1:6616504-6622885 GCF_000276665.1 Chinchilla lanigera | reverse complement strand
CACACATAGACTCAGGCTCCCATAGAACACAAAATAGTAGCAGGAGAGTCCTGGCTTCTCCCAAACACATTGCTTTGCACAAGCTGCATGACAGCTCTCCTGGTTCTATCTCCTGGGCAGGAACTTCACACAAAGTATGTTCATTACAATATGCATTATCAGGAATTGGCTCACATGATTGTGGAAGTGGAGAAGTCCCACAGTCGTCCACCTGTAAGTTGCGGATCTAGGAAAGCCAGTGGTATTGTTAGAAGGCCTGAGAGCCAGAGATTTGCTGGTGTAGGGTTCAGTTTAAGCCCCAAGGCCTGAGAACCAGGCGCACCAGGAAAGGAAGAGATGGATGCCCCAGCTCCATTAATCATAGACAGTACATTCAACATCCCTCCCCGCTTTTGTTCTATGCAAGCCCCCATAAACGGGATGATGCCCACCCACAGTGGGGAGGGCCCTCTGCTTTACTCGGTCAACTAATTCAAATGCTCATGCCGGCACAGATACACCCAGCAATGTTTAACCCCTACGTGGGCAGATTTCCCTTTTCTCTTCTCTTTTCTCTTCTTTCTCTTCTCTTCTCTTCTCTTCTCTTCTCTTCTCTTCTCTTCTCTTCTCTTCTCTTCTCTTCTTTTCTCTCCTCTCTTCTCCTCTCCTCTCCTCTCCTCCCATCTCCTCTCCTCTCCTTTCTTCTTCTCCCCTCCCCTTCCTTCCCCTCTCCTCTTCTTTCTTCCCTTCCCTTCTCTTCTCCACCCATCCTGACTAATCTCTTCTACTCTCAGGTGGCCAACCCTAATCTGTACATATATAACTCATACAGTATTTCCTTCCCAGATCAGCTCCTGAGCACCAGCGTCATACAGCCATCTTGCCCTTACTGATATCTCAAATGCAAAAGGCCAGACAATGGAACTTGTTCTTCCAAAGGCATGTTCTTCCTATTTTCCTACCATTGTATATCCTTTACCCCAAACCTGCAATCCAAGAATCTTTTTCTCTCCCCAAATCATCAATAAGGAAACTTTATCCAGTCTACCTGCACATATATCTTAAGTCACATGGCATTCTCATTGGAAGGAATCATTTGACATCCTCCTTACTTCCATCCTAAATGGTTACCATGAATGCATGGTCTCCCTACTTCCCAGGAAATCATTAATCAATCTTCCAACCCACTAATAAAGTGATCTTCCAAAAGTACAAAGCTGAATCTTTAATTTCCCAAATTGAAAAATCTTTTATTTTCTATACCATGGCTCCCAAACTGTGCACCAGGTCACCCTGGGAACCCTAAGTGAACGAATTCAGAGTTGCTGTGAGATATTTTAAATTTTGAGAGAAATATACCACACTTACCAGATAACCCACACACTACCGCTATTACGTCATTTGGACCTAACTACTTAATAAATGGAAATGAGTATTTCTTTTGGCCTAGGACATCATGAAAAAATTACAGACACTATCAGCACAGTAGACTGAGAGTGTTTGGAAGCCTACGAGACCTACCAACTATCTTAAGCCTCTTGGCATGGCATGAGATGGCCATTACCCTCCTCTCCAGCCTCATTTCCCTCCTGATTATGCCTCCTCCCCCAAGTCCTATTCTATGGCCAAGCAGATTGACTTGAATCTCTCCAGATACATACTTCCAGCTGTCTTCAGTGGTTAAGCTCTGAAATTGTAGAGAGGAGAGGCTTGGGATGCCCATAATGTAGCAGTGAATCTGATATCCTCAATAGAACAGAGAATGCGGTGAATAAACCAAGGCAAACCCAGGTTTCCCATACCTGCTAAATTAATCTAACCTGTGTGAGTTAGGTTATTTGAAGTTACAAGAACAAACGAACAAAACGAAAACTGGTTGAGCCAGGCGTGGTAATGTCTCTAATGCCAAGAAAGAGATCTGAGCTTTAACAGTGCTAGTAATAAGGAGTCATGAAAGGTTTTTAAGCAAAGTTTTGGAACTTTCAGATCACTCTGGGCAGACATTACTAGGATCCATATGTGCCCTGCTGTAAAAAAAATTATGCATCCATCTCTTTGCTTAATGTTTTCATCTTTATTTGGTATAAATGTGTTAGTACTGCCTACCCTTCAGTGTGAAAACCCCTTTTATTCATTCACACATAAGTAAAACAGTAATCATGTTGCTCCGTGATGCTGTGGACCTCAAAGTAACATCTCAAAGCAAATGAAATGCTACATCCTTTTAAAGCTACTATGTTTTGAATAGTCCCCAAGAAGTAACAAGTAAACTGAACTCTGTCAATGAAAAGTAGTGATGATAAACACACTGGATAAACTCCCTCAATGAGAAAGCAAAAAAAAAAAAAAAAAAGAGAGAGATCTATATTCTTCCACAATACCAATGGCTGATTTTAGACTGCAAAAAACAATAGATACACTTAAGTAACAAAATCTTGCAGGCTAGGCCCAAGATTATTAGATTTTTCAGCAGTGTTTCTAAAATTATGAGGGACTTTTTTTGTTCACTTTTTACGTTACTCAACTTTCCCTTACTGCAACACATAACTGAGATGATCAGCTCATGAAGTACAAAGGTTGATTCTGACTCACAATTTGGAAGGTTATTGGCTTGGCCACTGGTCTCATCACTCTGGGGGCTGTGGTGAGGTACAGCATCACGGCATGGAGCGCATGGGGGAGAAAAATCATTCACCTCGTGGCCAGTTCACAAAAAAGGGAGAGAGGAAGAGAACAGACACCTTCCAGTGACAAATCGTCTCCTTCTGTGCCCATGCCTTACAGTGTCTACCACCTCCCGGGGCAAGGGACTACCTGTGAAAGAGGCAAACTCAGGAGAGAAAAGATAAGAACTACAAAACTGCATTGCCCAAAATTTAAACAAAATTGTGTTTAAATTTTTTTCCCAGGCATTCCCTTTTCTACAACTCGGTAGAAATTTACAAAGAACATGAAGTTGTTTCTGGCTGAGGCTGTAACTCAGTGGTAGAGCATGTCGAGGCTCTGGGTTCAATCCATAGCAACAAAGGAAAAGAGAAAGAAAGAAGGAAGGAATAAAGAAAGAAAGAGGGAGAGAGAGAAGAAAGGAAGGAGGGAGGAAGGAAGGAAGAAAGGAAGGAAGGAAGGAAAAAAAGAAGGAAGGAAAAGAGAGAAAGAGAGAGAGAGAAAGAAATAAGTATAAATTTATTCATAACACACTTTTCTCTTGCCCGCTTCCCCAGGCCTCTCTAATAACTTCAAGTCTACATCCCGGTACACATAAAGCTGTTTTCATCTGCAGCTTTGTTAAACTTAAGGGTTAAGTGCAGCTCCTCTTTACACTGAAAATGCCTATATCCAGCTAATATTCAGCTGATATGTAATAGATACTGTAAGAAAAAAATGTGTAGCACCTCCTAATAGTGCCAAGCTGGGGACAAGTCTTCCAACACATGTCCAACTGGCGACATTTCAGATATAAACTACAGCACTTAAATTTTTTTCACTACTTCATTGTACAGTATAAGAATAGATGCTCTTATGTTAATTCATAGTTCCAAACATCTCACCATGCTTCACATTAAACCTGCTCAGACAACAAGTTTACAGTGCAGAGACAGCAGACTCGAGAAATCTCGGCCACAAATGCCACATAACACGGAAACCTTGCACAGGGAAAGCATGGAGAACAGGTATGCTTTCCGATCCTATGTATGAACATCAGACAAGATTATTATTGACTCAGAAAAAATATTTATCATTTGAATTAGAAATTGATGTCAGATATTTTAAAATAAATTATAACAAACCAGTAAAAATATACAAAGAATGTGTGTTAACGCCTGGCCACAGTTGCCTCTGATCTTTTTATGGAACTGCACCCTGTGGGACCCCTTGATGTTCCTCTCCTCCCCTCTCCCCATCTCCCCAGAAGGAAATCACTTTCTTTTGAAGTTGATATATACCCTTCCTGTTAATAGTATGATACTTTTAACTCCCCATGTGTATATCTTTACCCACATCTTTTACTTATGAAATCCCTTATAAATTATTAAATCCTTTCTACATGTTATTTATACATTCTAAGTTTTAATCTTTTGTCAAGCACATGCTTTGAAAATATCATCAGAGTTTATCTTTTAACTTTGTATGATGCCTTGTCAGGTAAACGTATTCTTAAAATTTTAATACAATCCCATTTATCAGTTCCTCCACGGATTGTGCATTTTAATGTTTGAAGAACTTCCTGGGGCCAGGGAGATAGCTCAGGGACAGCGCCTGCCTGGCAAGTGCAAGGTACTGAGTTTGATTCCTGGTACCAAAAAAAAAAAGAACTTCCCTTCTCCAAAGTTATGAAGAAATTCTTCTATATTTGCTTCCACTATTTTTAAACTTCTGCTTTTCTTATTTAGATGTTTAATTTATTGGAACTTTAATTCGTACGTGCTAAAAGGTAGGGATTTCATTTTTCCCTATTTTGTTTTTAAGTGAGGGAAAATAAAGAAGAATGAATGACTCTTTCTAATCATTTTTTTTTTCGGTTTTCCTCCGGTACCGGGAACCGAACTCACGACCTTGCGCTTGCCAGGCAGGCGCTTTTGCCACTGAGCTAAATCCCCAGCCCCTCTTTCTCATCATTAACTCCTGAATAGACATTCATTTATACCCACCACATGAATACAGTTTCAAAGTGCTTTGAATATTACAGGCACTTAATATATATATTTTTAGATGAATGATATTATTTTTCCAGGCCCCACTGCTTAAAAAAAATACAAAATTGTACATCTAAAATAACCTGAATTGTGCTTACTTTATCCTCCCTGAGCAGGAAATAACATCTTAATAGGATTAACTCGGTGTAAGTACTAAATTATTCCAATTAAACTGAAGGGTATTAATGACTTGTCTGACATTCTTCATTTTTAAAAGCTCATCTGTGCAAAAACCTATATATTCATCGTTAGGCTCGTTTGTTTATCCATAAGGAGAAATGCATTAAAAAAAATTTAAAACTTTTATAAACCAACTATTTGAGTCAGAGAAATACTTGTACCAAACTCAGTTTGACAAACATACAAGGCCTAGTTCCATTGGTTTAGTTCTTGCCACGACTTTTCATAAACAAACCTGTTTTAATCAAAGGCAATGAATGAAAACCAAGGAAAGTAATTTTTAAAAAGGAAACATTCTAAGATTCCTTCCAAGAACACTTCCTTCATATATTAACAAAAAAATAGTTTCCTTGCAAAACTTTGATCTGACCAAACAATTCTACGAACTTGAGTTACATGAAAGATGAACATTTTCCCTGCAAGATCTGGTTCTGACCATGACGAGCTAAGACTGAATGTCCACTGGTGAATGTGAAGAGTAAGTGAAATATAGCTGGAAACAAAAATCAATTTACTTTCAAACTATGCACACAGACTAATCTTTTTACCAAGATTACAAGAGGCACTGGGGCCAGAAAGTGATGTCATTGCTGTACTCCGCGGAAACAGCTCCTACCAGTTCTCCAGTAGAGCCAAGGCAAACCTTGCCCAGCCCGCTAAAGTGAGCGTCTCTACGACTCAGACTGGACGCTGTCAGGCAATACCACCGGCTGTTGTTATCTTTCAAGCAGCAATATATGTCTCATTATTTTACTCCAAGGCGCTTAGGGACCTTGAACTTCAAAACTGTGCATCTAGGGGCGCTATCCCAGAGCCGCACTTCGACGACATTACGCGTTCAAAAGATTCAGCCTCTGAAAGAGTTCGCCCTTAAAACACACAAACAAAAAACAACCAGAAAAGTCTTGCATGAATGTAAAAGAAAAAGTAATTTTAAGAAAGTTTAATTTAAAAAAAAAAACTCAGGGCTTGGGGGTTCCTTGTGTTTAAAAGAAAACATTAAAAGAGAAAGAAAACAAAAAAAGATTCACATTGGTGTTTTCTTCGCAGGCTTCTAAAATCGTCCCTGGAAGTCCCCTGGTGAGGCTCACCTATGCAAAATCATGTATGCCTGCGGACCGCTGCAAAATCGAGACTGACTCTAAACCACATACACGCACGCATACACACACACACACACACACACACACACACACACACACACACACAGCAGGTTCTGCAGAAAGACCCGAGCCTGGTCCAGGGCCCGGCGGGCGGTGCGCGTTGAGGCAAGGCCGGGTCCCTGCTCCCCAGGTTCTAAACCAGCACCTTTCCCCCGAGGCCCGGGCCTCCCGGCTCCCCGCCGCCGCCGCCGCCCTCGGGCTCCCTCCCTCCACCAACACAGCCAGGGAGGCGGGCAGGGGCGGGTGCGAGCCCAGAAAAGAACCCGAGAGAAAAGCGCCTGCGACAGCCACAAAATGGAGAAAGAGGAACCAACAGGGGAAAGAGGCGCAGGGAGCGGGACGAGGGCGGGGCGGAGCGCGCCGCG
>NW_004955429.1:6563801-6615749 GCF_000276665.1 Chinchilla lanigera | reverse complement strand
GCTCGGTCCCCCAGCTGGGGCGGCCCGGCACCAGGCGGGCGCGAGCCGGAGCCCCGCGGGCCGGGCCCGGTTTACCACCCCGGCCTCCGGCCCTCATCACCCTGCAGACGTGAGGCTGGAAGTGCCGGCTTCTTCCGGTCCCCGCAGTGGAAGCAGGTCGAGGGAGCGACTCTGGATCGCTGCTGTGACACCCGAGACCCACCGTGTCCCGGGGCATCTTGCTTTTACCCGTGGAAGGAAAGTCTCCACGCGCGTGTTCCACTGGCTCACCACATCCTCTTTCTCCCGGCCACCGCTACCTACACAGCCCTGCGCGTGTCGAGCGTGTATGGGTCTCACAGACCACGGGGTCTATCAGATGTGCCACCCCAAGCTGGGCACCCTAGAAGTTCCCGCGGCTCCTGCGGCCTCACCCTCAACCCAGGCACTGCGCGAGCCACGGCCAGCGCACGCCCGCCTGGAGCCGAGCTTTTGGATGTTGTTATCTGGTTATTTTATTACTACTTTATTATTAACCAGCCGTTGGATTTTGAAATAGCATTTAGGGTGTTTTCAACAGTTCAGCCTTTGTATAACTGTATTCTTTAGGCTACAGATTTCCGTAAGGAAAGTACATTTTTTCCAAGGAGCAAAAAAGAGATTTATTTTATTTTTCTATTAGAAAAGTTGTATAGAAATGCAGATTTCATATTACTTGATGATTAAACTTTTCCCTAAGAAAACATTCATTGACTAAGCTGGAACATTATTAGTTCTGGCACGTTTAGTGAAGATGATCCTTCCCCCGAGTTTTTGTGAAGTGCAAATATCAAAACTTCAAAATGAAATGGCCATGTGATGGCTTTACAATATTCCACAAAATTAAGAGCAAAAAATATTGGCAACCTGCAAGGCCTACTCTACGTGTTACATTCTAGTTTCTCTTTCTGAGAGTTTTTTTTTAAAGGTTATAAGAGATTTTTGAAATTGAAGTATTCATAACTGGGACAGACATTTATCATCTTGAAATAGGTGAAATTTTAAATTGAACATTGCCCATGGTCTCGTGTTTATATTGTCTCTTGGTTATGCTCACTAGTCTTTTGTTCTTTTATCTGAAAGATTACAGTTAACTTGCTAGGTTTCTTTTAATTTAATGAGGATTTTCAAAAAATTACAAATTTTTTAGAAAGGTCATTTTATAGCAGCCAAATACCAAAGTAAATAAAGCTTAAAATAAGTTACTTTCTCTCTCAAAGATTGCTTCCTTCTGAAATAAAAGTAGGAAGTTGCATTCTTGGTAGATCCTCTACCCACTCCTGAAACTAGCCATTGAATATAACTGGTGAGGTTTTAAGGCCTACTTTTTTTTCTTTTTAATCATTGCAAAGCATTTATTAATTTCTCAGGAGAAATTTGGGTTTCTTTTCCTGAGACCATATACTGATCAATTTTCAAAGTAGCATACACTTTAATGTATGCCACTTCTAACATTCATGTGTTAAATATTGCTAAGTAATATGCAATTCAAAATGAAAATTAGCTCTTTGATAGATTTACTATGTTTTAAAAAGGTATAGGAACACTAAGAATTAATAGAATTTTAAGTGCAGCTCCTAAGTTTTATTAAAAATCTATTTAGAAAGGTAGGCAATATAAATTACCTTGAGAGCACATTTTTGGCAAGATAATTCTTAGGAATGCAAAAAACTAATTCACAAGATGTCCAGTATATTGTTGTCAATTTATAATACATACAATCTTTATAGGACCATGGTGATTTTTCTTCTTAGCATCACCTATTCGTCATTCAAAATCTTAATATTAGTAAAGAATCAAATACTTGTAAGGCATTTTTTATCTTTTTAACTACCTGCTTTGTTACATCATAAGTCATAATTACTTTAATTTATTGAACTATGTTATTCTAAATTCATTATTTGTATTAAAAATACCTCAAATTTCAACTACTTCTAGTTTTTAAACTTTTGAAGTACATTTTTCTGCATGCCAAATATGATCATATGTTAGCACACAGGATGCATTCATATTTTCATTCTAATAGAACCCAAATGTAAATGCCTAAAATAATATATGTACAACCATAGGAATTAGCAAAGAAAATAACTTCTTTCCCTATAATTCTATTGACTTTTTAAGAACACTCATTTGAAAGTATAAATTTCCAGTTTACTGACTTTATTTTTGTACCAAAATGAAAAATTAATAGTTTATATTCTCTAGTAGCTTCTTTTCAATCCATTGCTTTATTAAATAATTTGATTATGTCCATTCTATACTATTACCAAACAAGAAAGTGAAGTGAGACATTTTCATTTCCCTTTTAATCTTTAGTGTTATTTCTTAATTGTTTTATGAGAAACTGATATAGTTCAAAGATACTAACAATTCATTTATCAAATATATAAAACAAGTCCTAGATAAACTGAACAATAAATGTGTTGAAAATAAATTTTGATTTACAGGAAGTTCAAGGGTTACAAGTCTTTATGCTAACTGGGAGTTTAGAAGTAGTAGTCTTGAAATTTTTAAAAACATTAACTCTTGCTTTAGGGGAGCTGAATATGATACCAAATACCCTAAGAAAAAATGTGTAGCAATGTTGGTGATGGTTGTTGAAAGGGTAGCTAGGGGAGGTTTTGAGGTAACTGTAAAGCTTTTTAAATGTTTCATTCTTATTTGTTTGTTTGCAATAAATATTTGGCAATGTGTTCAGTGCCTCAGGCAATTTCTTAAGTAATTGTAAGGATCTCAGAATAAAAGAGCAAAGAATACTGATGAGTTAGTGTTAGTTTACCTGTCACAAGCAAGCACTATCTATGACCATTGGTCTCAACTGGTATTAATGAAGACTGCACAACAAAATTACACGATATTGCTAAATGAGAAGATAGTGCTATAATAAATGCAATGTTTTGTAAAAGTACATTTCATACTGCTTTTCACATAACATTTTTATGTATTGTTCTAAATTCATCGTAGCATAAATGTTCTGAATTGTTTTTAAACATACAGAATATTCAGCTGACTTTGTACATTTAGGAATAAGAAGAAACTACTGGAATTTTTGGTTACTAACAAGATGCTGAACACAATGATAACAGAATTTCATAAATCAATTATATGCTCCATTTGAAGATTATAAAGCATAATTAACTTACTTGACACTAACACAAACAATGCTTTGTTTCATCACAGAATAGGCTATGAGCTGTTTTCAATTATTTCACTGAAATGCTGTCCTCTAAAATTAACAAATGAATGAAGCATTTGCATATACTATATATTGCACTGAGGCCAGCCCAGGGTGATGCTTTCTAATTGTTTTCTAATTATATTTTGTTTACTTACATAATTTGTTCTTCACTGAGGAACTATTGATTACCTAATTTTTTTAAACTAAGCAATTTGGTGAAAAAAACCTCCTAAAGGAATGTATTATCCTTATGAATGAGATAAAATAAAATTAATCATTTGAAGTGGCATCTAGAAATTGTGACTGTAATTCTTGATTTGGAATATTAGCATAAAATACTATAGTTTTGTTACACCTTTTACTGTGACATTCTTTACAAAGACCCAGGAAAAATGGAACTATATAGATAACTGTACATTTTCCAGCTATGTAAAAGAAAGAGTTTTAAAGGTGTAAAGGGGCACAAAATTTTTCTTTGCCTTCCTCTGAGATGGAGTGGCTATTTAGAGCAATTTCAAGGGCAACTGCAAGGTGTGCATCCTCGGCTGAATAGTTTCATTATCCAGTTTTTGGATACCTACAACGCCTTTAGAGTTTAAAAGTCTGAACTTATGTAAAATCCACATACTTCTGAGAAAACTTCCATTTTAAGCTATTACCAACTAATTATACCTTTAAATCAGCATCAGACCAAATGTTGGTGGAGGAAGAGAAAGTTTTAAGACCCTTAGTACTTGACACTCAGAGGAGAGAGGGAGAGAGAAAAAAATGAACTGGTGAGCAGTAAAACTTTGCTGCCTATGGTTTCCCCCAGTCAGAATTAACTAACTAGATAATGTACCATTTAATATTAATATAGAATCATCTATAATCCACTTCATTTTATACTATTCTTTAGATCAGGGCAATTCAGTTATCAGTGCAAGGTATAATAGAAAGAATGAATTAATTAGAGGTTTAAAGTTCATACTGGAATGTAAAGTAATCAAATCATTACAGTCATGTCTATAAAACAAAGAAATACTAGTTTTACTGTATTGTGTACTGGACAACTAAGTAACATATTTATCCATATAAATCCAATTAGCACAATTATTGCTAAATTTCAGCTTTACTACGAGCTGTGCTAATAAATGCAGTCTCTTTAAACAATTAAATGCAGTCTCTTCAATCATTTTATAGTAGGTTCCAGGGATTTTTTTCTTACTAGTTATATCAGTGACAGATTTCCACAGTATATGGAAATTAGAACATTAGCCAATTCAAAATTGACTGTTAAGATAGCCAAAGAGCCATGTAATAGTTACTATCTCAAATATACACCAAATTTAGAATTTTTTTTCCTCTAACAAACTGGTTCCAACCTATTTAAAATTCTATCCTAAAAGATTTAGTACTTTTCAGGCTAATTCCAAACAAATGAAGGTTAATAGATCATTAATATTTAAGATTAGCTTTACAAATTTAAGCAAAAAAAATCACTTGTTGGTCAAACAATAATGACATAAATGTGAAATTTATGTGTATCCCTTGCTCTTACATACTAAATATCGACTATTCATGGAATTAGTCAAGATAATGAATTGAAATATAACTTCTATTTAATTTATCATCCATAATTATGTCTCTTTCCAATTCAAAAACTTAACAGTGAACAAAGACATGTTTCAACAGATCAGTTCTCGGAGGTCAAATAACTGGAAAACATTTCTCAGTGGTGCAACGTTTCTTCATATGTATTCATTCAAGAGGTGTGGAGATCCGTGGCTGACTTTGGACACTGATTCATGCTGATTTATGGAGTAGTTCAGCTTGTACGTTGGCTCAGATGAAGGAAGTTCACTTTTGGGCACATGCAAGGCATTGACGGATTCCAGACTGTCTGCTAGCTGGTTGTCTGCTTCTCAAGTTCAGTTTCAAGTCTGCAAGCTTCTCCTTCTCTCTCTAACGTGGTGCTAGTTTCTTATTTTGAGATCACAGACTTAATTTTTTTCTCTCATATTCCTAACTTTGATTTGGCAAATAAGCAGACCTCTTCAGTTTAGATGTTGTCAGTTTGTGAGAAGATCCCTATCTGCTTCTTGAAAACAATCACTGATGTCAGTGGCCAGGCGAACTGATCTCAGTGGTCAGTGCTGTTCTTCCAGCAGCGTGACCACCTGCTACCTGTGCTTTGGGTAGGAATCAGAACTGTTGTCTATTATCTAGGTTGCCTCCTAGCTGTGCCCATGTGCCCACGACCGAGTAGCTTTGTGTTTCCAGCGGAAAAGAGCAGGAAAAAGACCAGGTTTGCAGCATTCCACAGTCATGCTCCAACTTCTCTCAATTTCTTATGTTAGCTACATCAGTGAGTAAAGTTTTTTCAGTTTGTTAGTTGCCAGAGATTATCTTTCACCAGGTTTATCTATGAATCTGACCAATTAGTCTATTGGTATTTGGAAGGAAATATGATAACTGCCTCCTACATGCCACGTTATTGACATGCAATGATTGGATGCTTAAGACAAGACCTCCAGATAGTAGAATATGGACAAGAGGAAAGCTTGAGCAAGGCGTCAGTGTGCTTGACCTTGTCTTGGCCTTCATGCTTAAAAAGTGTAGGGAACCTTGGGATATAGCTCAGTTGTAGAGGACTTGGCTAGCTCTGCACAAGGCCTTTGGTTAAGGCCTAATGGTGTCCTCATGGTGTCCTCTGCAAGTTTTTTTCCCCCCCACCTGTGGTCCTCCCACAGGACCGCAGGTGGGGGGGGGGGGAAACTTGCAGAGGACACCATGATTCTGTCTTTATTGCTATTGGCTGCCCTAATCCAGAGTCTTGGTTTGGCCCTGTAGCAGCTTTTGCTGAACTGTAGCGCTCTTCAAAGCATCTCTACCAGCAATAGAGCACAGGCAGCCAACCTCAGATTGTGTTTTGTATAGAAAGTGAAATAAATGTTGGTGTGCATCATGTTGTCTACCACACAGTTTTTGCTGATACTCATCTACTTCTCTAGAGGACTCTGACATAAGTAAACTGGAGGCAGGGCCTGTTCCTCATCCTGAGCATGCTACCTTCTCAGAGATTTGGTATTGTCCTCTATTTCTAGATTCACCCATCTATACTTATATAAAGGTATGGTGAAGACCTACCTCTACTTATTTTTAAGTCTACTTTTCTAAAATGAAATGTTATTTTATTTAATCCTCTACCAACTTTATGAGGAAGGTATTATCAAAGCTAACTGAAATGTAAGCACTTATTCTCAGCTACTATAGCAATTCTCACTAGGCACATGTATAAAGTGTACAAAATGTCGTATGCACAAAAACCACAATTATTATGACATTTTACAGAGAAGGGAGGGTTGGGTGGTTAGTAATGTAACTGAGATTCTTGTTGAGCTTACCAATGGCTTCTATGTTGTCAAATTCAATGGAGCCTCTTCTAGCTTTATCTTTCTCAAACTCATAAGACCAGCCGACTCTCTTAGGTTAACACTACATTGCCCGTTCTCTTCCTTTCTCATCAGTGTTCTTTGCTGCCTCTTCCTTTAACTCTCAGGTATAAAGTTCCTTAAGACGGAGTCCTGTCCCTGTTCTTTGTGCTGTCTGCTCCACCCTCTTTCCCCAGATGACCCAAACACTGTCATAGCTTCTACTACAATCTGCAGGCCACAATGATAACTTACATCGCTATTGCAGATCTTCTCTGAGCACCAGTTTATCTAAAAATCCACCCATTGCCACCAGCTGGATGCTCTGTAGGCATCCAAGGTCCCATAGTATTTATAAAGTTGAATCCTTGACCTTTTGCCTACATATTAATGGATGGTATTAGTCTGTACCTAGTTATTCAAATCAGAAAACTGAAAGTCACTTGCTGTGGCTTGGATCAGTAAACCCTCAAATGCCTGTGGTCCCAGGCTCACAGCAGGATGGGGAGGTGACAGAACCTTTCAGAGATGGGGCCTAATGGAGGTCTTGGGCCACTGGGAGGTGCCCATACCCAGCCATGATGCACTGCC
Organism: Chinchilla lanigera; assembly: GCF_000276665.1. Taxonomy (NCBI): domain Eukaryota; kingdom Metazoa; phylum Chordata; class Mammalia; order Rodentia; family Chinchillidae; genus Chinchilla; species Chinchilla lanigera. Next base: position 6,608,549 of record NW_004955429.1, on the reverse strand, counting down.
TCCACACAGGGCCAAAAGTAACAGTGCCAACCAACCATGGACCAAAACCTCCAAAACTGTGAGCCAAATGAACCTGTCCTCTTTTTAAAATAGTACTTATTTCAGGTTCTTGTTATAGTGAGGGAACGCTGGCTGGCATGGCCATTCTTTCATTTAAAATAGCAATGTCCAATCCATCTCCAATTTCTAGTATTTTCACTCCAAAATATCTCCTTTCTCTCTGTATTTCTCTTTCCTACTTCCATATTAGTTCAAGCCATTATCAAAGTAAGGGTTCTCTCCTCTGCCTTTCCCTAGAATCTGTTCTTCACCCAGCCATGGTAAACAGTTATGTTCATTTTCAGTAATTTTTTTTACAAGAATGTTACAGGAAAAATTTTATAAAAAAGTGCACAAATCATAAATGTACTGTTTCATGTTGCAGAGTGAACACACCTGTATAAGTGGCACCCAGATCAAGAAACAAGAATGCTGTGAGCAACCCACAAGTACCCTTCATTCTCCCTCCCGACATCAACCTAAAGGTAACCGCTCTTCTGAATTCTATTGCCATCCATTAGTTTCGCCTATTTCCACCATGATAGAACTGGTATCAACAGTTTTGAAACATAAAGGAAATGAAGACACTACTGTCTAAACCCATGCACAGCCTTCCTCTACACTTAGACTAAGGAACAAATAATGTTACTATGGTCTGAAAATCCGGTAGTACTACGTTATTCTCTAAACTCATTCCCTCCCATTTCCCATTTGCTCACTGGGTTTGTTTTTATCCCTTGAATATTCCTTGATTGAGGGCCTTTGTATATGTTGTTTCCTCCGCTAGAATGAGAATTCCAGCATGGCTAGCTTCTCATCCTCAGATTCTCATCATAAACACGACTGCTCCAGAGAAACTTTCTGTGCTTCTTATGTCTCTCAGCCTCCTGCCAGGGGACTTCTAGAAGCTGGTGTGTGTAAAGGCAAGGCTCAGGGTCTTTTACACTTGATAAACATGAGAGAAGGGTAAGAAGGGTTTTTTATTTTTCTTTCCTGTTTGTTTTAGCAGCTGTGCACACATACAGTTTGTGAGTGTATTTGAATTGTTTAAATTTGATTAACAAGGAAACTGGAAGAATTAGAAGTGTCACAGAGGATGGCAGACCATGAAGACCTGCCCTGCTACTTTCCCCAGGCAAGAAAAAACACAGCCCTTCTGTACCTCCCCTAAGGCGTGTTCGGAGAGGGAAAGGGAAGCTACAATCTTTTCTTTTAAAATGCAAATATTAAGTCCAACAGTCTGTGAATAGCTATAGCTATATTGTAAGGGAAAGCAAGTAACTGACAGGCAGAGCTATCTTTTGCATATTTGGCCATTTTCCCCAGGACCCAGGTGACAGATTCCTGGCATCAATCATGTTCTGTATAAGCTTAAACACTCATCACTCTATATTAAGAATGAATATCTCAATTTGTGTGACTTGAACTTGGATTACTTAGAATTCCATTTTACCGTATTCCTTCGAGTTTCCTCCTACTGTCATCAAATAGATACCAGGAGGAAGGGAACTGGAGAGAAGACTAAAAGGGTAAAGGCCCAAGGATACTGTCTGGTAGAGAGCAGCACCCTTGAGGAAACAGGTGCTGAAGAGTCCTCGATGGGATGTCGGGGCCCACACCTTCTAGAGCTTGCCAAGGCCCAGGCTGTTCTCCTACCGCATATTGCCCAGGCCCAGACTATGCAGGGAGGCCACACAAACACTGACCAAGAAATTATTCCTCACTTTCTCAGAATGCTCCAGTTCAAATAGGATTTTGGAATGAAATGAATGCCCTGTGTAGGATTTGGGCTTCAGTTTTGAGAAAACAACATCAAGAATTGTTCCCAGGGAAGTATATTCCATGTTCCCCATATTCCTGTGAGAGTATCCCATGTGCCCTGGATGCCGACCTCCTATAACACAGGCCTGGGGAGAGCACAAAAGCACAACAATTTGTTATTTACAATACAAAAGTAGAATCTGTCACTATTTGGGGGTTTGGTTGTTTTCCTGGGCTTCTGGGGTGCTGTGGGCTCCTCCTGAGGTTCTTGTTGTCTTGAACAAAGAATTGGACAAGCAAAATACATAGTGTGGTTTCATCTTTATTAAAGGTAGGAACAGAAGCATGCTCTGCCAAGTGAGAGCAGTCCACTGAGAAAGAGCACAGGGGCCCCGAGGTTCATGGCCGATGAAGCTGCATCCCCCATTCCTCAGGCCTATATCAGATCCAGGCCATCCTGTCAAAAACCCGCTTGATCTCACTCCAGAAGACCTGAAGGTAGCATTTTCTGATTCATCCCACGTACAGATTTGGGTGCTGGTGCACTGGATTTCCATACTTGACAGGTCATACCCACTTGCTCAGCTGACTAGCCATGCCCTAATCTCCTGCCTCACTTGGGTTGATTTGTTGCAAAAGGTAGAAACTGACTCAACTTCTCTCATTGCTCAAGGTATGACTTGGGGCAAGACAGAGGCTAGATGCTCTGTGGGCCGTGGACGGATGTGCTGGCTTTCCAGCTCTCTCTGCCTTGCTGCAGTCCAGTTTTCCCCCTCCTGCTTCCAAATAGTGAGTGGCGGAGGACAGTAGAAGGAACATTCCACCATTGGGAAATGTGGCTGGGCTCTCTGTGCTCAGCAGTAACGTGGAATTTCCCTCTCAGCACCTCCCTGGTTGCTGTCTTGGCATCTCTACCACAGAACTGTTAAGCTTTACCTTCTGCTAAAGCCTGCTTCATTCACTTAAAGATTTTCTATTTCAAATTCCTGATAGGCTGGGGCTGGAGGAGTGAGAGAAAGAGAATCTGAATGCCTATTCATCCTTCCAAGCCTACCCACGCCAGCCCATTTATTGAAATTTATTGGGGGGGGCATCACATGTGTACCTAATGCTGTCCTTTCAGGACATACAGTGGGGGATACACCTTTAGAGGCATCCATGATTGTAGCAGGCAGTGTAGTTGACATCTTAGTATATTCTTGTTCTCCAAAAAAAGCCATACTTTCTTTTCAAAAAATAGCTCTGGTTTGGAATGTTTATTTGATCAGCTGTGGAACATTCTTCTTCTTCTTCTTCTTCTTCTTCTTCTTCTTCTTCTTCTTCTTCTTCTTATTATTATTATTATTAGAGACTGGGTCTCACTATGTAGTTCAGGCTGGCCTTGAGTTCATTATGTAGCCCAAGCTGGCCTTGAACTCATAGTGATCCTCCTGTCTCAGTCTCCTGAGTGCTGGGATTATAGGGTTGCACCACCATGCCTGGTTGTGGAACATTATTTACTGATTCAATAAGTTAACATAGTCTTTAGAAGAAGTATTAGTGTCATAATAGTCCTTTCCTGCATGTAATAAAAAATAAATAAACAAGATGATAAGGTTGATGTAAAAGTTTAGTTTTGTACTCCTGGACTTTGATGATAAAGAAGGTTTTTGGAGGAGCCCTTAAATGTTCCAACTATAGTGTTCAAAATAGACACTAGATATTTCCCCTCCTTGACAGCATTATTTAATGAGTTTAACCCAAGTTTTCTTTAGGCTCAGTGGAAAACAGGTGTTAGCAACAGAATTTTTTTTTAACCATCTGTAGGTGTTTCTGTTACAGTGAAAGTAGTAGTTTCCCCACATTCTGAGTGAAAATAGGGTTATACATTTTTATCATTCCCATCTAGCCTCTAACCTACAAGCCATCCTTGACTTCCTCCATCGCTTCATCCCCTGTTCCCTCCCAGCATCCTCTAGTCCTGGCAGCATTGCTTCCAAAATGCATCATGAGTGCGAGCACGCCTCCCTGTCCTCACTGCTACCACAGCATCCACACTTGCACACTGCTCTAACAGGTTCTGGATTAGCACACAGCCAGCAGCAAACAACAGAAAATCCAACTATGGGTGTTCTAATAAGAAGCTGAGCTTTCTCTCACAGAATTAGTCCAAAGGTCAGCAATCCAAGTCTGACGCAATAGCTCAAAAGTGCCGCCAGGGACCCAGGCTCTGTCCTTTTTTTGTATTGTCCTTCACGTGTTGGCTTTCGTTCTCATGTTTGTTACCTCACTGTTTCCACCTGGCTGCTACTTTGCCAGGCATTGCATCTGTGTTCCAGACAGGAGGAAAGGTAAGAGCAGAGGATGATTTTCAGAAGTATTGTCTGTTTCTTCAGGAAGGGAAGTCTTTGCCATAAGATACCTCCTCACACCAGCTAGAAGTGGGTCCATATCCATGCTTAAGCCGCTTTGTATCCACACGTGATCTTAGCCAAAAAGCCGAGACAGGATCCCACTTTGTTTCCAGAGAACTAAAATTCCTGACATGATATAGTAAGCGTCTTTACCTTGGTGTCTTCCTTATTTTACTGTGCTTTCCTATACAGCTGAGATGGAAAAGGCTAAAAAAAAAACTACATTTCCCAGACTTCTTTGCAGTGAGGGACTGGAAGTGGGGAAGAAGAGGGGCAGGGTGCACACTCCACTTCCTTGGTGTAATTTAGCAGAGGTGGCGGGATGGTTCTGGAGCCATTAAGTAGGCACTTCCTTGATTGCCCCTTCTTTGTGAACTGATTTAAATCATTAACTCAGTGTTAAGTTTGCCACTTTTGTTTTTTTTTTGTCTCCAGCTGTTTCCACCAGTGTTGTTGGGGAGCTAAGTAACCCACAATAAAGCACTTGACAGCATATTTGGTTGATGAGCGGTACTTGGAGCAAGATAAGTTTTTCTGGTCTCAGAACCACCATTTCCGTCTCCTCCAAGGGCACGGGCCAGGGAACTGGCTGCTGCTCATGGCCGCGACTGTGCTGTGATTTTTCTAAATAGTCTGGGTACTGCACACTGTGGCCAGTGATGTTTCCATTTTCCTCTTGACTATTAGAAATCTTTAAGGCAGGTGAGAACTGTTTTCCAGGAAGTATAGTCTTCATTATATGTATTTGGTGTGGTAACTTTACTCTGTTCCTATCTTTTCTGCACGTATTTCCCTTCTTGATTCCCTTACTTATTTTTGTTATTTTCCTTTGTTGCATTTTTTTTTTCCCCCACACGGCAGAAACCGTTTTGAAAAACATATAGCATTATTATATGATTAGGTCTGTTAATGAAGCAAAACTATTAAGTGAAGACATTCAATCTTCCAAATTAGAAAACCTCCCAATGTACTAGCTATCAAAGTAAAAACTGAGGATAAACATTTTATGGCTATAAAATTATGTTAGAATATTTTAGGTTGGTCTCAACATGAACCAGAGACTTTATTCATCAAAAAAAAATTGCAGGCTTTCTTCCATATGTTTGTCATAAACTTATGAATAGGACGAGCATAAAAGACAGATGCTAGCTATTAAATCATCTCAGTAGAATGATAAGGAATGCATGTGTCACAGGAAGCGCTTGCCACCAACACTTAAGATAAGATCGGTGCACACAAAAATGCTGTAAACACTGATAGACAATGCCGACAGGTGAGAAACCCACACCCAAATGACAAGGGTGTCACCTGATATGAACTGAGAATGGGACGGTGGAGTGCAGCGAGGACAGCAGAGTTCTCCCCAGCCCTGGGGTGTCACAGCTGCCATTTCCTTAAGCCAGAAGATGAGATTCCTTTAGAGCAGGTGAGTGATACCGCCGCTGACAAGTTAAAAACACGAGTGGCTGCCCAATGAACAAATTCAGAAGTGCACAAAGGTCTGTTTTATGAAATGCAACAAGAAGTAAAGATCCAGGGGCTGGGGAATAACAGCTCAGTAGCAGAGCATTTGCATAGTATGTATGTGGTCCTGGGTTTGATCCCGAGCACTTGAAAACAAAGGGGCAGGGGCAAAGATTCAGTCCCAGGGCTTTTTAATTACAGCAAATTTTTAATTCCAAGTAACAACCCCTGCTTTATCAAATGTATTATTCAATACACTTCGTAGTTTCCGCTTCCCATCCTACCCCAGTTCTTGCCCACTCTCTAACCTGTGTATCAGCGCTGAGCCTATTCCCATGAAGAGCTGAAGAAGGCGTTCCATACAACTTGTGGGAAAGCAGTAATACTGAATAAGCAAGTAGTCCCTGGGTGTAGTCTCCTCGTTAAAATCATTCCTTGCCTCACCTACACCCCCACAATAAAGCCCAAAGCAGTGGGGATGGCATACAAGCTTCTCCATGATCTGAACCAGCCAACTCCCCTCTGCCTTCCTGAATGCTGCCTCGTGCTGCCTCATGAATATGCCACGAGCTCCTTGGCTTCTAGGTGTTTCCAGTAACCCAGATTCCCTGAACTCTATCTGCTACTATTCTACTAATCTTTTAAGACCCTGTCTCCATCTTTACCTCCCCTTGGGAACCTTCTTTCACCCTCATCTTTGTGGTATCCCACAGACTCCCTTTAGCTGTCCCTAGGTCACCTGTGTGCTCTTTTGTCTCCAACACAGGCACCTGGAAGGTGAGAACAGTGCCAGGCCCCCCCACACCTCCAGCATTTGGAATTGTGCTTGGAATGTAGGAGGCGCTGGGTACAGATTTGTTGAATGAGTGAAAGTTCATATTCTCAAGGAAATAATCCATTCGTATGGATAGTTTTGTTGTGCTTGAAGAAGAAAAGCAATCATCTTATGGACGCAATTCATGGTGATATTCATATTCCCTAACAAGTACTGCAGAAACCATATTGTCATTCACTTGGTAATCCTCTCACTTGCATTTTTATCTCATGTTAAACTTGACTCGCATAAGAAATGTGTAGACAAAATAGTCATTTAAGGAATGGAAATACTCTAAATAGAGCTGGTTAGTAGATAATAACTCAAAACAAATATTAGCTATAGTTCCCTGAAGAATAAGAACCTATTAGTATCTTTATTTTACAGAGTTCAAGTCTCCTTTCAAGTTGTAAAGAAACAAAACAAGAATAAAAGGTGCCAGTGTGCTTTCTCAGACCTGATGATGGTAGTAATAACAGTACCAACTTGCATGTACCAGCACCAGCACTTTATTTCTTTTATTTTTGCTGTGCTGAGGATTGAACGCAGGGCCTCAAGTGTGCTAGGCACAGGTTTCACCACTAAACTACGTCCTCAGCCCTATGTGCACTTGAAATAAATTACCTTCTTCAGTTCTCACAACATTGCTATAGTTACCTTTTTCATTTAAACATGAAAAAATGCGTTTTGGGTAAAAGACTTACCCAAATTTACACACGTAATGCTAGGAGTAAAGTTTGAGGTCCAGGCAGCCTGACAGCAAACTCGAAGTGATTTTTAGAAGAGAAAATCTCACATTAAGAAATATCACAAACCATATCCGACTTCTGATGAACTTGCATTCATTATATAATGTTACCAGTTATTGAGTAGAGTATGACCTAAAACTAGTCTTTCCAAGCCTCTATCCCATGGGTTGTGGGAATGAAAGTGTTAGAAATGATATTCTTGCTAAGCATGGTGGTACCTGCCTGTAGTCCCAGTACTCTAGAGGCTGGAGCAGGGGGATCTTCTTACGTTTGAGGCCATTCTGGGCTATATAGTGAGTTCCAGACCAACCTGCACTACACAGTGAGACTCTGTCTCAAAAGACCAAAACCAAAAAATGATGTTCTGGTTTTTTTCTATAAATTAAAACTTTATTTATTTTAGTTTATTAGTACATGTGTGCAGTACATAATGTTTACATTCTTATGGGAAATTAGTACATGTGTTTAACACATCTTAATTCCTTTTTTTAAAATCTCCTTCCCTCTGTCCACCTTTCTTGAGGTGTTTGAGTGTATTTCTGCATAAGAAATTACTGCCCAAATGTTAGCAGTTTAAAACAGCAAACGTGGGTCAGGGATATAGCTCAGTGGCACAAGTACCTGCCTGGCAAGTGCAAGGTCCTGAGTTTGATTCCTCCCAGTACCAAAAAGAAAATAAAACAGCAAACGTTTATTATCTCAAAGTTCCTGAAACTTGGGCATCCAGGGGCTGTTAGCCGGGGCAATTCTGGCTCAGGATCTCTTATGAGGCTGCAACAAAGCTGTTGGTCAGAGCTGCATCTGTTTCAAAAATCTATAGGAGACTCAGGGATCCACTTGCAACTCACTTGTGTGGGTGTCAATGGGCTTCTGCTTCTTGGGGGAGGTTGGATCTCACTGAGGTTCTGCCTGAGCTCTTTGTCAGAAAGCAGGTGAGTGGGCCAAGAGGGAGCAGGAGCTAGGTGATCCACAGGCAAGCAGCAGTCATACACTCATCTGGAAGGAGCACACCATCACTTCTGCTGTATGCCAGGCCCCAGAATTGAGTCACAGTCACAGAGTCCTGCCCACGGGGGGAGGTGGTCTATAAAGACATAACTTCTGAAGACTGATGCTATTGAGGAGCATCGAGAGGCAGGACTAGGGCTGGGGATTTAGCTCAGCAGCACAGTGCCTGCCTGGCAAGCGTGAGGTCGTGAGTATGATTCCCAGTACGGGAAAAAAAAAAAAAAAGAGGCAGGACCACATACACTGTAGTAGGCTAGGAAGATATGGATAGCTGCATTTCATTCCTCAGCTCCAGGTCTCCCTGAGTTGTGTTGGCTTTTTATTCAAATGATAAAATTTAGATTATTAGACTCCAAAGACAAAGCCTTGCTAACAAACAACAGCTGCATTGATTAGCTTTCCCTGTGCTGGGACAGACACATGTCACCCACAAATGAAAGGAGGAAGGATTTATGTGATATGATTGAAAAATCCACTAAACGTTGAAAAGTTGTTTTTAGAAAATTATTATAGTAAAAGACACTTTGCTATTAATCTCCGTCAAAATACTCCACCATCACTTAGAACATACTTAACCCATCATTCTTGCCACTTTCTGAAGTCTTTGGTGAGCATCTTTAGTTGCACTGTCATAGCTGATGCAATATCCTGAATTGATTCAAAATGTTTACCTTTCATGGTCATTTTTATTTTGGAGGAGGTCCAGAAGTCACACAGTGCCAGATGCAGTGAATAAGGTGAATGGGGACACACCATAATGTTTTTATGAGCCCGCCTTTTTGTTGGATGGCATGGGAAAGACACTCATGAAGGAAGACTTCCAGAACTGCTTCAGAAAGTGGCAAGAATGATGGGATAAATAACAAAGTTAAATGAGCAGGAAAATGGAGAGTTTTGTTTCCAAAGAGATTTAAAATCCAGTGAATTTGAAACGGACATTCCAATTAACACACTAATACATCAGATTGATGATCTTGCAGCAAAACTGGAAACTACATCTTCCAAATGTCTACACCTGGATGCAAATAATCAGTTTCTCCACCAGGAGTTGTTATCTATGACAAATATACAAAAGAGATGTGAAACACTAGAGAAGAATAAAAAGAAGTTGGAACAAGAAGTAGTAAACCTCAAAAGTTACATAGAAGAAAATATGATAGAACATGGCCAACTAGAACAGTTTAAGCAGGAGACTGAAGAAAGAGCAAGACAAGATTTAGTGGAAAAATTAAAACATGTCAATATATTTTTACAGACACAAGCAGCATCTCAAGAACATTTAGAGCAGTTAAGAGAAAGTAATAATACTTCAGTGAGAAATCAGATGGAACTCAGAATTAAAGACCTGGAATCAGAGCTCTCTAAAATGAAAACTCAAGATTCCAGTAAAATACAACTGGAAAAATATAAGTAACTCTATATAAAAGAATTCAAAACTAGAAAAGCATTGTCCAGTAAGCTAAACAAGGCTAATGAGAGGCTAGGAGAGGCCAATACCAAACTTCTTGTGGAGAAACAGCAAAACAGATCTTTGCTGAGTGCTGGTAGTACAAGACCTGTCCTAGAGGGTCCTTATGTCAGAAATCTTAATCATAGTTTGGTGCTACACAGTTTTCTTCCCAGAGAAAACTTAGTGATTCGCATAATAACCCACAGCCTTCAAGCAGCAGCCTGGAGAACTACCTCATCAAGATGTGCCAAGAGTTGGAAAATAGTATAACAGAGAACTAAAAGAAACTACTGCTGAATTGGTACTCTTGAAAGTTTCTCCCAGGGCTGGGGATATAGCTCATCAGCACAAGCGCCTGCCTGGTAAGTACAAGGTTCTGAGTTCAATTCCTAGTACCAAAGGGGGGGGAAAAAAAAAAACTTCCATTCAATAAAGTTCCTCCCAGAGGATCTGCTAATCCTCCCAGAGGATCTGCTAATAAATCAAGTCAAGATCTAATCAAGTCAAGATCTAATAAATCAAGTCAAGATCACAAGAATATAAGGAGATTTTTAAGGAGAAGATACGTGATCTGAAAAGATAACATTTTATGTATTGGACTTTATAGATAACATTTTAATTATTTCCCATAAAGTGTGTGACTTGAAAATTTTGTTGAAAGAAAAATACTTCTTATCATATACATGATGAAGATTAATATACTATTTTAAACTATTTCTTGATATCTGTAACTTTTAAGTGCTATTTCCAAGTAAAAATCAGTGTTGCTGAGTTTTATGTACTGAAACTTCCCAAATGAAATCCACCCAACCAAGCTGTTGTTAATACTTTGTTAGACTGAAATATAATTTTAGCAATATTTTGAAAAAAAAAAAAGTTTGGAAAGAAGGAGAATATTTTGAGGGAGAGTACTGGCAGTGTGTCTTTTACTACAATAATTTTTTTAAAAATTTAAATACACACTGTATTTATCGGCCCTTGGCTTCTGGTCTGGCTTCTGGTTTCAGAGGTTTCAGTTCATGGACAGCTGTGTGTGTGAAGCAGAGCTGCTCACTTCAACGGCAGCCAGAAAGTAAAGCACAAGGGAAGAGAGCTAGAAAGGAAGGGGCTTGGGGCCAGATAGAGTCAGTCCCCCAAATCACACTTGTGTGTCCCACTCACTCTCCCAGAAGCATGCCTTACTAATCCCCTAGGTGGCTCACAAGCCAACGAAATCAACAGTCAAGATGAAGGTCCTGAGTTTGATTCCTGGTACTTAAAAAAAAAAAAAAAAAGATTAACTGTCACAAAGCCATTATAATCAAAGACAAGGGGGCTGGGGATTTAGCTCAGCGGCAAAAGCGCCTGCTTGGCAAGCGCAAGGTCGTGAGTTCGGTTCCCGGTACCGGAAAACAAAACAACAACAACAAAAAAAAATCAAAGACAAGATTGCAAAGGTGAAGTAGAATGGAAAATATCTTTCCTTCACAATTATATCAAAATGCTAGTGAATTTCTCAGTGCATCTCATGTACTATTTTAATACATTTCAAGTGAAGGCCCAAGCTATATTAACTAGGCCCCAAACAAGAGACCACAGCCCTGGCTACTTAGTTAGCAAAACTCTGTCTCAAAAAAAAAAAAAAAAAAAATTAAAAGGGTGGGGGGTGTAGCTCAGTGCTCCGTATCACCAAAAAAGAAAAAGCAAAACAAAAACAAACAACCCAAAACCAAAACCAAAGCCAAACAAACAAACAAACCCAAAAACCAGAAATAAGAGCTCTTTAAGAAACTGTAGCATATTAATTCCTGAGTATAATGCCTAGATACAGTTGTGCTTCCCAAATACTTCCACCCACTGCTAACTTCTGAATCAGTGCATTACAGCAGAAACTCCTACAGCACAATCTCAGTAAAGAATATTGAGACCAGGGCTGGGCACAGCTCAGTGGTAGAGTACATGCTTAGCATAAGCAAAACCCTCATTCAGTCCCCAGCACCAGGAAAAAAAAAAAAAAAAGACTTGGATTAACATCAGTTTGAGAAAGAATGTGTTACTGTCTTTCATAATGAAGTGAATCCACTTTTCAGTATTTTTAATTAGCTGTTTTAAAGATAGAGAAATCTGTATTTTAAACTAGGAGTTTGAACAAAATAGTGACACTTCCAAATTTTAAATTAGTCTGAAATGCTACATATTTTCATGCTTGGAAATTTAGTCTGCCTCTACATTGTTTTACTTTTATAGTTTATGATGCCATTATCACAGCAAATAATCTTCTGTTCTGCAAGTTTAATAATAACCGTGACCAAAAATCTTAAAGTTCTGATCTGAAATACCATAAATTTTATTTCAAAGCATGGCTATTTGTCCTCGGAGGGATTGTAACATGTTTTCTTTTACTCATTATAAGATGAAAATTACAGAGTTCTACATTTTTCCAACTAACAAATAATTTGTTATTGCCAGCTGAAATAAGACTGACCCAGGAACTCTAAAGCCAAATATTCCTTTCTTCCTATTGCTGAAAATTTTTTCATATAGTAGCATTTCCCCCCACAATAGCTTCTTTTTCTTTTCTTTTGCAATGGTGAGTTTTTGTTTGTTTTGTTTTGTTTTGTTTTTTTGTTTTTTCAGAAGGGGAGTCTTACTATATGGGCCATACTGCCCTTGAACTCAAGATCCTCCTGCTTCATCCAGCTGAGAGGAGACAGAGGCTCACCCTGGTTCAACTGTCAGATTCTTAGAGATATTTGTGAACATCATATATGCTTTACATCTCTGGAGCCTGCTATAGCACCCAGACCTCAGTACACTATGTTGGTGCATTTCAGTCTTGTTCTGTAACCTCTGGAGGTCAAACCTGAACTAAGGCTTTTCTAGGCTAATAAAAACTTGCCATTTTGTAATATTCTCTATAACAATAATATGAATTTAGACTTAGTCTCAACTTTATCAGAGAAAGAAAATATTTTCTTCCTCATATTCCTTAATAAGATACTCATCTAGCATAAAAGATATGAAAATTTTACAATTATGTTGTGAAAAACAAAAAGAATTAAAGGCCTGGGGGTGTAGCTCAGCGGTAAGACATTTGCCTAGGGTGTCCAAGGCTCTGGGTTTGAGCCCTAGCATTGCAAAATTAAATAAACAAGGAACTACATGTTACTATTTTTAATATTCAGTAATACTACATGTACTATTTTTAATATTCAGTGTGTAAAGCCTCCTTAGTTTATATCTTGCAGATTTGAATTTTGTCTTTGTCCTCATTGTGGGCATAAATGTACTTCCATCCTCGTATGCTCTATTGAAAGGGCTCATAACCATGTCTGAAATGTAAATTAGAGCCCACAAGGAATGTTTTCCTACTTATACTTAAACAATAAAATGTCTTGAGCTTTGGAGGTATTTTACTTGGCAGTGCTTAGGAGGCAACATTCTTGCACGTGCGCTTCCCCTGGTCTGGAAGAATCGCTATCCATCAGTGCTCATCAACGCAGCACCGAGAGAAATCCATCTTAGTGAAAGTCCCTTTCTTCACCATGTACTCCAGCTTCCCATAGCCTTTCTCACAGTCGGTTCAGTTTATCTGGTTCTATTTTTTAAAACTTGGAGGGTATATTGTTCAGTATAATATACTGACAAACTCTATAATTTGGGAAAAAAAATCTCCATGTTATGCAAAAATGTATTGCTAAGTTTTCATCATAGTATAAAACTAAAGGATTCTCCTATTGTTTCCAATTTTTAGTTCCAAGTTAACTTTGTATGTTAACTGAATTCTCAATGGCAAGAATCCTCCAAGCGTGTTTTCATTTTTTTTTACAGAGAGGCCATGTCCCTGGAAACCCCTTTACATGGCATGGCATGGCAGACAAAGGCATTTGGTCCATTTCACAGTGATGTGAAAAATAGAAATTGAGATACATAATACATAAACATGTTTTTTTAAAAAATTAGGTTATACTTAACTCAGAGCCACAGAACATAATTCTGTATCCAACTAACCCAAAGATCATTAAGCACTTAGTGAACATCTCTTCTCACCCAGCCTTGTACTAAATTGCTATGTGAGCCGGGCATGGTGGTGCACACCTGTAATCCCAGCACTCGGGAGGCTGAGGCAGGAGGATTGTTGTGAGTTCGAGGCCAGCCTGGGATACAAAGTGAGCTCAAGGCCAGCCTGAACTGCATAGCGAGACCCTGTCTCAAAAAAGACCAAAAAAAAAAAAAAAATTGCTATGTGATGATTATAAAACCTTAGTTAAGCATAATTGTATAATATAGTATAATGTAATTATTATATTTACATGCATTACTCAACATAATTTATTAGCTTATAAGACATAATTATTAAAGAATGTAATCTATTAATTTTACATCTATAAATTAGTGTTGTTCTAATCTATTATATACATAATGATTATATTATATAAATATTATATGTATACAGTATGATTACATAATATGTATTTCTGCAGAGTTTAAAACAGTATTTTAAGGCCAGGCATGGTGGTACACGCCTGTATTCCCAGCACTTGGGAGGCTGAGGCAGGAGGATTATTGCAAGTTTGAGTCCAGCCAAGGCTACATGAGTGAGCTCAAGGCCAGCCTGAACTGCATAGTGAGACCCTGTCTCAAAAAGACAATAAATAAATAAAAATAAGACAGTATTTTAGTCGAGGACATAGATTTAAGCTCTAACTCTAACCCTAATTTTAAATAAAATTAAATCAAGAGAAAAATTGTAAATTATAAATGCAACAAAAGTTAAGAAAGTAATAAGTGCAGGTATACAAGCAAAATTTTAAACATACAGTTAAGAGATGAATAGGATTTCGGCAAGAGACTTAGAGCAAAAAATATTCTCAGCCAGAGGAAGAGAATACACAAAACAAGGAAAAGAGGTGGGTGTTAATAGGTTTCCCAGAGTTAAACCTAATAGGACTGAAGGTTCATTTTGGGAGTAGTGCAAATGACATCTGGATAGCTACAGGAGGAGCACAGTGGAAAACAGGTCAGAGGGATTCAGATTAGATGAAGAAAGAAATAGGAATCCACTGCAGGTTCTTGAGCAAAAGAGTAGCACTAAGAGTATATTTTTAGGAAGATTTTTGCCAGTGAATTAAATGGGAATATAATTAACTAAATAATTATGAGCCCCTTACTTGGCAGATCATGCCAAAACAATGACAGGAGAAAAACAGAATCTCTTAAGTTCCATTGGCTGAAGTTCAGTTATATTGTCTTTATCTTCCTCCAAAGAATAAAAATTAGGGAGGAAAAACAGTAGGAGGAAAGTGAAAGAGATGGGAAGAGAGTAAGAAAAGTGTTACTTGCACAATTCAGTACAAACTGTATACTAAAGAAGTGCCTTCTACTTGTAAAGTATGTGATACAGGATAGTTAAACGTAAATAAAATCCAATTCATGTGGACCAGGAGTTTATAAGATAATAAAAGTGTTAACAGATATACATTAGACATTTTTGTCAATACCATAACAAAAGTGCAGATAAAATCCCATGGGCATTCACAAAGGTTTTGTTTTGGTTTTTTTGTGTGTGTGTTTGGTTTTGGTTTTAAGACACGGTCTTGCCTGGAAATCGTGGCAATCCTTTTGGCTTTTTTTTTTTTTTTTTTCTTCACAGAAATTGGACATCACCTTTCAGGTACATGAATCAGAGGGGATTTCATGCAAGAGATAATCTTTTTTTATAAATCTCAAAAAGGAGGTTGTCAGAAGGAATGGCAAGAGAACCATGCAAAAGTAATGTTTATGCCTATAATTCCTGAGGCAGCGGTATCTTCAGGAGGTTGAAGCCAGCTTGGGCTGCATAGGAGTTCAAAGCCAGCCGGAATTATGTAGCATGACTGTGTCTCAAAAAAAAAGTAGTGTTTATTCTGGGTGGTCAGTGTCTGCTAAGCATTAAAGGTTACTGTAGGAAAAGGGAGAGAATTGATTTGGAAGGCAATAGCAGTACATGTATGTCCTGCTGCCTAAAGTGGCTTGGAATAGTTCCTTAGCAGGAATATTCTGACTAAGGAAAATGGATTTCTCAGGTAGGGTAGCATGATGAGCACGTTTTACCGAGATGGAGAGATAGAAGAAAAGCAGTTTATTTAGTGGAGACATAATCTGCACAAGTAAAGAATATCTTCTGAGATTCCCCCAATGCTTCCCATTCTTGGTTTTGCATTTATGTCTACTAATCCTCTGTTCTTATTCAATCCTGAATGCTAGAACTCTCCTTTCTTCATTCCCCTATTCCTTTTACTATCATTGTGTCTTGTTCCCTAGAAATTAAAATTCCAGCTTCAAGTTTGTTCATACTGTTGCTCCAAAGCTTCTGTTACACAGCTAACATTGACATACTTAATCTCCTTTAACATGACAAGTAATGAAGTTGATTAGTTGCAAAATCTCAATGAAAAGAGAACTGACAACTCTTAATTGTATAATTCACTAATGCTTCCCTTGATTCCCATATTCTTGCACTTAAGACCTTCTGTGAACTCAAATAACAATTGGTTCGTCCTCACTGAGAGTGACCATACAGCAATTAAATACCTTAAGCACATTTATTTAACAAAACATCAATATCTAATTAATTGGACTGAGAATTGAATTTGCATACTCTCAACCACAATTTTTTTACCATTAAAAAAACAAAGCACTTAACATTCTAGAATGGCTTACAAAGACTTTCCCAATGGTCAGGTACTTCAGCAAATGATTACCTGCATATTTAGTAGCACTCAAGGCAGTGCATGGGCTCAGATTTGTTTGTAAAAAGAAACAATACCACTTTTGAGAAAATATAATATGGTCTTGGGAACCTGATTGTTCTAATTTAAAAACAAGACAAGGTCTTCCTGTGATTCTTCCAAGCGTGGCAGCAATTTTTCATTATTTTTCCCTCTGCTGTTCCTCTTGGTCTCCTGCCTTGCTTCCTCCTTTTTTCCTCTTCAACTCTAAATATTGATGCATCCACAGCTTACTCTTTGCATCTGTTCCTTTCCTGGATTGCTGTCCTACAGTCTTTCGGCCTTTGAAAATGCCTGTGTCGACAACTCCCTACTTTATATCTCCAGTCTCTTATAGCCTCCTGCTTGTGCAATACTGCGTGAATAGGCATCTCAAACTTCATGTGTCCCGAACAGAATTGGATCTCTTTCCCCTAAATAAAAACTGCCTTCCATCTTCTTCCCCATATGAACAGGTGGCAATTACACCTCCTGAATGATTCAGGTAGAAGACTTCGGTGCTATGTGTATGTGTCTGAAGGCATGCTGTGCTTTAAATGTATTTGCTCATTTAATCTTCACAACAGCCCCAAATATAACAACTCTTATACTTACTATTCTTGTTGTAGGAAGACACCAGAAACAGAGACATTCAGTGCTTTTCCCTGAGCTACAAATCTAGAAAGTGGAGGAGCTGGGATTTGTACCCAAGTTTTAGTCTGTACAATCCAGTATCTACTCAGTTAAATTCAACAGTATTTATCGAATGCCTACAGAAACTGTGTACGGCTTTTCTCTCTCCTCTCCCACCTCTCCAGGAGTCGGGGAGGAGCTGCTATTGGTTCTACACTCCTTATCTATCCAGACTTTGAGTCCTTCTCATGCCTCTGTCATGGTACATGTTGACCTCATCTTTGCCCTGAATTCTCTCTCTCTCTCTCTCTCTTTTTTTTTTTTTTTTTTTTTTTTTGAGACAGGGTCTCACTATATAGTTCAGGCTGGCCTTGATCTCACTTTGTAGCCCAGGCTGGTCTCGAACTTGCAACAATCCTCCTGCCTCAGCCTCCCGAGTGCTGGGATTACAGGCGTGCGCCACCACCCCAGCCAGTCTGCCCTGAATTCTTGCAATAGTCTCCTAACAGGTTTCCCTGCTTCAACCTTCTTCCACTTTCACATCAAAGGTCTATTTTGAACACAGCAGCCAAGATGATCATTATCAAACCTCCATGGCTCAAAATCTCCCCAGATCCTTGAATCTGGGGCAGACTCCAAGTCTTCGCCAGGGCCCAGGATCTTCCACACCCTTCCTGACCAGCCCCTGCTGCACACCAGGCTTGCTGCAGCTGCCGGGCTCACTTCCTCCTCCCACACTCTGGTCCTCCTTTCTCCTCAAGATCTTTGCCACTATTGGTCCTCTACCAAGAACACTTCCTCCAGATAGCTGCATAGATACCTTGGGTCTTGGATTAAGCTGTTGTCTCAGCCAGTCTGTACCTGACTTAGCTTCTTTTAAATTCCAATTCCTAGCCTCACTGTGTTTATCTTTTGTCTCTTCCTTACTTTCTTCCACAGCACTTCTCATCTTCTGCTATTTTACTTAATGTTTGTTGTCTCTTAGTGTTTTTCATCTAGACCAATGCCTAGCACACAGTAAGCACTCACTAGTTATATGCTGAATGAAAAAATAAATAAGTAAATAGTGATAATTTATGACTAGGGCAAAGATTTCAGGAAGGAAAGACTTTTTAAAAGCAATCACCATGACCTTTCCCTCTTTTTGACTCTAGCATCTAACACAGTTTCTGTCATATGGTAGGCATTCGATAAATACTGTTGAATTTAACTGAGTAGATACTGGATTGCACAGACTAAAATTTAGGTACAAATCTCAGCTCCTCCGCTTTCTAGATTTTTAGCTCAGGGAAAAGCACTGAATGTCTCTGTTTCTGGTGTCTTCCTAAGACAAGAATAATAAGTATAAGAGTTGTTATATTTGGGGCTGTTGTGAGGATTAAATGAGCAAATATATTTAACGCACAGAATGCCTTCAGACACAGACATAGTAATTGCTGATGATCACAATACTCCTATGAAACTTATAGTTAAATAGGAATCTTCTGAGTATCAACTACCCAGATCTTTTTAAATATGAAAAGCTTACATGAATTGGATCAAATAACCAAGTTATAGCATGTCACTCCCTAACTGAAAATCTGTGAATAACTACTGCCTTGGTGATAAAAGCCAAACTTCCAATCCAGCATTCAAGGTTTTCTATAATTTGTACCCTGTATTTAACTTAAAGGTTAACAGGGTTGGGTTACTACAGCATGCAGCTCAGTGGTAGAGCACTTGCCTAACATGTGTGAAGCTCTGAATTTAATCCCCAGTACTGCCAAAAAAAAAAAAAAAAAAGTCAATAAGAATAATTTTCCACAACAGCAAAGAAAAAAATCCCCCCCAGAAATGTCTAATGGTGATTTCTGTAGGGACACAAATAATGCCTTGTATTTTAAACCATCATATGATTTTCAAAAAACTTTTACATAGTCAGCTTGTTTATAGCAGTGACTACTTTAGAAATGAACCAGGTCAGGCATTATCTTAATTTCACAGATAAGCAGAGAAAGAGTCAAAGAGAATAAGTGATGTTTTGTTGTTTTGTTTTGTTTTGTTCTTCTGGCAGTTGAATCCAGGGCCTCACACATGCAAGACAAAATGCCCTAGCCCCTGCCCCGATTGAGGTTTTGTAGTTAGCAATTCATGATCCAAGATCAGAAAAATTATTGTTCTGCTATTGAATTCAGAAGTGCATTTACCATAACCTTCCAGTGATAAACATGGAATTAAACAAGTGAGTTTAAAATCTTTGTAATATTGAACACACACTAGGTATGAGATAGATGCTTAACACATCTTTTCTAATTACTTAAGGTAAGGAATAGACTTATTCTTTGGCTCTGACTTATCAGAATAGTTATGAGTAAAGATAACTCATGTCATTTGGCAGAAAATAAACTAACCACTAAAGCTTGCTATCGCACTAATTGTTTCAACACTTTTTAAGGTACAAAACCCACTGAAATGGACCTAGGGTTTCTACTGATGTTCTAATTTACCATTTGTCCTTCTAACAGAAAGGCATATTACCCGTCTCCCAGGAGTTCTGTAACATTAGTGAATACCTGAGTTTCACGACTTGAATAATTTTCTTCTGAACCAAAAATAAATAATCAGACTTTATAAGACCTTGTGCTTCCTACCATCTGTGTGATTCTAGCCCTTTTCCTCCTGTATGTGAAGGGTCAGGAAAAATTGACTTTAAATCATCTTCTATAGGAGTTCAAAACCTTCAGCTTCAATGTCCCATCACACACTCCTAGCATTTTCTAGATATAATAGAATATAAGAAATAGCACAATATGTTCAAGGAACTTATATTTGCAAATAATCATGTTTATAACTAAGCTATGAACATCAGGGGCAGGCGAATCCAGCAAATATTGTATAATACATTTTTGTCTTGTCTATTTTAACCACAGCCTGGAGACACCAAGAAAATCTCTTGTTTTTCCAAAAGTGAGAAAAGAAGCATCACAAGCAAAATTTGGGGTTGGGGGCGGAGCAGCTTAGCATCTTGGCTCTTTGAATCACCTAAAAGCCCTGCTGGAATGGCTGATTTGACTGAAGGAGTGGAACTGTCCCTCCTTCTGTCAGGTACTCCTTGCGAGGACTGCCATGGCTCCAGTGAGGTCGACCTGCAGGTTTGACATTAAAACCCAAAAACTCACTTGCCGCACCCTCTTCTCCCCAACTTCCGCTCTTGTTTTCTACATTTCATCGGTCAAGAACATATGAGAAACATGGTCCAATACAGGGGCACACACAGCGGCCATCGTTAGCGGACACCCCGGGTGGAGGAGGCGCTGGCAATGCCGCACGGGCTGCCGGTGGAGGCCGCAGTTCCCTGGCACCGGCACGCCAGGGCGGGAGTCCAAACTTGTGACCGGGCAGCAAGCCATGTCAAGCAGATGGGCACGGGAACCACGGCCAAGGGACGATGTCTCTGCATCGAGTATAGGTGTTCAGAACAGGAATTCCAGCTGAGAAGATTAAAATGACTGTCTCTCTCAAGCTTATGGTGAGGAACTCGTCAGTTCATGCCTTGTTTAATATCACTGGATTGGGATTCGAGGGAAATCGGCGAACTTTGACCGAAATGTACTTTTTGTAAAAATACAAAGATAACTCAGATGTTTCCAGCAAATTATTTTGGTTGCATTACTTGAGTAGAAAATGTTCCAGTTTTTCTACATAGGTTTGTGATTATTAAAGCTTCTCTCTAAGAAATACAGAAAAGGACCTTTTTATAGAATTAGCTTGTTGATTTCTCATTTCTTAAACTCTGTAAGTGCAGTCAACTCAGTATTTCAATGTCATTTATATTCTTAAGGAAATTTGTCCTAATAGGTCAATTAAAGTGAATTTCCTAACTTAAACAGTTCGTTACGTTTCAAAGAATATCTGAGATCCACCTTATAATCTTTTTATTGTAGGGAAGATAATCCAAAAGTGTACTTCATTAATACTCTAATTTTTTCTTTCTAAAAAATGACTTCAAAACTCCAAATGCTAAGATTATATGGCTTAAAGCATAAATGTGAGTGAAAAAGGCAGAATAAGATTCAGAATCCCTTAAGAGTATTAATATTAATGGAGAAGGGACTGTGTGGCTTATTTACCGAACTTACTTACATTATTTAACTTATATGAAGTATATTGCTTACATTATTTACATAATATCATGTTAAACTCACTTATAATTCTTTTCTATTTCTCTAATTAGTGAAATCAAGGAATTGGACAAGGCTCTCTATGGTCCTTTCCAGCTATAAATTCTATACCACCCATGTAAACAAATAAAGAGTAGGATTCAAAATTCTGAGACATCTCGCCATGGCTATCGTAATCACAAAAGAAGGCAAGGTACAATGATCCCTGCAATACAGTACTCACTCTGGACTCAGACGCTTAGTAGAGAAGGAGTTTTTGATTCACCAACCCCTGCCTAGTCTCAAAAACGTTGAGACTGCAGAAACACATTTCCTATATCACACACATCTCCATAAAAACATATTTAAAGCTTTTTCTGGAAAAATAAAAAATAGACAGAAGAAATCTATATCATAGGTGAATAGCTGTGAACTCTCACAAGCTGAATACACCTCTGAAAGCAGCTGCAGACCAGGAATCGGCCAGTAGGGAAGGTTCTGCTTTCTTCCTGGGGTTCTGCTCCCCCCAGGGCAGCCTGACTCCCGTTTCAGCCTAATGTGAATTAAATCACACAGCTTGTACTCATTTTAGCATACAAGGGATTGGACCCAGTGCCTTCACACTGGGCTACATTTTAAGCCCTTTACTATTTTTAACTCTGAGAAAGAATCTTGCTAAGTCACTAAGTTACACAAGCTGGGCTCAAATCTGCAATCTCCCTGCCTCATCCTCCCAGAGTGCTGGGATACAGCTGTGTGCCACCACACCAGGCTGTAGTGTACTCTTGTGTGTCTGACTACTTCTACTCAACATATAATCAGAAGATTTACCAATATGGTTGCAGGTAGTTTAGACATTCCTTTTCATTGCTATATAGTATTCCACTTGTTTATCTATTTTACTGTGAAGAGGCATTTGGCTAGTCTCCAGATTTGGGCTATTACAAATGATATGAACATGTCTCTTTTAATAAACATATGTGTACATTTCTTTGAGGTTTTTGTGAAAGAATAAATTTGCTGGTTTGTGGGATGTATGCATGGTTCAGTTTTAGTAGATACTGCAAATTTTCCCAAATAATTATGACCAAGTTACACATCCGTCACTAGTGTAGGAGAATTTGTATTGCTCTGTATCTCCACCAATAGTTATGATTGAATGTCTTTTTTTTTGTTTGTTTGTTTTAGATGAAATTCAAAAACATGTAATTAACCTTTTAAAAGCGAGTGATTTAATGGCATTTAATACATTCACATTATGTACAACCATGGCCTCTATCTAGCCTAAAGCATTTCATCACTTCAAAAGGAAACTCTGCCCATTAAGCCGTCACTCCTTATTTTGCGTCTTTGGACCCAGCCCTTGGCAACCTCCCCTCATCTCTAAATTTGCTTATGAGTAGAATCAGGTAACAGGTGACATTTTAGGCTTAACAAGTTTCACTATTTTTCTATCAGTGTGCTTTGCAGGTTCATTCATGTTGTCTCACATAGCAGTATTTCTTTTTTTTTTTGTCTTTTTGAGACAGGGTCTTGCCATGCAGTTCAGGCTGGCCTTGAGCTCACTTTACAGCCCAGGCTGGTCTCAAACTCGCAATGATCCTCCTGCCTCAGCCTCCCGAGTGCTGGGATTATAGGTGTGCACCACCATACCTGGCACCAGTATTTCATTCTTGAATAGTTGAGTAACATTCCGTTCCTTGCCACAATTCATCTGCTCATGCACCCACTGATGGATTTTGGATATTTCTACCTTCTGACCATTGTGAATAGTACTCCTATGCATGTGTGAACATTTGGTTGGATGCCCTTCTCAATTCTTTGGGGTGTATGCCTGGGAGAGGGATTCCTAGGTCATGTGGTAATTTAAGTTTAACTTCTTGAAGAACTGCCACACTTTTCCCCGCAGTGGCTAAATCATTTACACCCCACCAGCAATGTTCCTGAGTTCCAATTTCTTCATGTCCTTTACAGAAAATAACACCTGTCATTTTCAGACCGCTTTTGTTTGTCTTTATATTATAGCCAAAGCCACCCTGAGTATGAAGTGATACCCCACTGTGGTTTGATTTGCATTTCCCTAGTAACTAATGAGGTTCAGCATCTTTTTATGTGCTTTTTGGTTATGTGCATATCTTCTTTGAAGAAATGTCTGTTTAAGTGCTTCACCAATATTATAATTGGATTGCTTGTGTTTTTGATGTTATAAAAGTTCTTTGTATATTCTAGATACAGATCCTTTTCAGATATATGACTATTTTTTAACACTTATTCCTATTCTTTACAGGGTATTTTGCTTTGTTGATGATGTCTTTGCCATTACAACAAAAGTTTTTAAATTTGATGAAGTCCAACTTGTGTATCTTTTCTTTTGTTGTTTAGGTGTCGAGAGTCATACCAAAGAATCTATTGTCAAATCCAAAATCACAAAGGCTTACCCCAATGTTTTCTTCTAAGAAGTTCTTTTTGGTCATTTTAGCTGTTATATTTAGATTATTGATCCATTTTAAAAGTTCTTCGGGTTGACACACAATACTTTTACAATGCAGCAATTCCATTACTATGTACCCAAAGGAAAGGAAATCAGCACATCAAGCAGAAGCCTGCATTCATGTTTATTGCGGCATTATTCACAGTAGCTGGGGGTTGGAATCAACCTAGACATCCATCAGTAGATAAATGGATAAAGAACACTGTCTATGTGATGGAATACTATTCAAACATCAAAAAGCATCTGCTCCTGTTATTTATGACAATGTCTGTTAAGTGAAATAAGTCAGACACAGAAAGACAAACCCTGCATGGTGCCACTCATGAGGAATCCAAAAGTGCAGACTTGGTAATATTAATCCATTTTGAGTTAATTTTTGTATATTCTCTGAGGTAGATGTCCAACTTCATTACCTCACCCATGTATACTCTGTTTTCCTGGCATTGTTGTAAAGACCGTGTCTTTTCCCCGTGAATGGTATTGGCTCCCTTGTAGAAAGGGAGCGGGTGGTAGGTGGATGGGTTTACTTTGGGACTCTCCATTCTATTACAGTGGTGTAACATTTTGAAGATGGGAAACATAAGTCCTTCGATTTTATTATTTTTGGGCAGTTTGGGATCCCTTGTAATCCATTTGAATTTGAAACTAAACTTTTCTGCTTCTTAAAAAACTGCCATTGGAACACTGATAGAGATTCCATGAATCTGTGGATCACATTGGATAGTAATACCATCTTCCCAATATGAAGTTTTGTAATCCATAAAGACTGGATGTCTTTCCATTAATTCAGATCTTTAGTTTCTTTCAGTAATTTTTTTTTAGGTTTTAGGGTACAAGTTTTAGTGTATTTTATTCTTTTGGATTATTTTATTGGGTTGTTTGTGGTAATTTTTTTTAACTTTTGAGACAAGGTCTCACCAAGTTGTCCAGACTGGCCTCAGACTAATGACCCTCTTGCCTCAGCCTTCTGAGTAACTGAGCCAATATGCCTGGCAACAACTGTGTTTTGGTTTTGGGGTTGTTGTTTTTTTTTTTTATGTGTCTATGTATATACAAGAGATTGAACCTAGAACCTTCACACTGAGCTGTAACTGCTGCCCATTATTTATTCTGAGACAGGCTCTCCCTAAGTGGCTAAATTGCACACCTGGGCTCTAATTTGCAATCCTCTACCTCAGTTTTCCACAATGCCGAGATTACAGGCCTGTGCCAACAGACCCAACTAGTGCGTTGATCTTACACATTGCAGTTTTGTTGAATTTGCTTATTAGCTCTAGGAGTGAGTTTATTTGCTTTTATTGAACCTTTGAGATTTTCCATATATAAAATCACGTCTTCTGTAAATAGTTTTACTTTCTTCTTTTCAAGCTTCCATGCCCTTTCTCTCCTTGCCTAATTGCTCTGGCTAGCATTTCAAGTACACAGTTGAGGAGCAGTGGTTAAAATGGACTCCCTTGCCTTGTTACTGATCTTCAGAGGAAAGTTTTCAGTTTTTCACCTTTAAGTGTAATGTTAGTGTGAGTTTTCCATAAATACCCTTTGTCACTCTGAGGAAATTTCCTTCTATTCTTACTTTTCTGAGCATTATTTCTCTTGATTGAGAATATGATGTAAAAAAAAAAAAGTCTTTTGGTTTGTTTTTTTGTTTGTTTGTTTTTTTCCAGTACCGGGAGTCGAACTCATGACCTTGTCTCACCAGGCAGGCGCTGTGCCGCTGAGCTAAATCCCCAGCTCTTAAAAAATGTACTGAAATCAACTGAAATGTGTTTTTTCTTTCAGCTTTTTGTATGTTGAGCCACTCTTGCATTCTTGGCTTAAATCCCACTTTATCATATTGTATATATTCTTTTTAATATGTTGTTGGCTTTGACTTGATAGGATTTTGTTGAGGATTTTTGCATCAACATTCATAAAGAATATTTGTCTAGTTTTCTTGGGCATCTTTGTTTGGCTTTAGTAGAGTAATTCTGGCCTCACAGAATGAATGTTTCTTCCTTTTCTTTTTTATTTTTGGAAGCATTTTAAAAGGATTGGTGCTAATTCTTCTTTGGATGTTTGGTAGAGACATTGTGGTTTTAATTTGCATTTCTCTATTGTCTAATGAAGTTGAGCATCCTTTTATAGGTTTATTGGACATTTTTACATCATTTTTTTGTGAAGTCTGTTCAAGCCTTTTGTCCATTTGCCTATTGATAGTCTGTCATTTTATTAATTTATAGGCATTTTTACGTATTCTGAATGAGCCCTTTGTCAGATGTATGTATTGTTAAAACATGTCTCATGCTATAATTCGTCTTTCTGTTTTCATAAGGGCATCTTTAGGTGAACAGAGTTATTAGGTTTAGTATAGTCCTGTTAAACAATTCTTTTCTCTTGTGGTTATCCTATTTGTATTGTGGGTAAGCCGTCTTTGCTACTTAAAAATCATGAAGATTTCTCCTGTGTTTTCCTCTAAAAAACACTGTTGCTTAACCTTCCACATACGGTACATCTGGGATTTATTTCTGTGGAGGGTGTGAGGTAAGAGTTAAGGTACATGCATAGTTCCAATATAGATATCTAACTGACACAGTGCCAGTTAGCTTTCCACGCATGAGGAGGACATTGCCCCAACTCCTAAGTGTCTGACAGGGACAGTCCTCCAACCATGTTCTTCCAGATTATTCGGGGTATGCTCCCACTTTTGCATTTATGTACCAATTTTAGAATTACTTTCGCATTTTCCACAGAGGAGAAATATAAACCACCTGGAATTTTGATTGAGAATATGATCAGCTTTGGAAGCTAAAAAAAAAAAAAAGATTTGGAGGCCAGATCAGAGGAAATATTAATTTGATAAGTATTTCTGCAGTGCCTGATTTTTGCCATGCTGTGCCCTCTGTGGGATGCAGTACTGTGTAGGGTTGTATTGGGAAGCAAGCTTTACAGTGGGTGAGATCAGATACCCAATGTACTGACTATCCTAATTATTCTACTATTATGAGGCACTTTATGGTCATTTATAAAAAGTCCTCCTGATGAGACTTTCCAAATTCTCATGAGATTTCACTTAGAGAACAGAAGTTCAGCAGCTACTGAGCTCTTACTATGTGCCACTGAGCGCTTTGCAGACTATTGAATTCTCATGATAAGCTCACCTGATAATGAAATAAGTATTATTTTTACTGTGTTTACAGATGAAGAAACTATGGTTTAAGGAGGTTGAGTAATTTGAGCGAGCAGGTTATAGATCTAGAATTTGAACTCCAGTCTTTCTCATTCCAAGGCCAGTGCTTTTAACCACTAAAAAAAAAAAAAAAAAAAAAAGAAAGAAAGAAAGAAAAGAAAGAACATAACTCAGTTGGATTTGTTGGTCTTTCTTCAGCAATCCGTAGAGAGTAGAAGTGACAGTAGGCAAAATAGCTAGGGTCTAGATGGAACTTTGGTATGACGTGGCATTGTTAAATACATTTTCTGTGATCACCTGCCACAAAGTGCTAATTTTAATACAAGCCACTGGGAAACCCAAGGCCAGTTCCCAAGAAACAGTGTGAGAGGCATGAGGAATTCAAAGACTGTGCAGTGGAGTAGATGCCTGCATTGGTGGACAGCTTAAAGAAGGTGAGAGGGCAAGCTAAAGTCTAAGTCCTCAGTATGTTGAAGACCAAAACATGCTAGGACTCTCTTATGACTATACTTTGTGTGCAGGGACGGGTGGGTGGGGTGGGGAGGATCAGGGGGTAGCACTGGGAGTTGAACCCAGAGCCTTCACATTGAGCTACATTCCCAGAGTTTTTTCTTTCTTTTTTAGTGTATGTTCATGGCACATAATGAGTATATTCATTTTGGGTCATTGGTACACATACATGACGCATCTTAATTCTGTTTAAGGTCCCCTTTCCTTTCCCCCACTCCTTTTCTTGGCCCCTTTCCCACTTGCAAAAGATCTATCTCCCTGTTTCCCATCATTTATCTTTTATTTTGCTCTTTAATGTATTTATACTTTGAGTTCTCATATAAGAGAAGCTATATGTTATTTAAGCTTGTGTGTCTGATTTATTTCACTTAACATTATAGGTTCAGCATACATTTATTTTCCTACAGATGACTCAAATTTATCATTCTTTAAAGCAGAGTAGTACTCCTTTGTGTATAAATACCACATTTTCTTCATCCATTCATCTGATGATGGACTTATAGGTTGCTTCCAAGATTTAGATTTTATGAATTGTGCTGACCTTTTACTTTTTATGTTGAGACAGAATCTCATTAAGTTACTAAGTTGCCCCGACTGGGTTCAAACTTGTAATCTTCCTGCCTTAAACTCTTAGAGTATTAGGGTTACTGGTGTACACTACCACAAATGGATTCTTGTGATTTTAAAAAATAATACCTTATTTATTGTGCAGTAAGACTGACAGACCCCAAAGTCAGTGCCAACATTGCTTAAAATATAATTTAAGCTTAAATCTCGTGGGCTGCCTAACTACAATATCAGTTGAAGTATCTACCTCACCAGATTCCTCATGTTCAAAGTAGCACTGAAGGGTGAGGGTGAGGCCCTGAGGATTGGACGATGGGCATAATGGGGATTAGAATAACTCAGAATATACTGAAGCTTCAACCCCCATGGAATCTCCTGGCTTCCTGAAATTGGTAAGGCTCCTTGCCTGGCTTGAAGATTATGAAGACCTGGCCTTATGAGAATTATTACCTTCATGCCTTGCTTTCATCATTTGATGTTATGAAGGTGTCACCAGGGTAAAGTGTTTACAGCAGCAATATGAGAATGTGAAATTGAATGAGCCCCACAAGGTCCTTGTTTACAGGGTATTTGAGTATTCAATCCCTAGAACCAAACTATTTGGCCAGCTTGTCTACTTTCTATTTATTTAGACTAAATAACCAAAACTAAATCTGTTGAACGTTAGCTTGCTTTAGTTCTTTGGGGGAATTATTAGAAACGGGGTTCTAATTCTAATTCCAAAATGAAACTATTTTACAGGACAGAATATAACCACTCCCTTCCTTCCTTTAATCTTAGCTTAAATGTTGCAAGTTCCATGAGGATTTAACCACCCTATTTAAAGTTGCAAGCACCTCTCCACCTCAAACTCAGTATGCCCCTTCTTAGACATATTTTTGCTACATAGAATTTGTTGCCTTCTATTATTTATTGTCTGTTTCTTTTTCTTTTAGAATATAGGCTTCATAGGGTAGAGATTTTAGTCTGTTCTGTTTCTTGTATTCCAACCATCTAGAACAATTCCTTGTATACTAAGGAAGTATTTACTGAATAAGTGAAAACTGAGAAATAAAGTTTTCAGCTGAGCCTACCGCATGTAGGCCCAATGTTCCACAAGATTCACTTATCTTGTATGTGTCACTCAGAAGTAGCAGATCTGATGGAGTGCTGGAATGCTCTGTTGAAGATTTAATGACAGGCATCCTTGGTAGATTGGTACACTAACTTATGAAATGCAGCAAATATCCTTAAGCAGCAACCAATGTTTGCACGGCTAGAATAGACATATCTGGGAACCAGAGGTAGAAGTAGGAATGGAACTATCCCTAACGATCACCCTGCAAAATGCTACTATTCCAGTAACACAGGCCTCTGGCACAGAGGTCTTAGTATCCAAGGAAGGAATGCTTTCTCTAGAGGAAAACCACTGAGTCCACCAAACTATAAATTATTATGGCCAGTGCAGACTTCTCGTATCCATGAATAGTAGTTTAAAAAAGTTATTGCATTGTTTTCTATGGTGACTACTACTGTTTAGTTGCCATTAAATAAAGGGTCAGGAAAAAATTCTGGGGGATGCATCAAGTCACCTCCTAATACTACCTTAGCAGTGGTGAAAAGTGATGGAAATTCCATATATGCAGAGTCATTAATAGTGTACATCTTTCAGGAATGATGGTCTGACTTCTCCCTTTGGGTTGAGACTGTCAGCCAGCTGCAGTGCTAGATGAAGGCTGAGAAACACGCAACACGCAGCACAGAGGAAAAATCGTAACATCTATGCTCACCTTGTGATTCGTAACACAAATGAGGACTGTTTCCCTCTGTTTGGAGTCAGGTAACAAGTACACATTTTCACTCATTGCCCTTTTCTCCCCAGTTCCCTTCCCCCCACTATTTAATATAGGCTTTAACCGAATCTGGTGGCTAATTTTATAGTTTGGTCCACAGGTGACAGAATGAAGACACGGCAGTTGATGACACTAGAAGGCACAAGCACATCACGCCGAGCTCCCGACTTGAGCCTGGATGCAGTTTATGGTGAAAGGAGCACATTTTCCATTGCACTGGAGAACACTTGTTGTGTCAGAATCATTTCTTTCCTTCTAATAGTGCTCTTTTCTTCCCCCCTCCAAGCTACCCTATTTCCTCTTTCCTCTTTCTTCCTTCCATTCTGGAAGTTTAAACATTGGAAGACTGTCGGCTAATATTAGAGCATCAAAGGAATGCAGTGTAGAACTGAGCAAACACTAATGCCTGGGTTAGTATTTTTGCCATCCAATATCTGATCTCCTTATCTGCATTTGGAAAGCCTATCTCACCATGAGGCAGAGCCTGCTACCTACTGCACTGAAAATGTGGAATTGTGGGGAGGTTTTCCTCTGGATTCAATGGACCTGAGTGAGGTGCATCAATCAGAAGCATCTACCAATTCAAGTCTTGGGGGCTAGCAACACAAAACACAAAGGTCGTGGTGCTCTGGTCACAGATGCCAACCACGGATGTATTCTGAGTCGGTAAGGCCGCTGGCCCCAAAGTACCCTACTGTGCCGAGTCAGTGCAATGGCAGAGTCCCTGCCCAGAAACCACACGGAGCTATCTTCCCTGAGGCGGTACCATGGGAGATGGGGGTTACTGCTCTCTGGCTAAAGCAGTGGTGTGCTGCAGCCAGTTCTACCAGCTTACAAAAGCTGATTGCCAGATTTTTGATTGCCAAGCAATCAAAAATTCAGATAGTAGAGTGTATCCATCACATTTTTTTGGTCCTTAGAAAGATACTCTGACTTATTTATTCAGAAAAGATTTTTAAGCCAGGCATGGTTCCCCAGATTTTGATTTTTGATTGCCAGGCAAGGAGCCTTACCAATTTCAGAAATTTTATGAGACAGTTGTTCAATATAATACTAAAAACTAAATTATATAAACTTAGAAGTTGGCCAGTTATATTTTTAAAGGTAATAAATGCTCAAAAGTCACTGTATCCTAATTATCCTACTATTATGTAGGGATGGGAGGTTATGCATAGACAGCTCTTGTGTCTTTGTGATGGAGAACTTCCCAAGTCCTTGTTTAGTCGCCTCACATTCGGAGCTTGAGACTGGTGATGCGGGGAGATTTACACCATGAAAACTGGCAAACATCACAAACCAGGGCTTGGCTTGGTTGATAGAGAAATGGTAACAAAACAGATTAAACTTAAAAGTGTCTTGTATCTACAACCATTCCTTGTGCTCATGACAAGAAGTAAGATACCTTTTTCCTATGGAAAATATTTCACTGCCCCAAAGCCTCATTCTATGATTCTGCCAGAGACTGACAACAGTTTATTATCCTTTTAAAAATCTTTTTGTTTGTTTGTTTGTTTGTTTGTTTGTTTGAGACAGGGTCTTGCTGTGTAGTCCAGGCTGGCCTAAAAGTCACAGCAATTTTCCTGCCTGAGTGCTAGGATTATAGGCATGCACCACCATGCCTGGCTTAAAAATCTTTTCTGAATAAATAAGTCAGAGTACCTTTCTAAGGACCAAAAAAATCTGATGGATACACTCTACTATCTGAAATGGGATAGGTACCTTTTCAGGAATATATGATAAAAATCTCTAGTGAACCTTAGATAAAATGAGGGCAAGGTTCTATATTTCACTCAAAGCTTAGCCTCAGCGTGTAATGGGAACTTTCCAACTTGAACAGTAGTCCAGTCCCTATTTACAATTGTTGCTCTTGCTGGGTGTGGTAGTGCATGCCTGTAGTTCCACCTATTCAGGAAGCTGAAGCAGGAAAATTATAAGTTCAAGGCCAATCTGTGCAATTCATTGAGACCATGTACCAAAAGAAAAAAAAAAAAACAAAAAACAAAAAAAACAGGCTGGAGATATAGCTCAGCAGTCACTGGGTTCAATCCTCAGTACTGAAAAAAAAAGTTAATCTTTCTTTATATGTCACCTGTATATGTACTGGTATGTTATGACATACATTTAATGTCCCCAAATAGAAGTTTATATTCTAATACAGGATTATGGTGCATATTTTTGAGGAACTAAGCTATGCATATTAAAAACAGCAAACATGTATTATGTACCACCTATTTGCAAAATGACATAGCAGGAGCTGTTGGGGAATAAATCTAAATGTTTTGTCTGATCTTTGAAAAACTTTATTATTCAATATGGGAGATAATACAAGCACAATGCCTGAAATTCAAAACATTGTATCGGGAGACACAAAAGACATTCAAGCTGCTGTGAAACCTACAAACCGCAGCAAGGTAACAACTAAGCAACTATACTATTTATAACAATAAACTAGGGGCTGGGGATGTAGCTCAGCGGCACAGCGCCTGCCTGGCAAGCGTGAGGTCGTGAGTTCAATTCCTGGTACCAGAAAAAAAAAAAAAAAAGAGTTAACAATAAACTAAGCTTGATAATGAGTGTCATTCAAATCAAGTAGTATAAGTCAGTATAAACAGAATTGTTCATTAATGTAAAAAGATGGATATGCCTCGGAGCCAGACACACCTGCATTTGAGAAGCTACTCAGCAACCTGCTCAGTTAACAGTTCTATCAGGGAAGCAGAACTACAGGCAACAGTGTGGAATTAGGGATTCCTTGTAGGATTAGATTTCCTGCATGGTGGAAGATGTTATGGTAAAGGTGTCGAAAAGAGGGGGTAGGTGGAGGTCAGATGAAGTCACAGGTAAAGGGCATGATGTTGCCTGAAAGTGGGCCCCAAGCCACTGGAGATACGCGGGGCCAGCTGTTGGTAAGGACAGCTGGACATGAGGTGGTGGAGAGAAGGTATGCCTTCTTGGGGGTCACGCAATGCGGAGGCTGCATACTGTCTCTCGTGGCACCTAACCTGGCCCAGGTGGGAAAGCACCCAGGAAATGGGCAGGAGCTAAGAATGTCGTAAGCCTGGCTGCTGCCTCACTCCGCAAGGTGGTCCAGAAGATTGGCGTCATTATGCTTCTGATTGTAATGGTTGCTGCCTCACTTCCACATTCCACATCTTGCACTGATAACTCTTGCAGGCAGTTCCACACGGCAGCCATGCAGTTCAGGGAATTCTGGGACATAAGGTTCAAGGTAAGCCAAGTTGATGCAATATAAAGTCACTGCACCATGTTACCTCGAGTAAGAAACAAAAGTCCTCTATCAGTTTCCTCATCTGTGAAAAAGGAATAATAGTATTTGCCCAAGACAGTTGTGAAGATACATGTCATAAAGCAGGGCTCAAGGTACCTGCTGTAGAGTCTATAATGTTACTAAGCCCATGAAACAAATTAATTCAAAGCCTTTAATGCTGGTTTTACATTTCCCTTTAGTTTTCAAATTATCTTCTTGTTTTGAGATTATTATTTGCTGTGTTTTCCACAGGCCTCTCTATTCACAATACAGAGCAGGCACAGGGCCCAGACTGCAGTATATATGGAGTATGTTTATTTTTCCTTTTTCTATACAATCACTGAAAGAACGTAAACTATGATAAACACCAAGAGGCTGATTTGCTATTTTTTCAAAGAAATAATGCTTAATTTTCTTCAAATGTATTTAACATCATGTTTAGTATATTATTTCCTTTGATTATAAGGATTTTTAATTATTATTCAGAGTATTAAGCAAATACACCTCTTCATAAAGTTAAAAAATTTTAGAGCAAAGTGAAATGCAGTCAAAATTGGTATTTATACTTGAAAATAGAGATATTATTTAGATAATATGAATAAGGAAACAATGACCACTTCTACTATGCCTAGTCAACTTCCTATTGGAGGTCCTAGCCAGTATAGTAAGTCATGAAAAAGAAATAAAAGACATACAGATTGCAAAGGAAGAAACACAACTATCTCTATAGAAGACATGATTGTCTACACAGAAAAATCCTATGGTCTATTAAAAACCTACTAGAGGTGGGGCCAGGGATATAGATCAGCAGCATAAGCGCCTGCCTGGCAAGTGTAAGGTCCTGAGTTTGATTCCTGGTACCAAAAGGAAAAAAAAGAAACTACTAGCAGGCCAGGGATATAGCTCATGGCACAAGTGCCTGCCTGGCAAGAGCAAGGTCTTGGGTTTGATTCCCGATACCAAAACAAAAACAAAAACAAAAACCAAGAGTTACTATAAATCCACAGAAGTTAAGACTGTGTAATATTGGCAAAAGGATAGACACACAGATCAATGGAACAGAACAGAAGATACAGAATACACATACACACAAGTGCACACACACACCTTATGTGTGTGTGCATGCATGCACATGTGTGTGTGAAAGAGCAAAGGAGAGAATGATCAGTTGAATTTGGACAAATGTGCAAAGATAATTCAATGCAGATCAGATGGACTTTAAACAAATAGAATAAAATACATAATTGTATGTCTGTCTGCAAAAAAGCCCACATGATTTAATCTGTGGCTCACACTATGTATAAAAACTGACTCAGAATGGATCACAAGCATAAATGTAAAATCTTCAGTTTTTAGAATAAAACAGAAAATCTTTGTGACCTTGATTAGAGAATTTTTAGTTGCAATACCAAGAGGACAATCCATTAAAAAATTTTATGTTACTGAAATTAAAATTTTTGCTCTTTGAAAGATGCTAATAAAATAAAAATCTAAAAATACAGTCCATGAAATATCCACAAAAATATTTGCCCACATATATTGGATAAAGGACAAGTATCCAGCTGGGTATGGGGGTGCATACCTGTAATTCCATTGACTAGAGAGCCTGAAGCAGGAAGATTGGGATTTTGAGGTCAGCCTGGACAATTTAGTGAGATCCTGTCTCAAAACAAACAAACAAACAAAACAATGCTGTGGATGTAGTACAGTGGGAGAATGCTTGCAACACAAGGCCATGGGCTCAAACTCTCGTCCAGGAAAAAAAGACATGTATCTAGTATATATAAAGGACATCAAAAACTTAGTATGAAAACAAATAACCCTATAAAAAATGGGCAAAAGAGTTGCATAGGCACTTCAATAATAAAGATCATATTTGGCAAATAGGCTCACAGAAAAGATGTTCAACATAATTAGTCATTAGGGAAATACAAATTAAAACCACACTAACATGCTGCTTTATACGTATTACAACGTCTAAAGTAAACCAGGCGTGGTGATACATGCCTCTAATCCCAGCTACTTGGGAGGCTGAGGTGGGAGGATTGCTCAGGTCCACAAATTTGAGACCACCCTGGGAATCATAGTGAGACCCTGTCTCAAAACTAAACAAACAAACCAACATAGAAATCAAAACAAAAAAATTTAAATGTCCAAAGTAAAAATAACTGATAGTACACATATAGGAGAGGAAGTGAAGCAACTGAAATGCCCATAGGATGTTGGTACAAATGTGAGATGCTATAGTTACTGAGGACAACAGCCTGGAAATGTCTTATAAAGTTTAACGTATACATATCATATAACCTAGCAACCCCACACCCTAAAATTTATTGCAGAGAAATAATAAACACAAGACCAGCACATAAATCTTTGAGACATCTTAAAGGCTGCTAACCAAAGGAAATGACTCAAGAAAAACTAGAGTGAGAACCAGTGGAAAGAGAAGGAATGGACCAGCCACTTAAAGGGGTGTTCAGAGGTACGGTCACCATCGCAGAGACTGGGAGATTCCTGGGGCTCAAGTGATGAAGGGACAAGAAAATGACTGTCATCAAAGTCTCTGAAGCTATAATGTGATTGCTGCTATTGTAACAGCTCTGTAAGATTCACTCTAGAGTCCCTGAAAGTGAAGAAGCACCAGGCTTTCCAGAAGGTTTTTATTTTAATTTTCTAAATAGGAACTTATGTCTTTGGGATCTCCAAATGGTTACATCACATGCACAACAGCTGCAAATTTAAATGGAAAAAATCTATGCCAGTAAAAGCAAAATTCAAAGTCATAGAATCGCATGATTCAGTTATAACTACATGCATGAAACACATGGCTTAGTTCTGGATGCCTTTCATGAGCCATATGAAAAAGATGTCATTATTACTCCCACTGAACACTTGAGAAAAACGAGACTTAGAGAAAGTAAATCTTTAGTTCAAAGTCATAAAACTAGAAGCAGGTGAAATAAGGGTTTAACACCACTGGGCTTTACAAGGTTCTTTGTATTACCTTCATTCAACAAAGTTTTAACCATCTACTAAGTATCA
Organism: Chinchilla lanigera; assembly: GCF_000276665.1. Classification (NCBI taxonomy): domain Eukaryota; kingdom Metazoa; phylum Chordata; class Mammalia; order Rodentia; family Chinchillidae; genus Chinchilla; species Chinchilla lanigera. Next base: position 6,572,495 of record NW_004955429.1, on the reverse strand, counting down.
GACACTTAGCCAGGTATGGTGGCTGATGACTATAATCCAGTACTCAGGAGGCTGAGGCAGAAGGATTGCCGTGAGTTTCAGGCCAGCCTGAACTACATAGCAAGACCCTGCCTCTAAATACATACATACCAGATACTTGTCTAATAAAAAGGATTCCATAAAAATAAAGTAGTGAGGAGTAGTGGCACACACCTGTAATCCCAGCACTCAGAGGCTGAGGTAGGAGGATTGCTGTGAGTTCAAGGCCAGCCTAAACTACATAGTGAGACCCTGTCTCAAAAAGCCACATAAATAAATAAATAAAGTAACAAGCTCATCCTACTTTTTCAGTACTTCATGTTGTATTTCATGAACTTCAGTGTACTTTAAGAAGACACTACAACATATGACTTTACAGTGATCTTTACAATTATTAAGATACAAAAATAAACTTTTTAAGCAAAGTTACAAAAATCTTCCTATTAAAAAATAAAATAAAATATATCTCTGGGATAAATGCCACCTAAAAATGTTTTTAGATATTCTTTTTTCAGTAAGTTTTGGTATAATCAGTATGTTATTAGAAAAACTGTTATTCCACTTGCAACTAAAGATAAACTCTAATACTTAAATTTGCCACTCACACCTTTACATTTTCTGAAACAATCATATAATTATTCAGGTATATTTATGAAGAATGGGAGTAACAACTACATTCAAAGAATGGTGAAAGATTATTACAATACACAGAGTAGTATTAGCTATATTCCTAATATTATATTTTATTTAGCTGGAATGATCATTTAAATATCTGCATAACTTGTATAACTATACCTGAGATTTTGATGATGTTTCTATGGAACAATTTTTCAATTTAGATTTTTTATTTCTCTGTGGTGCTAGGGATTGAACCTAGGGCCTTGTACATACTAAGCCTGCACTCTACCACTTAGCTGCATTTCCAACCCTTATTTTTGTTAGTACTGGAGATCATTTTAGGGCCTTGTTCCTCCAAGGTAAGCGCTTTACCACTGAGATGTACCGCAAGTGCTAATGAGTCTTTTAAATCTGACTTGGGCCAGGCGTGGTGATGCATGCTTGTAATCCGAGCACTCGGGAGGCTGAGGCAGGAGGATCGTTGCAAGTTCGAGACCAGCCTGGGCTACAAAGTGAGCTCAAGGCCAGCCTGAAGTGCATAGTGAGACCCTGTCTGAAAAAGACAAAAAAGAAAAAAAATGAAAAAAATAAAACTGACTTGGGAATTATATAAGATACTGCATGTTTAAACCTAACCAAGTGTTGGGCTGGGGATTTAGCTCGGCGGCACAGCAGCTGCCTGGCAAGCGCAAGGTTGTGAGTTCGATTGCTAGTACCGGAAAACAAACAAACAAACAAAAAATTCTAACCAAGTGTTTTTCTTTACACTACTTCCTGAAAGTTTAATAAAATAAAGAGAAACTAAGAAGAAAAAAAAGGTAAGCAAACAAAATTAGCTTATCCTACACTATTTACATCAATGGACAGACACTTAGAGCTTAGATGGGTCTGTTTCTTATGCATCGTTCCCCTCTCTCCTCCTCGCAATTACATGGCAGGTTGCTTGCTTGCAAAATGACTACTTTCCTCTAGCCACTCTTGATTTGACTATAACAGACTATCATTATGACTCAGCTTGCACATCAGTCACCAGGGGATGCGGTGGTCTCTACCAACGAACATTGATCATAGAAACTTTTAAGCAGAAGAATAAAAGCAAAATGAAATTTAAATTAATTTGAATGAATTCACTTAAAAATGCTCTTGTAGGCTTCTAAAAACACTTTAATCATTGGCTAAAAATATCTCATAAGTATTGTATTTTTAGATTTTTGTTTGTCTACCTGATTGCCAAAATAATTTAAGATAACCTTCAAAACTACATAAAAACATGATAGAATATTATTTTCTTTCTAATACAATTGACAAATGCAAAATAAGTATTTACCAATATTTGCTGTATAAACTGGTGAGAGTTCTTTGTGAAGAACACGTATCACATATAGAAATTCATGAAACATATATGTCTTTATTGATATTGATTATAAAACTATTCTTAATTTCAATTCACAAATATCTTTATTTGATTATGTTAGCAAAATAAGTCACGTTCTTTTAACTCTGCAGGTTACTTGCCTATATATCATACTTGGGTCTCATTTAAACTATTCTAACACTTTCAAATTTTAAGAAAAGCATATGAAAATTTGGTTTTCCCAGGTCTCGTTAGCCCATATATTTCCATCAGCGTTATTATTTTTCACAAAATTTCTTTTCTTGGTCTACAACTTGTAGAAAACTATAGTTCAGTAAAAGTTACCAGTTATCTGATTAATTTTGATTTAGGATACTGCTGCATTAAATCATCCAGGCCCATTTCTTCTAATAAGAAAGAAAGAAAGAAAGAAAGAAAGAAAGAAAGAAAGAAAGAAAGAAAACAAAATTGAGCAATTACCTAAATACTAGTAACTCAAGTCTAAGGTTCTATTTACATGGTCTAAACTGACATATAAATTCAATTCTCCCTTTTACCCTGTTGCCACTCATTACTTTCTTGGTAATGTACATACTAGTATTAAAAGAATGAATAAAACTGTTTCCCTCCAATCCCATCCAGAAAATACAGATTAAAATGCTTACATAGAGAATTCTAATTTGGGGCTGAGGATATATTTAAGCGGTAGAGTGCTGATCTAGCACATGCAAGGCCTTGGGTTCCATTCCTAGCCGAGGGGGTGGGGGGGATGGAAGATGGGGGGTGATGGGTAGGGGATGGGAGGGTTGTTCTAATTTTGAATATAACATTTGTAGAAGTTAGAATAACAATATTTATGTTTTAACTTTAATAAAACAATGAAATGAAAACTTGGAAAGAAAAACCCGAGTCTATGAGAATAGAAGCAGTGGAAATTTTTATCTATTTTCTAAGTACTTGTTTTCTCAACAGTCTAATATTAAGATTATATTAATATTAAAATTCATGGAGATTTACCAGGGGTTTAAATTCAGGTATGTATAATCACTCGAAGTATTTTCTGAATAATTCTATCAAGAGAGAAACTCAGTGAGAAAATTGAAAATAATTATTATACTGTTTTAAAAAATAACTGATAGACTGAATTATCTATAAAATTGCTTCAAATCCTTATTTTATTTTAGTAGGGGAAGTAAAGTAGTAGTATTCTGTCAAAATTAATATATTTGCAACAACCATATTAGAATGTTAAATTCTTCACTAGTATTATTTTAAATTTATGCATTCTTCAAAGCATTAAAACTCTTATGTAGGCCTCTCTTTGCCAGGTAAACTCTTTTAAAATATAAATTTTGGTTTAAATGTTTACTTTAAATTAGTTAAAAGTATATCTAGTATATTCCTTTTCAGAGTTTAGAATGTATTTAATTTATATTATCCATTATACACATAACTTTCATTCGAAAATGCTTCACTTCATAAGTGAATATGGCCCAAGCTTACAGTTTATAAGCAAGTGTAGTTACTGTTACCTGAGTTTTAATCTATACAGCACTCCTTTCATCTTTTCATTTTCGTTTTTCTTTGTAAAACTATGTCCTTAAAATAAATATAGATATTTCTATATTACTTAAATTTCCAGTTATAATGTATAAAAACATGTTCCCAAAATACAAACTTTAAAAAATTCTTGCTAGAGACAATACCTTACCATTGCATTGGCCATTTGTTCAGGTTTTGGCTGGAATTCATGGATCTAACCAAAATTCCAATTTCAGAAGTCTGAGGAAAATACAGTGTTAGGATAGAATCCAAGTCCAGAATCCAAATGGAAAGGGAATCTGTGAATATTCTCTGCTGTTGTAGTCTAACTGTATGACACCTTGACACCGGCTGGATTCTGGATAAGACAGATAATCTTCCAGTCTCTCTGGTGTGTTAGTTTGAAGCTCAGTTGAATTTAGTGTAGAGAAGAGAATTTTCTGTATGGATGCGTCAGAGGAAATAAACAGTAAATAATCTTTCTTAGATAGTTTTCCTCTTGGAGGGATAAGCCAGTTTGCCTTTTTCCCTTTCTCTTTCCTTCTTCTTTCTTTCCTGTCTCTTCCTTTCTCCTTCTCTCTTTCTTTTAAAAAATATATGAACAACTTAAAGGCCAATCCGTATATATACTACACAGAAGAATGAGATAGATAACGTAGGACACAAGTGGCAGTCTTTATAATTTAAGTAGAGAGGACAATCCACCTGCTGTTGAGGAGCTAACTGTGCTTATTACCTAAATTGTCTATTTGACAGAATTTGTTCCCTCACTGGTCAGCTCCTAATTTTCCTATCAGTTTACTGGTGATATAAATTGTGTGATTTCAGAAGTAGACGTGCTTTTTACAGTCTAAGAATGATAAGTAAATGGTGATCATTTACATCACTTTCTCAACTTAAAGTCAAGTTGTTTTCTATTTGTCTACATAGAGGAATTCTAAAGCACATAATTTAGTCTGTTCTTTTTTCACTGAGTGTTCATTGGAAGATGATTGCTTTCTTTCTCATTTCTTCCTAATTTTCTCACCTTTAAATTAAAATTGCCTTCATCTTTTGCAAAAATGCATGTATTTTTGTTTCTTCTTGCAAATCAATTCCTATTTCTTCCTAACTGAAGACTTCATAACTTTAGTCTATGTAACTCAGACAGTCACATGTAACATTAATTGTTTTGCTTTAAAATAAGGGCTCAAACTTCATAAAGTTACTACATCTCACACAGAAGCCCTACAAAGAAGACATTACTTTTTGTTATGCAGAAAATCTTTTTAAAACTATAGACTAGTAGATGCAAAGATTTGGTATTAAAGTCATGATTTTATGTTTATCTATGTTCATTTAATTTTATAGTTTTCTATTTCTAACTCAAGAAGCTAACAAAATCATGGCATGGTACCAATGATAATAGCTCCCAAATTTCACTTCAGAAATGCAAGAGCTTTCTTGCTATTGTCTTGACTACAGAATTTCCTATTTGCAAAGTTTAACAAAATTACAGTGTATTTCCTTCAGGAAGTGCTTAGAGATGTATCTTTTTAAAAGATTCATTTCTTAGATAACTTGCCCTTTTAAACTTAGATTTAAAATATTCAATTTTTCTTATTGTTCTTATATTTTGATATTTCCCTGATATTACACACAAAAACGTTTTGAGGTAGAACTAAATGATGAAAGCAATACTTAAATAGAAATTGAGCTATTTATTACTTAGCTGTATTGAATAAAAGTTTTAGGGAAAAAATCTGTAATGCTTGTGGAAAACCATAGCATGAGTTTTCTAAGTGTTTTAGAGAACACTATCATTGATTTTGCACTCTTATTGTTCCAGTTTCTTTAATGTAACGGTCATTTTACTGTTTCTCATCTATTAAGACACTAAGCTCATTGAAATGAATCTGAGTTTTATTTTTATACCTACATGTACAACTTAAGCTATACTATGTGAGGAAAAAGGGTTATATTTGTCTATATTAATTAGGAGCATGTTGAGCTTAATGGGGATTTGATCATATGTTTAAAGATAAAAGCTTTGTTGTCCCCTCTTAAAACTCATTTTGGGGTTTGACAGTGTAGGTGATAGGGGATGCAAATTGAGGCCACTAAACTCTCATCGTGAATATGCAAAACTTGATCACTTAAATTCCAAGTCCCAACAGAGTTATTTAGCAAAATAAGTACATTTAGATGGGGTTTATAAACTTCACTGAAATGTTTTTTGACCTGTTCTGTCAAGGGTCATATATAACTCAAACATCTGTGATTATAATACCTTAAAAACAATAAATTCCATTTTCATGATTAAGTATTTCAAGGTTTTAAGATAACTAATCACCAAAAAATCTGTATTAGGAGGTATACAGGCTATTTCCTTATGTATAAGTAGTTTTAAAAATATTTTAACTCTCTTCACTCTAGAAAATGAGAAGGTATTTTATGGACAGGAATAAAATAGATCCCAGTTGTAGACTAGCATAGTATAAATGCTAGTTAAAAACTCTTGGATCTCTCACTGGCACCAAGCCATACTGAGGTTCCTTTTCTCCCCCTCATTGGTACCTAAACACATTGGGATTTCTTTTTTAATCTCCACAGGTGTTGAATGAACTCTTTAATATAAAGGAATATCTTCTTACAGTTCTCTGTACAAAAGCAAAAGTACTAATAATACGCTCTAAAAAAAAGGAAATATTTTAAATCATAAAACTAACAATCATAGCAATAAGGCCTTTGTGCAAAGCTGATACAAAGACCCTGTAAAAGCCAGCTCATTTCAGTTGTAATCACAATACAGGGGCTGATAATAAGCTTGTTTCTAAAAAATACTAACCAATCAATTCCAAGGATATAATGCATCTTGAAACTCTAAAATATTGTTTAAAATGATACTTTCTAGGTTTTGAAATATTTTCTAGATTGCTGGAGATTCTTCTACCCTAATATTTGCAGTTTAGAAGGCAAAGTATAGTGTTATTAACATGAAGATGTTTGAATATGGTTGCTTGCAGCTTCACATAACTGTCCTTAACAGGCTTTTTGAGGTCAAATTTAATCTATTGGCTTTGAGCCTGAAGAATTTTTTAAAGTTTAAATGAAGTTCCAATGCTGTTTTCAGTGATCAAAGCAAAAATTTTAAATGGTCTTTTGCACACTTTCATACATATATATATATTTTGCTAACAATATAAAGTGCATTGATTTTTGTGGCTGCAACCAAGAAAGTGTACATCTAAGTAATCCAATCTTTTAAAAGTTCTGTGAATTTCAATGGCTTGTCAAAGGCACACGTTCTACATTTAAACAAATATTTAATCCTGTGCATCCTTCAAAGGAAACTGAAATAAATGTACCTGTTGTAGGAAAACTCAGTCTTTTTGCATCAGAAAACATTATGGTTAAAATTTTTGCATGAGCTGGAAATGCACCATCACTTGGGCCTAACACATGAATACATTTAGGCAAAAGACAAAGTCTCTAAGAGAAGTACTTACGTATAAGCAAAAGAGTAACATGACAGCTACTACGGAAACAATTCTTGTAAATTTCCTAACTTTTATGTCCACAAATTCCTAACTACTTTTGTTTATTCTTTTTTAAAAATTAACATTTTGAAATCTATGCCTAGGCACTAATGCTTTCTTTTTGTACACTAAATTAAGTATGATTATTAGAGTTATCAACTCAAATTCTATTAGAGTATTAACATTTAGTAATATGCTTGATCATATAAAATATATACGTGTGTAATAAACATAAAGAGCTTTGGTGTCAATCTTAACATTTATACAGTTCTGCCCTGTAAACTATTCCCTCTGTAAATCAGATATCTTGAAAATTTTCTATTGACATTTTACTGCTGATAAGAAACAAGGAATTAGAAAGTGAGAGGAGGAAAAGATGAACATGATTAATAGGTGTTTGTTTCATAAAGACCCTGGGGAGACTTTAAAACCTTTCATTGCTGCTGCGTTCTCCCCAGTGCAAGTGCCTCTCCGAGCTTTCAAAGCAGGGCTGAGTAGTTACTCCACAAGTGGCTTTGCGTCCCGTTACTGTGAACCGGGGTACCCTCTACACACTAAGGCAAGGTTAAATGAAGACTGTACTCATTAACCGCCCCCCCCCGAAGCACCTAAATTATGCCAAAGAAGAGAATGTTTCACGTTGAATTGAACATTGCAAACAAACGTCCCTGCAGACTAACACGTATTTCTTCTTCTGTAGCTTTTCCCTCCATCCTTCAAGACCTACTCCTCGAGCTCTTTTCATCAAAAATGCCTATTTTGCTTCGCGGTTTTGTTTTTTTTTTTTTTTGAAAGTTACTCCCAACCAACTTCGTAGAAATACAGACTTAAACTTATGCAGGATTTAAGTTTTTAAAGTTATAGATATCTTTAAAAAAGTAATTCACTTCTAATAAAGATCATGTCATCCCTAGCTGTGATTTTTACTAAAATAACTGTCTGAATATGCATTTGTGAAGGGTTTATTGAGAATTAAAACTGCAGCCACGGCTGTAGTGAACACTGTAGCAAACAGAGTGGATCGCGGTTTGCTTTTGGAAGGTATTTATTTGCAGTGGCACATCAACATTTCAATAACCCCGTCACTGTGCTCATGCATAATGTATTCCTCTCCGGTTTCGGACACGCAGGCTCTCGATGCGTGCATGTCTGTGCACACACTAACACACGCAGCCAGCAATCTACTGCCGAGGTCCAGAAATGACAAAGGAAAGGGAAAATGCCAGATTTATAGAATTAGGTGGCTACAGTGTCACTGATAATAGGGCAGCGCTTCGAGGTTAGTTTGGTGGTTCTTTTTTTTTTAACACACAAAAATAGACAAAACCAGCGGCCTCACAGCCGAGCTCTCCGCAGGACCCCGCGCAAAACGGGGCGCGGAGGGGGCGAGGGGGCGGGGCGCGCCGCCCGGGTCTTGGGGAGCCGAGCGCGTCGGTACTAGGTGAACGCGGGGCGCGCGGAGGCGAAAGCGCCGAGCGCGTCCACAAAGCGCCCAGGGCGGACCCTCTCGGCGGAGCTCGGGGCTTCGAGGCCCGAAGGCCGAAGGAAGCTTTGGAGGCGCGAGGGGCGCGGGGGTAGGGAGGCCACGGGCGGGGAGGCCCCGCAGCCCGCGCCGCCTCAGCCTGCGCCGCTTCAGCCTCGGCT
>NW_004955429.1:6559702-6563701 GCF_000276665.1 Chinchilla lanigera | reverse complement strand
GCGGCCGCAACAGCTGAGCGCGCGGCGCGTGTCACGTGGTGCGCGTGTCGAAGGTCACGGCGCGCTCACAATGGAGCTCTCGGAGTCTGTGCAGAGAGGCTTCCAGACGCTGGCCGATCCCGGCTCCTTCGACTCCAACGCCTTCGCGCTTCTCCTCCGGGCGGCTTTCCAGAGCCTGCTGGACGCCCAGGCGGACGAGGCCGTGCTAGGTAAGCAGCTCGGCGCCGAGCTGAGGCGGCCTGGGCGGAGGGCGCTCGGAGGAGAGGAGAGGAGCGGGACGAGCGCGCGGCGGAGCCCGGGAAGAGGAAGTCTGCGGGCTGTGCCCCTCGCTCCGGACGGAGTGTGGGGACGGGGCTCTGCCGGGGGGCCGAGCGGACCCCGAGCATTGTTCTGTCCCCGCTTGGCACCTGCACGCTGCCGGCTACGCGTTCCTGGCCCGCTTTCCCTCCCAGTCGCTTTGTTCCTTTTGTAAAGCCCGTGTTCAAGTCTTGTTTGTGGCCTAAACAGCCAAGCTTTGCAGTCTGGGCTGGGGCAGCCGCTATTTTGACACTTGGACTTCAACTGGGGGGCTCCCTGTAACTCAGGCTTGCAGGACTGGACTGGCAAGGGCTTAAAAGGGCCTGCTTCTGAAGTGATGACTCGAGGTCAAAGAGTGCTTCCAACTCAGAGAAGATCGCAGGTTCCTAGGAAAACTCCAGCCCTCCAGTTCAGTGTGTTTTACACAAGTTGTTCGCCCCAGAACCCTGAAATAGTGCGCCTGATGTTTTGTTCCGCACCAGTTAGCAGGAGGCGAGCCTCACTGAAGCGGTCTGGTCAGGGATTGCGGAGGGCACTGTCAAGTGAGGATTACAGGCATATTTTCAAACAATTCGCTTTTAGGTCATTTTCTTAAATATCTCAACGATTCAAATTTTTGGTTTTTTTTTCTGTAGTTTTATGAACGAGACATTTGTACAAAAAGTATGAAAGTGGAAGTTCTTCAAACGAAAATAGTAACCACCACCTGGGTTAATCTCATAAAGGATGGCTGTCAAAACCTGAAAATACAGATAGGATTTTGAGTTTCCTATTTTACATTTCACACCCTCCCCTCCAGCCTCCGCCCCTTAAGCTACTAATGTCCACTGAGCCAGTTACCCTAGAATTTCATCATCTGAAGAGTGGACGTTATCCTTAAATCTTATGTCATGTAAAATATTTACCTTGTTTTTTTATCCTTTGAATTTACTCCACCCAGTGTTAAAATGAGGACTGTATAATTACTTTTTCCTTTGGGGCCCATACGTTTTTAAAACTAATAAAAATATTAGGGCAAAATTAAAGGTAATTAAAGCAGATAAAGTAGGATTATTGATGTATTTTCTTTATTATTTTGCAGTTGACCTTGTTGCTCATCTCATTTACTTATAATTGGCAATTATAATTGAATTCTTTTTATCTTGTTAAAAAGGTGTTTTTACCCAAATTAAAATATCTTTTTAGGAACATGATAATATAGGCACCGCTGTCAATGATTTTATTTTAGATCACCCAGACTTGAAACATATTGACCCAGTGGTTTTAAAATACTGTCATGCAGCAGCTGCAACTTACATACTGGAGGCAGGAAAGCACCGAGCTGACAAATCAACTCTAAGGTACAGGATTTATTTAAACATCCATATATTTTGAAATAATATCTTTGTGATTCCAATTTCAGTTTTTAAAATAAAGATTAAACTTCGGCTCTCCCCACCCCCCAGCACCTTTCTAGAAGACTGTAAATTTGATCGAGAGAGAATAGAGCTGTTTTGTACAGAATATCAGGTTACTTACTTTAACTTTTTAAATTAACAATTACTACCTTTAACTATGCTCAGTTTGCAAAGATGTATTTTCTTTCCTTTTTTTCCCTCCCCAGAATAATAAGAATTCCCTAGAAAGCCTACTGGAAAGGTAGGTACTGTATAAGGTGTCAAGCTGAGGCACTTTTTACTTGCAGGTATGAATGGAGAGGGCTGGTGTGAAATAAACCAGGACAAAAAAACCTGGGCTCCTGGCCCAAAGAAAAGGGACCAAAGGGCATGTAAAACAGTAGTTAATTTTATTAAAGATGAAGTTTATTGAGTAATTTTAGAAATAGTTTTATGCTTCAGAATTTGAAAACGAAGTGTAACAGTTGTAAAAATTCAGAGTGGATTAAATGGGTTGAGGGGTTGGAAGGTAAATGCCATCCTTATTAAAGAAAAAGGCTGATAGATTTTCTGTAGTTATTATATTACAAATTATCATTGTATCTTTCAGTATAGGCAGATCTCTCCCTCATATAACTGATGTTTCTTGGCGCCTGGAGTATCAAATAAAGGTAAAGTTTAACTGTTCTCAAGAGGGATTAGGGGAACTTCGTGGAAAAAAAAAAAAAAAGACTCACATGTTGTATTGTTTTAGACCAATCAACTTCATAAGATGTACAGACCTGCATATTTAGTAACTTTAAACGTAGAGGTATGTATAGACAGTTCCTGCTAAAAATGAAATATGTAATGGAATTTCAAATTTCTTTGATTTAAATAAACTGCATTGTTTTTCTTCTCCAGAACACTGATTCCCAATCCTACCCAGAGATTAGTTTTAGCTGCAACATGGAACAATTACAGGTACAGTATTAGGACCTGTCTTATAGATGTTTGAAAATTAATGCTCATGCTTATTAATGCTTATAGATGTTTGACAGTGCTTCAAAAGAAAAATAAATATTTGTCAGCAAATAATGGCTGGTCACAGATTTAATGAAACAGGGACTTCACAAGCAATATTTTGACATAGACTTCACTTCTGAAATTAAGACGTTACAAATTTACCAGTAGTCTTATGTTTGTTGTTCCTTCAAATTAAACTTTTAAAGTGTGATATAAATTCCTTCAATTCATGATGTTTGATCCATTAAGATAAAGGAAAATTAAACCATGGCTTTGAAAATGCCATTTCTGCTTGCAGAAATTTTCCAAATTGGATTGTTGAACAGTAGTTTTAAATGATTTTTATAAAGGGAGATATAACACATAAGATTTTAAATCTGTTTATATTGCCACTGTGAGCCTAGGGATGTTGAAAACTACATTGATGGATAGGACAAATTATTTCTTGCCACTTCAAAAAAAGGTCTTTCCTTGAAATTTAGATGCAGTTAAAATTTTCAGAGACCCCTCTTAGTCACTTAAATGCAACTATTCTCAACTTTGAGAAAATCTGTATGTAGCATAAACCTCTTCAGATGACTTGAGACATTTAACTTAGATATATTTGTTGAGGATTCAGTTAATCCTGTTTCAATCTAATGGCAAATAGCTGATTTGAAGATAAGATATTTTATAGAAAAATGCTTCTTTTGACGGATAGTGGTTTGCCAAAGGTTAAAATCGCAGTGAACGTCAAACTCGTTTAGGATGTGTTCTCTAGACATTTTTCTTGCACCTCTCTGGAACTTGAATATTTTGTTACATGTTTTATCCTAAAAACGTGGTATTTTATACATCTTCTAGGACTTAGTAGGGAAACTTAAAGATGCTTCAAAAAGCCTGGAAAGAGCAACTCAGTTGTAAGTTGGAGAAGTTACCGATCCTCCGGAGTCTAAAGGAAAAGCAGAAACACCTTGCCTTTAGCCGAATCGTCGCTTGTGCAAGCTGGATGCCTTCATGTTCAGTAGGAAGAAAAGTTTCCCCCTGAATTTATGCCATTCATCAATTTTGACGTTTTAAATAAACAAATGAAGAAGAGGGGAGTTCTGTGCATTTAGCTCATCTTTGATATTACCTGTACATGTCCTATTTTGATCTTTTGCCAGTCTTATGAAAAGAAATATTACACCCTGAATAAATAAGGTGTTGTTCCCATGAAAAGCGTGGTGGTATTTTGTTTGGATTGGAGTTTGTGTGTTAATTATTACTTCGTGTGAACAGCTAAACACGATTAGCGTTAACTTTTAACGCTGGGCTCAGCCAGCGGGAAGGATGCGAACCC
>NW_004955429.1:6554648-6558105 GCF_000276665.1 Chinchilla lanigera | reverse complement strand
CCCGCGCCGCCCCACGCTTTAGTTCCTTGCTCCCCCGGGCGCCCCTCCGCAGCCTCGCGACGCACATGGTCCCCGAGCGGAGCCCTCGCGTCTGCCGGCTCGGCGGCTCCCGCGGCCGCGGCGCCCTTTGTTGCGAGGTGGATGGGGACGGAACGGGCTCCGGCGCCCGGAGTCGGGAGCTGCCTGGGTCGAGTGGCTTCGCTCCCCTCCCGAAGAAGGCGCCCCGGAGGGGTCTGAACCTCCAGGGAACGCCCCCATCTTATAGGGACGGATCACTGGGGGCGCCGCGACCCCGCCGAGGTGGGTGTTAGGCCGGGGGGCGCCCCGACAAAAATGTTATTAACTTAAGTTGGAGGGACACTTGTGTGAAATTGGATGGCTCGTAAGATGGCGGTTCCTAGTTGTTTCCCCCAAGGTCTGCGTTTGTGTGGAAAAATGGTAAAGTTTTCAAGGTGCTGTTTGTGGGGAGTCTTGGGAGAGTGCTCCAAACCGACTTGGGACCTGCTTCCTGGGAAATGGGCATTTCAAACTGGGAGGGTTTTTTGCTTTGTTTTGGTTTTTTCTCCCTGAGTGAGGATGGTGACTGGACGTTAGTCTTGCTGTAGGTTTCCTCTGTCTACGTCTTTACCCCGTTTTCTTTTTTTAACCCCCTCGCAGAGACAACAACTTTTCTCCCCACCTCTGCCCAGGGGATGCATTCAGAATCCTGACTTTTCGTGTCCACTGCGTTTTATAGGTTTTGCTAAATGTCAGCAAAGGTCAGGTGGTAAAGGGATGCTCTGGTAAAGGAGCACTAAGAAGTTGATTGCTCATGTTTACGCAGTCATTTGGGCTTGACAGCCATGGAGCATGATGTTTCCCCCAGAGATTTACAGTTAATAATTGGGAGTAAACAAGTAGAGAGACTTTGATCATTCCCAATTGCAATAAAAGGATTTAGTGGGCTTAGTGGTCACGGTTCAATATTTGAAAGAGAATCTTGTATTAACCCCTTTCTTTAAAGTAAGCAAAATCCCGGGCATATATAGGCAAATGCAAGTGGAAGTTGGTGGTATGTAGAATGTTAGGAGTAGTTCACCCTATATTTTATAGGAATCTTAATCCCCATGTTTTGGAAACACATCATAGGGAACATTGTAAATTGACAGTTTGTACCAAGTTATGAGGCTCTATACAGTAGTAACATTTGGATTTTAAGTAGACCGATCACGTATTTCTGAGGTTGATATTATGAGCAAAATTGTAAAATTTTGATACTTGAATTCACTTTCATACTTTTCCCTCAAAGTGCCATCAGAATCAAAGTTTGAAGTAACCTACCTGTGCAAATGATGCCCCTAGTATCTTTAAAGCCATATACAGTAAAAGACAACTTGTAAAAAGCTTTTGTAAGAAGATTAAACATAACTGTATTTGATAAACCTATTAATACTCCTCCACTGAGTTCTTGGACATCTAGTAAGTGTCCACATAGGTAAGGTTCTTCCCGACTCCACTTGTACTGAGATGTGAGCTCCACCCGGGATTGTGGAGTTCATTTGCATTTCTTAGACTGCTGTGGGCAAGCTGATTGTTAGGAACTTGCTTCTGTTTTCCTTCATTTTGACATTACTGATGTTAGGCCTCCACCTAAAAACTGACAACCCTGAGTATGTTATGGTGGCAAGTTTTAACTATTGAGTCTTTTCACCATTGTATGTTTGAAGTATTTTTAGTGGCTCAAGGGCAGTTTCTGCGTTGGAACCTAGATGATTTTCATTTCTAAGGTGCAAAGGAGTTCTTCAAACTTTATTCAATATGTCAGACGTTTTGGAAGTCTTCATTAGGTTATCACTATTTTCCATTAGGATAAAGAAATTAACTGATTTTTATATAAGGAAAAGTGATATTAGCATAAATGGTAATAGGATTGTGGCCAAATTCTTCTCGGCTAAGGTAGGAGAATTGTGTAAAGTAAGATTTAAGATGAATTTTAAAGGGTTTTAGTCAAGCACATTTGACTTAAATGTTCAAAGCCAAGTGGTAGATAACGCTCCTCTTAGGTTTGATTGTTCTCCGAGTTAATATTTGGTGTTGGTCTTCTGTAAGGGAGAGAAGAAATAAAGACAGTTGTTTATATTGGAGCTCCTTGGTGATCTGTGGTGGCCTTAGTGTGATTTTTTTTCCCCCCGAGGAAACAGCAGTATCACCCTGCTAACTATCTAGGAAAGATCCTGTGGTTTCACAGAGTTTTCTTTAAGCACCAAGGATGCTCTTTAATCAAGGACAAGTGGATTTAAATAGTGTTACTCTTTAGAGGCTCTGCACCATCTACAACTTCTCTGGGACTCCACCTAGATTTATGTTAACATATGTTGGCAGTATTCCTTTAAACAGGTAATCCAAAGCTAACTGAGGAATCCACACATGAATTTTCTGGTTGAGGTCACTGGTTGCCACTGTGGTCACTTTTGTGAAAGAGGGTTGGTTTTGGTTTGGACCACTTTTTAGTACTGGGTTCTTTTAACTTTAGCCATTGAGGTATGTTGATTGGTATTTCCCTCTCCTGCACTAAAATTCCCTAAGAGGTAAAGCCTCAGATGCACCTTACTACAAATTTCACAAGTTTCTGGATTCATATTCAAGGCAGCTTTGAGAATGTACTTCAGTCAGATCTAGAAGCTTAGTTTTATTTCAGGTTCTTGAAATAAGTGAAGGGGTGGAGGTGGTAATAAGAAGTGTTACTACTTTTCAACAGTACTACACGAAGTGATTGACTTCCCTGATTGCCCTCCGGTGGATTTTTGCTGACAGTTCAGTACTGACTTTTTAAAAATAATATGTAATATCTTTTAGGAATATAATTTCATCGTATGGGGATTTGTATGAAAGTTAGGCTAAGAAACGTGGCATTTGTTGTTCTATCATTACTCTGGGTTGACAAGGTGTTGATTTAGTGTCGGGAATGGGCTGGTCACATGGTTCTTTATATATTGTCCCTATCCTACCGATTAAAGTAGGGGTTTTTTGCCTCCAACATAGTTTGTTCCAATGAAACGCAGGGCTTTCCCCCCTCCTCCTCTTCTTGTAAAGCAGTTTTCAGTTTTCAGCCCTCCCAAAACTTTGTATGGCTCATCTCATCTCCTGGGGAACTTATAGGGAAGGAAGCTTTAAAGAGGTTCGGTTCAATAAACATCTCTGCAACTTGAGCCTTGACGCTTTTGGGCTAAGTGCACAGTTGGCAATTCTCAAAAGATCTCTTCGTCAAATTTTTGACCTAGTGATAGCTAACAGGATGGCCCCAGCGAGCCAAGATAAGAAACTAGGTCTTCGCACCAAAGAGGTCCCCCCGCCCCCCCAGGGTGTCCGAAATGGCCTAGAGTGTGGTTTGCGTTTACTTTTAACTGTTCTCCGTGCCTCCCCCAGGCTCCGGGGTCCTCCAGGTTGTCTGCCCAGTTGCTCCGCCCCGCACTCCCTG
>NW_004955429.1:6536026-6554548 GCF_000276665.1 Chinchilla lanigera | reverse complement strand
CGCCCCTCCCCCGAGCCCTCGCCACCGCCGGGCGCCCGCACACCCGCGGAGGCTCCGGGCTGTGCTGCGCTGCGCCGAGTTGCAGCGGTGGCCGGATGCCAAGTGTAAGTGTAAGTTGCTATGGAAACCCTGACTGAGGCGAGTTCCGAGAGAGGAGCCCGGGGCGCCACTGGTTCCGCCCCTCTCATCCCGGCCCCCAAGCGTCCTCCGCGCCCAGGCCCCAGCCGAGGCCGACACGAGGTGCTCCTCCTGCAGCCGGCACCCAGCTCCGGAAATTCCAGGGATGCAGATAGAGCAGAATTTGTTTTCCTTTTGTATCTCGTAAAAACCTGCCAGGTTCTGGTTGCTTGAGCCGTCTAAAACAACAAGAACCCCGGGATTTTCAACTGAAGATCCGCGAGGAAGTTTTACAATAAATCCGGAAAGTTGGAACAAGCTCTAGTGGTTGGTAAATATCTGTGATGTCTGTTTGGTGTGTGCAGCAGCAGCCTTGGGGCTGCTAGCCTGGAGGACAAATGGAAGCGGGAGACCCCAATGAGCTCTGCTCCCAGCCCCCCTCTGCAGACCGTTTCATCCCCCTCCAGGGATGACCTGAGAGACCAGAAGTAAATTTAGTTGGATTCTTTTGCACCATGTCAGTAGAATTTATTCACATCTGATCAGTAAATTCCTTCTGTAGGAAACGTAGGAATGGTTCAGCTATACAGTGTTAAATGGGTTTTACGAACTCTTGTTTCAGAGTGTGCAGCTAACTAGGAGTTAGAGATAATCTTGATTCTCTTTCTTTAAATTATGGCCAATGTGTCTGTGTTTTACAGGATCTTTTATCGAGCAGAAATGCATCGAACAACCAGAATCAAGATCACAGAGCTGAATCCCCACCTAATGTGCGTGCTTTGTGGAGGATACTTCATTGATGCTACAACCATAATAGAATGTCTACATTCCTGTAAGTACAGACAGCTGTTTTTGTGTCACGTATATACTGTTCCTCCTGAACTTTAAAAACGATTAACAAGTCCCCTAGTTCTTGGGCATTCTGGTACAAAGTGGTAAGATTAATTTTCCCCTCTTGAATTTAGTGACTTTTAATTATCACATTTTAAATATTACAAGCATGCAGTGTATTTTCTCAGGACAGTGATTGATTTCGATTATTTCCTTGGAAGTACCTTTTGGCATTTACCATCTTGTTTCTACCAATTCTCAATTTCTGACACTTAATTTTAATGCTTTGGAGTTTAAGCTCTAACTTAAACTTACAAAAATTTTACATGTTCCCACTTCTAGTCTGTAAAACATGTATTGTGCGTTACCTGGAGACCAGCAAGTATTGTCCTATCTGTGATGTCCAAGTTCATAAAACCAGACCACTACTGAATATAAGGTAGGAGAATGTTTAAATTCTTTGTTTGTATTTGTTACAGAAGTTGCATAATTTACGTATAGGGAAGGCAGTCCTTCTTTGTCTTCACAGACAATTTATTCTTGAATCTCTAACTGGTGATTTTGTGAATTTCTTGCTATTTTAATGGTGAACAATTTTAGACAAAGTTCATTATCATTCCAGTGATTTTTAAGTGTTTTTTCTAATAGTCCTTTAAAAACTAAATTAGTTCTCCTTTTCTGCATTGTTCTATTGACTTCATGATAGATAAATGTTTAAAAAGTACTTCCATACTCTATATTAATGAATTTAGTAACTTGAAAGGCACACTTCAATCAAATGTGAAATTAGTAATGAATATAAAAATATTTCTTCTGATTTAAAAGTACTGCATAGAGAACTTTTATTTTCATAATTGTTATTTTAGTGTAGACACCATCATGATCAAGTAAAACTAAGAATATAAAAATTAATGAATATTTTAATTTTTGCCATATTAATTAGTGGTTTGCTCTTCTAATTTATTCTTTTTCAGGTCAGATAAAACACTTCAAGATATTGTATACAAATTAGTTCCAGGGCTTTTCAAAAGTGAGTAACTTGCTTAAGTGAATTGGTATGAGAGTATGCATTGATTTTACCTGCCACACCAAACATTTAAATCTTTTTCCCTCCTTCAGATGAAATGAAGAGAAGAAGGGATTTTTATGCAGCTCATCCTTCAGCTGATGGTAAACTTTTTAGGGGGCATAAGATATTTTCTTTGGAGGGAAAATTATCCAGTACTTAAACTTCGTTACAATTGAATTTACTCTGAAGTACCCCTCCCATTCTCCTGTGTGTAAAATATTTTAATTAAAACTTTAATTTTTAAAAATTAGATTTCAAATGTCTTTATAGCTGCCAATGGCTCTAACGAAGATAGAGGAGAAGTTGCAGATGAAGAGAAGAGAATTATAACTGATGATGAGATAATAAGCTTATCCATTGAATTCTTTGACCAGAACAGGTAAATTATCTGGAAAATCTATTTTATAATAATGTGTTTATTAGATACATTGTTTCACTAATAATTTTTCTGTTTCTTAGATTGGATCGGAAAGTAAACAAAGACAAAGAGAAGACTAAGGAGGAGGTACTGTTCTCTGTTACAAAAATACAAAGAGAAAAATCTTTGGGTTCTGGATTTTATGAGGGGTGATGTTGACCTTTCAAGTAAATATTCTAGGGGTAGATGATGCTGTTAAATACAGGAAAATAGTATGTTTGAGTTTAAAAGTAATCTGTGTGCTATTTAATACTCAGAATTTATTTTTCATATGTGGTTATTCTTCCAAATATTTTACATAGTTCATGTTTAATGTACTTATTTTCTTAATATGCTTATCATATTTAACATCCTCCTTTGCTTATTATACTAATTTGTTGAGTATAATATTAAGTTCAAAGTATACCTGACAGTTTAGTTACATCTAGTTTTGGTATTAGTACCCTTTATCATTTTTAGACGATTCAGTTGAAAAGTTTTCTGAAAGGAAGCTGAAAAAATCACTTCTGTAAATGTTTTCTCAGGTGAATGATAAAAGGTATTTACGATGCCCAGCAGCAATGACTGTGATGCACTTAAGAAAGTTTCTCAGAAGTAAAATGGACATACCTAATACTTTCCAGGTATCTATTTTATAGTCTTTCTATATTTATGTAAATTTTTTTTAAAATTATGTTTTTGGATTATGAACCCGAAAATGAAATAGGAAAAAATTTAAATTTAGTGCTAAAGTTGAAAGATATCTCTTACTTGGGATAAATTGCCTTTTAAGATATGTAACAGATCTCTTGATAATTTTTAGAACTGTTTTTCCTCATTTGAAGTTTCAAGGAGGATTCTTTGTCCAAATGTTTGGAGAAAATGTTTTCTAAAGCACCATGGGGATTTTTATATAACAAAAATAGTAGATTTACCTTTGTCATTGTGTTACTTAATGATTGAAATATTTTTCAATAGATCGATGTCATGTATGAAGAGGAACCTTTAAAGGATTACTATACACTAATGGACATTGCCTACATTTATACCTGGAGAAGGGTAAGTTGCATATCTACTCTTCAGTTATGGTAGTTAAGGACATAGAAAGATTTAAGAGTGATTTTTTTTTCCCCCCCGTTTAACTTTTCAGAATGGTCCACTTCCTTTGAAATACAGAGTTCGACCTACTTGTAAGAGAATGAAGATCAGTCACCAGAGAGATGGACTGACAAATGCTGGAGAACTGGAAAGTGACTCTGGGAGTGACAAGGCCAACAGCCCAGCAGGAGGTATCCCCTCCACCTCTTCTTGTTTGCCCAGCCCCAGTACTCCAGTGCAGTCTCCTCATCCACAGTTTCCTCACATTTCCAGTACCATGAATGGAACCAGCAACAGCCCCAGCGGTAACCACCAATCCTCCTTTGCCAATAGACCTCGAAAATCATCAGTAAATGGGTCGTCAGCAACATCATCTGGTTGATTCCTGAGACTGTTAAGAAAAAAATTTTAAACTCCTGATTTATATAGATATCTTCATGCCATTACAGCTTTATAGATGCTAATACATGTGACTATTGTCCAGTTTGCTTTCTTTTGTAGTGACATTAAATTTGGCTGTAAAAAGGTGGACTAGATGTGATACTCATATGGACATTAATTGAAAAGAAAGATTGTTCCTATGAAGAATTGGGTTCTGGGAAGGCAGGCAAGATTTTTTTACTGTGTTAGGAAAGATGTAAAATGGTTTCTGTAACCTTTGTTTGGATTTGGAAATACTCTGCAGTGGATAGAAGCATTGGGCCATAGTTTGTTAATCTCGACTAATGCCTACATTACATTCTTCTTGATTGTTCTTGTTATCATGCTGTTTTGTGATCCTGTAGAAAACAAGTGCTTTTTATCTTGAAATTCAACAGATGGAAAGAATAAACATAGAATATAATGCATTCTATGTAGCCATGTCACTGTGAATAACGATTTCTTGCATATTTAGCCATTTTGATTCCTGTTTGATTTTTATTTCTTTGTTGCTACGCAAAACCGATCAAAGGAAAGTAAACTTCAGTTTTACAATCTGTATGCCTAAAAGCGGGTACTACCGTTTATTTTACTGACTTGTTTAAATGATTCGCTTTTGTAAGAATCTGATGGCATTATGCTTGTTGTACAATGCCATATTGGTATATGACATAACAGGAAACAGTATTGTATGATATATTTATAAATACTATAAAGAAAATACTGTGTTTCATGAATTCAGAAATGGTTGTTAAAATTCTCCCAACTGGTTCGACCTTTGCAGATACCCATATAGATACCTATATTGAGGGTGGCTTACCAGCATAGAATATTTTTAATATGGATAATATAATTCGAAATTCTGCTCCATTGGAAGCAATTGGCAAATAATCATCATACTGACTTTTCTCCAGTAGTACATGTTTACTTTTAAAAGTAATTGTTGCAGTAAAGAAACACTTTATAAGGAATATGGAAATAATGTCTTAATTTTTCATTGGTTATAATGGAATTAATGTGTTTTTAAATGCCTATTTCTCACTGTAATTCTAAAATTTTTAAGTGAAACAGCTAATTGCTGAAAGAAGGCATTTTCTCTAAAGTTATTTTAATATGTGGTATAATAATTTCAAATTTAAGAGTTGTTTTAACAGTTAATAGAACTGGTTCTGTAATCCTAGCTCTTGGGAGGCTGTGGCAGGAGGATTGCCAGGAGTTCGAGGCCAGCCTGAATTCCATAGCAAGACCCTGTCTCAAAAAACAAAAAACAACAACAACAACAAAAAAAACCAGTTAATGGAATATGCCTTCTTTGTAATGTCTAGAAATAGAAGCAATATATCATGAGCTTCTACAGGAATTTTTAAATACAGCAAGTATGTTAACTTTAA
This sequence comes from Chinchilla lanigera, assembly GCF_000276665.1. Taxonomy (NCBI): domain Eukaryota; kingdom Metazoa; phylum Chordata; class Mammalia; order Rodentia; family Chinchillidae; genus Chinchilla; species Chinchilla lanigera. Next base: position 6,549,225 of record NW_004955429.1, on the reverse strand, counting down.
ATACGAATAACCCCAACAATTCTCAGTTTGTGTTTTGCTTTGGTCGAACGTGGTGTGTGTTCATCACCCATCAGTTATTTGTGAGGGTGTTTATTCTATATGAATATTGTTTCATGTTTGTATGGGAAATTGTAGCTAAACATTTCATTGTCCCCAGTCTGCAAAAGAAGCACAATTCTATTGCTTTTTCTTGCTTATAGTCATTAAATCATCACTTTTGCATATATTGCTGTTACTTTCGCTTTCTTTAAAAGATTGAGTAAATGTTTTATGAAACCACAAAATACATATATTTTTATTTTGACCTAAATTTGTACAGTCCCAGTGTAAGTGTTGTTTCTAATTATAGATGTAATATGAAATTTCATTTGTAATTGGGAAAAAATCCAATAAAAAGGATATTCATTTAGAAAATAGCTAAGATCTTTAATAAAAATTTGATATGAAAAGCACAATGTGCGGAAGTTTTGGAAACCCCGGTAGTGGATTACAACAGGTAAAATCTGAAGAGAATACATTGCTGTCTTAAATAGTGATGTTACTAAGAAATACATGCTTTGTTGTAAATTGCTTGAGAGCCCATTGAAAGATGTATCTGTTTATTTACAATCTTTGAAGTAAAAGTTACCAATGTTTGCCAGTTTGGGTGAATTTAACTCATTTTTCTAAGCTTAAGTTTTCCATGATGTTATCTAGGACAAAGAAAAGTTAGTGCATGTTTCAAATGATACTTTCATTTTGGATGATCATTGGGTAAAGAATGAAAATACTTTTCAAAGGCAAAAAGACTAAATGCAGTCATTTGACTGACACAGACCCAAGTTATAAGACTGATGTGGAACTCAAAACCTTGACATTTCACCCTCTTTATAATGGACTTATTTTTGAAATATCTTATTAAACTAGCATGCGTTTCTAGTTTACTTAGCACTGTTTCACCATACTTAACATTTCCATTTATTTTTACTCATACTCAATTTGAAAATAGCTAAGACTTCCTTTGAAAAATAAAACAAAAATTATTATGGTTTACTTTCTTAGTAGTCACTACAGTTCTAACAGTTAGGATTTAAAACCTGCTAAATTACCACCTTAAAATAAACCTCATGAAAACCTCCTTCAAAGGTCATAGTTTTTACCAAAATAGGTTCCTTTAAAAGTCAGCTTGAAGGTTTGACTTTTCTTCTAAAATGTTCTAGGATCCAGAAACACAGAGGTAGTGTTAAAATATTCTACGGAAGGTGCCTAAATTGATTTCACAGGTTTTTAGCTTAAATGCAAAAAGAAAAATGAGACTGGTTGCTGTTGTGTAAATAGTGATCTATCTTGTTTTACACATGCATAGCACTTTACAAGTACTTTTTGCTTTTTAAATTGCCGGCCGTTAATTGCACAGTTGAAAAAAGAAAGTTGCCCTGTAGTTGACTAATCAGTCAACTACATTGCTTGGTTTCCATATCCGTACGTTAGGATCTGTGGAAGTAAAACAACTGAGAAAGTAAACTGGTAGAACTCTCCTTTCATCCTTTCCTCTTCCCCCAATACTGTACAGTGTTTGGAAGACTTCACTTGTAAAATCTTGATTACACTCATCCTAAGGCCTATCAGATACTTTTGTTATGCAATCTTGATAAGAACTTAAATACCTGTGTGAAAAGCTACTTGCACTGACCAAGAAATGAAGACGTTTGATCTTTTTAGGTAACTTACAACCTGTGGGAGGGCGGGATTTTAGAAACAATCTGCACTGGAGCCCAGTCTCTTTTAGAATCCTGGAATAAAGAAAGGGCTCCCTCCGTATTTCTCTTTATACTTTACACGTTTAATAAATGTCTCATATCTTTTTCTCCCCATTGCACCAGGAATGACAGTTGGAAATTCTGATTTAGTTTAGTTCCTACATGAAATAGAGGCTCTTAACGTATTTTAGAAACAGTTGTTTTCCCCATGCATTTTGAACAAGATCAAATTACATTGAAAAATGATCAGACTTTTATCATCTTAAGTCTATACATCTTTTAACAGAATGCTAATTAAACCTTTGTCTAAAACCGTATCTGTCCTTAAAATAACCTAAATTGCAGAGCAGAGAACCCACCTTTAATATAAAGTTCTAGGGTTAGATGCGTGATTTCACTTGAAGATGTTCTTCATTTGTAAACTGAACACAACAGGTTGATTATTCTAAACTCCCTCAAAAAATTCTAACCAAAAAAAATTAATAATAATAATGATAATAATTGGACTGAACTGGGACGAAAGAAAGAGGACAAAGAAAGTTTCACACATTCCAGACTCCTGATGAATCAAACTTGGGAAATAGCCCCGCCAAAGACTTTGAGCCAGCCGATCTGATCTCGCTCTGTAAATCTTAAGATCCCCGTTTTGATTATGAAAGTCTGAAAATGTTTACACAGTCGAGTGTTTCCTGTTTCCGCAGTTAATTTTTTTTAACGTTTTTCTTCTTTTGCTTCTTGAAACGGATTTCCTTTATTTGCACCAGTTTCTTTTTCTTAGTGAGCAATTTCTAAAAGTCTCACATGAAGAACTTCACTATCACCCCCGCCCCCCAAGAAAAGTTTCTAGGTTGCTGTGCCGGTTGGAAAAGGCGCAGGACGCCTGCCTGGAGGAAACCTCCTCGCCTCTCTCACAGCGCTGCCTTCCAGGCCAGGGGGCTTTTACCAACTCCAGCAAGTCGAGACATCGTACTTTATCACCAGAGGGGTACTCTTTGTAGATCTTTGTTTTTCCGAAGAAGTTTAGGGGGATAATTCACCTCCAATGTTATTTAGACCTCTGAATACTAAACCCTCAATAAAAATTCACAAAGGATGACTTAAATTTGTTTCATTTATCTGATTCTTGGCTTAAAAATATTTCACAAAGATTATGCAGAAATAAGGTACAAAAAACAGCAAGTGTTGTTTGTTGTCCCTTGAGTCATCTACATTTAAGTTAAAATATTCTTTGTTGCTCTGCTTCCTGGGTTATTGTAAGATGCCAACTTCTCAGGGAACGTGATTTCAAGGTGCGTGGCGATGATTCTGAGATCTCCAATTCTGCCCTCCAAAATCAGCTAGGTCCCAGGGTGCCAGAACAAATTTACCGGGGAGGTTACTAACCAGCGTACTCGGGAAACGCGTCAAACATGAGAATGGAAGGAATGAGGACGTTGCAGAAACGGATCGACGTTATTGTAGTTGGAGGAGCCTGTGCAAGATGTAGCCTAAGGTCTAAATGCCCGAAAGTGGGAGATACACCAACGAAGAAGACTACAGCGCGGAACTGCGGATAAAGCCCAGGACTAAGTGGCTAGAGTATGAGTGCAGGGGCTGTGGTGCTGCCTCTGCCCCCAAAAGAAAGGTTTGTAGGTTGCAGTGCCGGGTGGAAAGGGCGCAGGACGCCTTCCTGGAGCAAACCACCTTGCTTCTCTCACAAGGCCGGCGGGCCTTTACGCAAAGGGCACGTTAGAGAAGAAATGCCCTTCTCCCTTTCTTTGTTTTCAGACCAGGAGCTCTTCGAGAGGCAGAAGGAGCCCCAGCGCCGACCTCCCCTCCGAGCCGCAGGGATGCTCGGCCTTGCGCGAGCGCGAGTTGGGTGCCGCCGGCCGGGAGGCCATTTTGCGCGTGCGCCGCTCGCCTCGCGCAGCCTGCACCCGGCCGCGCCGATCCCGCCAAATTTAAAAGCGAGATTGTCAGGCCCTGGCGGGCTCGGGAGGCCGGGGAGCCACCGAGTCCTCCAAAGTAGGACGCCATGGGCGGCAGCGGCAACAGCCGGGGTCCGCGCCGCCCTCCGAGTGCGCCCCTCCGCGCCGCAGCCGTCCACGCCGCACGGAGGAGCCCTGCCGCCGAGCTCACCCGGGCCGGAGGTCGACCCGCGCCCGGGACGGCGGGGCCTCGCCGGCGGAGTACGGACGCGCGTGTCTGCGGCCGCCGTGCCGCGATCGCGTCTCTGTCCCCGCCTCCCCCCAGCGCCCCTTCTCCGAGAACGGAGTGCCCTCGGAGTGTGGGCTCTGGGGGTGAATCTTAAACACACATTTTAGTACGAGGCTGCCGAGGGGGACTGTGGAGGCGCCTGGGAAGGGCAGGCCGGCCGAGGGCGCTTGTTAGCCCCTGGGCTTGTCGGGGTGCAGCGGCCGGCGGGAGCGGTCTCGCGGGCAGGAGCCTCCAGACCCGGCCGAAATGTCACACCTCGGGGCCCGAGGCGGCGCCTGCGCGGGGCCCGGACCCGGGAAGCCGCGGGCAGGCGCGAGGCGGGGACGTCGCCTCCAAACGCTGCGGGATGCAGCCGGCTTCCTGCAGAGTCCGCCTGTCAAGTCCACCGGGTCCCACGTGCGCCCCAAAACGGGGCGAGGAAGGGACGACTGGGGAAAAGGTCGGGCAACGCGGAGAAGTGAAAGCAGCCTAAAATGGGCGACGCCGGCGAGTGCTGTATCAGCGCAGCAGGCTGCCTCGCCGCCATTTGGTGGCAGATTTCGGTATTTCTGTAGCGCGTGGTGCCGAGCGTCAACACTGGCTGGCCTACGTGGCAGAGCCATTTTTTCAAGCCGCTGTTTCACCAGATGCAAATTTCCCGCCAGCCTGCCTCCCCTGGGGGCATCGAGCCTCGCTGGTGCGACCTGGCCTGGCAGGGGGGCCTTTCCTGGGGACCAAAGCGAACCGAGTGGAGCCCGGCGCCGACCCAGAGGGGGGCTCTGCGCTCCGTTTTTCTGGGACCCGGCTCTCCCCTCCCCGCGCAGATTCTCATCTCCCCGAGGCCGTGACAGGCGGCACCTCGCCCGCGTGTCGCCCTCGGCTGTGGCGGGGGAGCGGCGGCGTGGGGACGGCGCCGAGCCCGGGATGCGGCTCCGCGGGGTGCAGGCAGCGCTTCCGCACGCGCCCGCAGCCGGGCTCTCGGAGCTGCGGTCGCTCCAGGGAGGCTGCCAAGAGCCCGGCGGCCCCGCGGCGGGCTGCCTTGGGCGGCCCCAAAGCCTGAGGTGGCCGCGCGGAGAACAAAGGGCCGCGGGGCGACGTCTCGGCGGGCGCAGGGTGGGGGCTCGGGGCGCCGAGTCCGGGCTGGAGACCCACGGCCCCCGCCGCCACGCGGACGCCACGACCCTGGGCTTCGAGCCCGAGCTGCCATGTTGTCTTCACCGAGGACGCCTGGATGTCGACGCCTCCGAGTCCGCGACGCTCCCGGCCCGAGAGCCCTGTGGCCCTTCGCGCCTCACGGCCATGGCCCAGCCCGAAAGGCCGGCCGGCCGGGCGGGAGCGAAGCCCTGTGGGCGGCCGGGCGGCGCCAGCTCCTCCTCGCCGCCGCCCTCGTTCCGGGCTCCGGGCTGCGCGCGCGGCAGACTCTCGGTTGCCAGTAGCAACCACACGACGGCGATTTGCAGCCGGGGCGGCCGCCTCTGGTGCCGCTGCCATTTCTCGCGCCTCGGGTCAATCAGCTGAAACCCCGGGGTTGCCTTCGGTGACATCTCTCGCCCCAGCCGGTCCTCACCGTCCTGCACCCTCGGCTCACCCGGCCTGCCCCGCCCCCGCGCAGACAATGGGGAGCTCCAGCACCTGAGATCCCGGGACCCCGCTTTGCGGAGTCCCACCCCCAGGTGCTCTCATCTCCGACTGGAGACTAAATTCATTTTCAGTGGCCAATTGGGAAGCTTTTGTTGACATCAGAAACAAGGCTGGTGTCAAAAGAAAGATGATGCTTTTCTAGAGACATTTGCACATCGAAGAGCTTCTGGCTGCGTCCACCCGGGTGAGGGAGGCTTTCCTCTGAGTGAGAGCCACAGACACTAGCAGGCGTACAGGACACGGTTTCCTCTTCTTTGCCTGCCATGAATATTTTGTATGAGATCCAGAATATAATCACTTCCGTGGGCTCAAACATTATATCCAGAATCTTGGTTCTTGTTTTTCGCGGGTGGATAGAGCACCCCTCCACGCCCCATTACATGCGACGATCTACATCAGCCCTTGGCTGGGTGGACCGAGTGGTCTGATGAACAGAGGAAGTGATTGACATCGACCTGTACAGGTCTTTCTACCTTTCTATGTTTCCGGGACACTGCTTCAACTTACGTTTTTAAACAGTAGAACTCTTAGTGTCTTAAGTAGTTTTTAAATAAAAGATTTTAAAATGTCCAGCTAAATCTTTTATTTGGCTAATAGAAGATGTGCATTGCCAAATTTCATCTCTGAATAATTGCCCCAGGTTTTGAATAGCCTAAATTAGCTGAGAGGTTTTCATGGATGGAAATTTAATGTAAATCAAAGACATGCTGAAATTTCTACGTTTAAAGCTCCTCGAGGACAAACACCTGTCTTATTTACCTTTGTATGCTTGGAAGTCCTTTTGATGTAACTCATCATATATTTGCCGGATTTCTAGAAGATTCCAGAAGTTTCAACAATCCTTATTAGAAAGAAGGGGGAAAAACCTTACTACTATCACAAGGCTTGGAAATGTTTAATGAACTCAATGAAAAGCTAAAGATGTTTTCAAGCTAGTTAGCACTAATCAGATATCCTTATTCATGCATATTTTAACCTAATTATGTTTTAGATTTGGTAGATCTATTTAAAAATATCTGGCAGATGTTTCCAGGATTCTGAGAATGACAAATTGCACATTAAGTACTTATAACTTTGCCAATTTCTCAACAAAAATGTCTGAAAAATTAGTAAATAGCCATTAGTGAGTTAAGGTTTTAAAGTGGCTTTCATACTTTCATATAGCATAGACATGGTGCTTTATGGTTCAACAGGAATGCCAAAGGGGCTAGGTACTAGACATTTTGAATCTACCAAGACAAGGTACCTTGACATATCCTATTTAGTTTAAATAAGCTTTAGAACACACTGAAAATAGTTACTGTGTCTTACTCACAAATAATGGTAAACTCAGATTAACAATGCCTCCTGAAATGATTGTAAGGTATGTTATACAAGGGGTTCACCTTTAAACTTCACAAATTGCCAAGATCATGAAATAAGATGGTTTTCTTCAAAGAAGTTAGCACTTGGTTTCTACACGTAACTTAACAACCTGTAGCTTGCCCACCTATCTCCACTGTCACCTTAAAAATAGAAAAGCATGTTTTAATGAAAAGTTCCTTTCTACAGCTTTTCAAGAAAGAAAAGTGCCAACAACTTGCTTTGGACCAAGTTAAAGAGATTACCTCCCTTTTTCATTAGGACTGTGTCTTTCAGTGAATTGAAGGATAAGATCAAAGTGCATTCATATTCATGTGAATTATCGCTATTGACTTCAATAATGATGGATCTCATTGTTTTATTTAAACTAAAGCCAGGAATGCTGCTGCTTTTGAGTCTATGCCTCTAAGGCTATGAAATTTCTTCTGTGAGGACTAAAAAAGAATAAAATAAATAAAAATTTAAAAAACAAGCAATTAAGTTTGACAAGCACATCATTTCCATAATGTACTTCTGTTCAGAGGACTTTTATTGGAATCAGTTACATTTCTGTAGACTCTTGTCATTGAATTTTTGACTCAGCCTTCTCAACAAAACTCCAAAGTTCAGCAAGTACACTTCCAAAATACTTATAAATTAACTGTAGTGGGAAGATACAGTGATGTTTAGAAAATTTTTAACTGTTCACAAATCAGACAAATTAATATTATCAGTAATTAGCTCATGAAAGTATTTTTGCTTTGAACAGGATTCATCAGTTTGTTTTCTAGTATAACTGAAGAACTCAGTCAGGGTGTGCTTGGGGAAATGTGTTTACCAGCTGTTTCTTTCTAAATATGCATCATGACAATTTTCTTAAAATATTTTCACTTGAGTTTTCCTCAAACTCTCACACAATTTTCTAGGAGAAGGAGGCTACCAGATTTCATGCAACTCATTTTTCTAAATGATTGTTCTGCTCAATTAATTTATTAAAAATACTTATCACTTTGAAGAGCACTTCCTAGGAAATTCATTACCATATTGTAAGCTTACCATTGAATAATTTAAGCAAACTTTAACGCAGATTTGGGAAAATGCACTTCAAGACTTTAACGTACACAATGCCTCTTTTATAGGAAGACTAGTGCAAGATAAGTTTATTATATTATCATAGTCTACAATGGATATTAGGAAATATCCTCTCATGGAAAGATAATTGATACCAGTTACTTGGTATATTTTTAAAACTTTTGCCCTATATTTACAGCATTATACATAAGCATTCCGTGATTTTCAACACAAACTTTAAAAAAATTCAATGTTTTTCCATACATCTGAGCTACAAGAAGTCTTTATTTTCACTTTATCCATTATGTTTCTTTTGTATTGTGAGTTTGTTAGTAATTTTTTGTTTGAGATATGACCACAAACATGCTGAAACTATTTATATACGTCCAAACTTTGTAAGCTTCCAAGGCCTTTACCTAGATTTATGAATAAAATGATGAGCAATTGAATATTATTTCATCAGAAAAAGGTACTCCTAGAATAAAGAGCATTTCTTTATAATTCATTTCCTTAAGAGCAAATCTTTCTTACTAATGGGAAAAGTTAGTATTTTCTTTATATAAGAGCCTTATTTTTCATATAAGAGCCTTATTTTTCACTTTAAAAATTAAATACGGGCTATCATTGGAGTAAGAGGTAAAGTAATTCAAATTAGCGGCCTTCAGGAGTTTCCCCTGAAATATGAAAAGAATTAAAAATCCCAGAAGAGGGTGAAAATTGCAGTGCAAGCATCTCCCTTGTAAGACTGAGATGTAGCGCTACCGTGTCCTCGAATCAGCCTGGTTTTAGCGGAGCTAATAATCTCAATGGGGAGAACCGACTTGCAGCGTGGATAAACAGGAGATGCTACTTTTATTTCAAAGGTTTCAGAAATTCACAAGTCTTATCTGTACTTTTGCAGTCATTTCCGGGGGTCAGAGCATACAGTTATTCTCCATAGTAATCAACGCACAAGACGTTTGGTTTGGGGACTCGATGTAGTGAAAATAACCCCATAGAAAAAATGGGGGAGGGGGAAGTTGAGGCTCGCACATGCTCAGTGAGGTGCAGCGCCCTCACCTCCGTTCTAAATCAACTCCCTTGGACCCCGCCTGCGCCCGGGCGCTTGGGAGCTGGGTGGGGCGGGTCGCGGGGTACTCGCGCCCCACTGCAGACGGCGGAGCCCGACGTCCCGCCCCACTTCCCCCATTCCGGGCTCTGCGGCCGTCGGGGGAGCCGGTCGGGGCGCAGCAGCCCACCCGGGAGCGGGGCTCTCGGTGGCGCTCGAAGCTCTCGGGACCCACGAACCTCTGCCCCGAACCCCGCGCGGCTCTGCAGCCCCGAACCGAACCGAAGCGAAAGGACCGAGGCCTCCTTGCGGTCCAGCGCCCCGCCGCGCCCCTCTCGACGCCAGGCAGGCGCCCGAGCCCCGCGCCCCCTCCACGCTGGAAACCCGCGGGCACAGCGGAGCCCTCAGCCTTGGGGACCCCGGGAGCCCTTGCCCTGGGCGCCTTTTCCTCCCGCCTTTGCCTCTTGTGCTGTGTATTAAAACTCTTTAGGAGCTGGGAGAGGAGAAATACCCACCTGTTCTCTAAGACCATTCCACGGCGCCGAGGCGTGCGAAGGGAGGAGGCTCGCAGGGTGCGGAGAGAGGGACAGACCCCCAGGCCGCTGTCAGGGTTTGTCCTCTGGCAGGCTGGCCCTGTTTACACTTTTAATCAAGTCTTTAAAAAGGAGGTGTTCATGCATGCACACTAAACAGCAATAATTTGCGGAGTTTCAGTGCATGTTACTGCCTTAGAAAATGTGTGAAGTGATTGGCTCTGCATCAAAAGCATTGAGTCCTAGTTACCAATCACTGCGCTACTCGGTGCCTTCTTTGGAGGGTGAGATCACTGACTATTGAGCCCCTGTAGCGGTTTCCTCTAGGAGTAGAAAAGATGAGCTCAATCTCTGCATCCCCTGAATTACTGGAAGGGAAGCCACGCACAGATACATTTTGAGGAGTTGGGGCTGGCGAAATCACGATCCCCTCTGCGTGCTAGTGGCCGTACCACGGGAAAGAAACAGAAGACCTTCAAAGTTTAAGATGTATCGAGTCCTTAAAAAGGTTTAAAAAGCAGAGAATAAGAAATAGGATACAGAACGATGCATGAATAGATGTACTAATCTCCTCCCGTGTGGAAGTGTCCAGAGCTCTTCTCCCCTGCCACAGCTGGACGGTCTGCTTAGACTTAAACGTATAATCCTGCACATTATTTCCCTCAGTGCTACACTTAGGACAGTCATATGTTTGCTTTTATAATTGAAAATAATATTTGGAGTCTGAAAATTTGGTTAGGTAATATGTAATACCTTTATTTTTAACTCAAGTATGCAAATGTGAAGTTATTTCAGTGATTTTAGATTTGGTGTTGGCAAAATGATTACTGTATTCTCATGACTTGAATAATTACATACAATTACTAATTGAATGTCTTTTAAAATGCTAACGTAATCTTTTAGTCCTCTTTTGAGATTTCATATCTAGATAACACTCATGCTTTTTTGTTAAAAAGTTTTTATTATTTAAATGTTTTAGATATCCTCAACTTTTTAATCTACCTTACCCGTCTCTCTTCTTTGCTCCCCAAGTCCTTAAGCACTTAGAGTTATTATAGTCCTTAAAACAGTGGGAAGTATCTGCGTGTTGAATTAATATAGATTACAGTATGTTGCTGCAGAATAAATTAATGTCTTTCTCTTACTGGAACATAGGCATGTTCTCCCATTAGCAAAGTGTTCAGCACACACTGATATTTAATACCTACTTGGCTTGACAGAGGAATATATATGGACTTCAAGCACCTCACCAAGTTTTTAAAATGTGGATGTTAATATCTACTTAACATTTATAAAGTTTTCATTTTAAAAATTCAGCTAAGGGCTAAAAAATACATATATGTTAAAAATTAACAAAACCTTTAGGTATATGTAGCAAATAGTCTCATGATAATTCTGAATTCTCAAGTGAGATTTGTAAAGGGAAACAACAGGATTTTAACTGGCTGTATACTTTTTTCAGTGTTATTTTCATAAGTAAAGGAATTTAATGAAAAAATTATTTTGAAGTTATATAGTATAATGAGCTTTTCTCAAAAGAAGCCAAAGTCTCCCAAGCAAATTTCATGGAAACAGTTTTGCAAGTTGTTCTGATAATGTTTCATTCTTAACTGAATGTACACTTTTATGTGTCAATTACATTGTGTATCTCTGAAGTCAGTTGGTAATTTAAGAACAGTAATCTTTTAATCATTTAAAAATACTATAGTATTAGCTCTTTCCTTTTTCACTATTTAACTGTTAGTTTAAAGGTATGTAGGTGGTCATGGAGCATTCATTTAATTTTGTGAAACAGTGGTATTTTGTTTCAAAGGAGGCAGAACATGGATCAGGATATATAGATGGGTTTTCTTGTCAGTAAAAGTAATATGTCATATTTTACATTTAAATTAACAACTGTTTCATTTGCATGTATATTATGATTGTTCTGTTCTATTTCTGCATTTAATTTAAAACATTTTTTAAAAAGGAAATTTACAAGAGTAAAGATCTGACTTCTTTGGTTTGTCCAATTTCAGATTTGAAGTAGGTATCCTGTTTTGTCAGGAAGAATATGACTTAACTCATGGGCACTGTTACTAATGACACTCTATAGTTTAAAATAATTCCCATACCATTTGAACTTAAGTTTTTAAACTTTGTAGCCTTCCATAAGTAGACTCTTTGTTTATAGGTTTAATTATTTTCACTATTAAAGTTTTAACACTTTAAAAGTAGAAAATACATAGTAAAGCAATTACTGAAAATGGCAGGGGTATTTGGTTAGGAGCTTGAATTGTTTGTTTAAAGACAAACTACACTTGGAAGCTCTTCACTTTAATGGGATTTTTTCCCCACAATACAATAAGGAATCAAAAATAAAATTATTTGCAATTTTAATTATTTACTCAGCGTTTCCCCCAACACGTCTAAGTAGGAACACACAACTTTTCAAGGGCTGGTTCTCTTAGGAAAATGTAGAGATCATTGTGAATTTATAGTTTGGAATTAAGTGGATTTGATTATCACTGTCTTTTAAACTAAGCAAAAGACATGCCTATTCTGGGTGCGGGGGTAACCAGGGATCTGACTGAAGACATTTCTCTGTTTCCCTAATTGCTGGCCCATTCCTCTACTATTTGTGGGCTCCACAAAGTATCAGGACTTCATCAGAGAGATCAGGTCAAGGTGAGACCTTAAAAAGAGGATTCACCCCAAATATAAGTACAGTACCAGCTAACTTTGCAGCCTTCTTTCTACTGAAGAAGAGGTATCAAGAATTTCCTGTCATGGCTATCTGCCCATTTGACACCTGGTGAAATTGTGGTTTCTGATGGTATACAGTTTTCAAAGACAAGCGAAGTACAGTACTAAGTACAGTACTTACATTTTGTAGACTAAGTATAGTACTTAAATTTTGTTAATGAAACTGGTTAAAGATTTCAGGTTATATAAACTAGAGATATGTAGCTTTCTAGGTAAAGGGTCTCTCTTTTTCTTTAGGAAGTGTTACTCAGAAGAAAAGTGAAGACTAAATTTAAAAAGATACAATGTTTTAAAAACCACATAAAAATGAAACAGTCATATTGGTCATTAGGAAAAAGCCACCAGAGATGGGACATTTAGCTTATGATTTGCTCCTCTGCTTTTCACTAGGAGTACTTAATAAATACTTTTAAGTAATCACGTCTCTGCACGTGGTTGTGACCTTCTAGGCATCTTGAAATCAGTAATGTTAGGTATATAAAAAGCTGGATTGAAAAGGACAACCCTGACTCTCGGTTGCATTGACAGCAACGTATTTGTCAGGTTATACAGTGTCTCGAATGAGATCTCTCGTGCCCATCGAAGCTCACACAACCCCACGGAGCTGGGGGCTCCCCGGGGACACCCGACGGGCCCGGGCAGCCAGCGCGGTGCAGTGTGGCGCGGAGAGTCCCGCACGCGGAGCCCCCGGGATTGGCCGCCCTCGCCCGCCGTCCCGTGACGTCACGCCCGGACGGCCAGCCGAGGGCTGCCGCGCGCTGGTTCCCTCAGGTCGGCCGGCGGGCGACGCACTACACACGGAAACCGCCAGCGTCCGCGGCCGAGTCGTCGCCGCGGTGGCCTCCTCTGCGGGCCGGTGCCGGGTGGAGAGCGGCTGCGGGCGCCTCGAGCCTGAAGCGGAGGCCG
>NW_004955429.1:6463784-6535776 GCF_000276665.1 Chinchilla lanigera | reverse complement strand
GGCCGGGCCTCAGCCTCGCCAGCCCCGGCCCGGCCCCTCTGCGCTGCCCGGGCCGCCTGAGCACTGGGGGGCGGCACCCCGAGTTCCTGCGGCCCCGCAAAGGCTGGAGAAGCGTTCGGTTTCCGGTCTCCAGGGCTGGGGCCGCGAGGGCGAAGCTTCCAGACGGACGTGCTCCCCCTTCCGTCTTCAGTGCCGTCGGGCAGGCTGTCAGGTTGAGTCCAGGCCCCGGGCATTGCGTGGGAGCCGTTTTTCCTGGAGCGGAATCTCCCTTAATCAGACCCATTTTGCCCGGGTGCGGATTCTTGTCACCCTCTTTGATCACCTCCTGTTTCTTCACAGCAAGGAATTCCAGACTGATTTACAGTGTTTCTTGTCTTGTATTAGTGAAAGGGACGCGATAAGCTTGATTCTTTTCCAAGAGATTGGAAGTAGGTAAGAATAAAAACCTGGCTTAGAGCAATCTTTAGGGTGCTTTCTATCCCTCACTACCTTTCCCCCTCTTCCTCGCTCTCCCTCTCCCTCTCTCTACTTTGTTTTTCTTTTTTCTTTTTTTTTTTTTTTGCATTAAAGATCATTCCACCACCACCTGAATGGTAAGGGAGCAATTTATCATTATTCTGTCATAAGAAGTCTTCAGTTTGTTGCATAGGCTCTTCAAAACTAATATAACACATCATTAAGTATAGAGGACATATTGACAGAGCAAGAATATTTAAACCTAATTTTACTTTGGATTTCTTGGAGGGGCATTACCAGTGCACCTATGTGCAGTAGTAATTTCTTGTTACTGGGATCTTGGTGTTTATTTCTTAAGTGCTTTTTCTTTTTTCTCTTTTTTGTTTAGGGGGGTGATATATTCAACGTGGAGAAAGTTCAATTTTTTTATCTTTTAAAAAAGCTTGTAAGTTTGAGATAATTTAGATTCACAAGAATTCGTAAGGAATAATACACAGTTTACATGAAAGATAATCTCTTACAAAACTTCAGTATTATCAGAACCAGGTTGATACTATTGATAAAAACTCAGTGATCTTACTCAGGTTCCCCCAGTTGCATTTGTCTGTGTGTGTATGTGTCTTTCAGTCTATACAAATTCATCTTGTATGCATCTATCATCACCTTAGTCAAGATGCAAAACACTTTCATCATTGTAAGGATCTCTTGTGTTGTCCCTTTTGTAGCTACACAAACCCCCTGATGTCCTTAACCATGGGCAATCACTTATCCATCAGAAATTATCCATTTCTAAAAAAATGTTATTTTAGAATTGATAATCTTCTGTAGTTGTTTCATGTAGTCTTTATTCAGTGTGTGTTGTGTGTGTATCTGTGCACATGCATGCATACCCTTCACAGTACCCAGAACAATACTCTACACAAGATGTTTCATACACACAAACTAATTTCTTTTCTTTTCTTTTTTTTGGGGGTGGGGGTACTGGGAATCAAACTCAGGACCTTAGACTTGCCAGGCAAGTGCTATGCCACTGACCTATATCCCTGGCCCCACACAAACTAATTTGATTAGAGCATTTTATATTTTTTTCAAGTTTTTTTTTAAAAAATACTTTATTTCTACTTAGTGCCTCTTGCGAATGGGCACTTATTATGTACAAAGATTTACTTTCTGGACAATATACATATATACAAACTAAATCACTCTTTTAAAATGGGAAAATGATATTTTAGAAATTTAATGAAATATTGAAATATACATGAATTTTAAGATACAGAGTATCACTTTTTAGTACAATATAGACTATATTATGGAGCTCCCTCCCTCCCTTCCTCCCTTCCTCCCTTCCTTCAGATAGGGTCTTTTTATGTTGCCCAGATTGGCCTCCTTGGTCTTAAGCAATCCCCCTGATTTAGTTTCCCAAATAGCTTGGGCTTAATATGAACTACTACACTCTACTTATCTTAAGGAATTTAGTCCAGCTGGTAGACTTAAGTGATCACCAAGGTATATGTAATTTAGATTTCACAGTATATACTTATGGCCTGGCTTATTAAAAAATAGAGTACAAAAGAATATAACAATATTTTGAAATTACCTATTTATAACTTTTCCTGATGGCATACTAAGACCTTTCTTTCCTAAGGAATTTATTTTGAACATATTTCATATTACATAGATTTGATTTAAGCATCCCTTTAGTTGCTTTAGAGAATGATCCATGCATGCCTTGATATATTTATTCGTTAAATAATTACTTGTAAGTATTGTTATGAAATCTTTTCTTTAGTAGTCAGTAAACTTAATCATTGAAATTATTTACTCTTAAAAATCAACACAGATTTTAAAATGCTTTTGAATGAATCACAGTGTGTATATCACATATATATATTGCAATCATTTCTTTCAGGTGAGTACCTTACTTTTGGTAGTGACTTTGTGCAATGCATTTTATTTGGACTTTGACATATTATCTATGTATCTGGGACGATTTTGCTTTCTGCCTTTCCCCCCAGAACACTTTTAATAAGCATGTAGTATTAAGGATATAGGGTAATGTGAAAAAACATTTTTTATGTAGGAACTCTGGTCAAACAGTAATTCTCTTGCTAAGAATGTTGAATCATTGTATGTGAAAGAAATATTAAAGGTGAAGAATGTCAGTGAATTTTTATTGGATTTTAAATCTCATGTTTCTTATTGTATTTTTGAGGTGCTAATGAGAGAATTTGATTTACTTAATGTGTTGCAAGGTCTCTTCACAATATTTAGAAAAGAATAAATTTGATTTCTAATCAAAATTGTTACTAGAGAAATTGTTACTGTACAAAGTGTCTATAACCTTGAGAGTTTTTCTCATTGAGGTTTATTCCTTCTAAATAAAAAGAACACATGTGAGAACATGAAAAAGTTTAATATTTGTTATAAAATCTCTTTATGTACCCTCAAACCCTGTATGTTTGAAACATTACATCTTGCTGCTGTTTAAAAATGAATTTTGATACTTCCTCTCTCTGAATAATCAACAACACATGACTGCAATAGTAAAGAATGTATTGTTACTTTTACCAATTATAAAATGTCAGCAATTGGAGGTAGTTGGTTAGTTGTAAAATAAAGAAACATTTTGTGGCATAGTAGAATACAGGGCCACTCTTAAGTCTGTTAGAAGGTCTTCTGTAGTAAGCTAATAAAAACTCAAAGAAAATTATTTTAAAACCGGTTAGCTACATAAACTTCTTTTGAACCTGCTGTTTATATAACTAGGAGTAAAATTCTATAATATTTTACAAATAACTTATAGTAAAACGTGGTAAGTCAGTACTCACGTGCATGTTCAGAAGAGTTAAGAGTAAAGAAGCTTATGTAATACTTTAAATATGCATCTGTATGAAGCTGTTTTGCTAATTGAGGCAATTAAATGGCTTCAGGATTTAAGAAAATAATATATGGTAGCTGAATGTGGTGGTGCATGCCTGGAGGATCACTGATTTCGAGGCCAGCCTGGGCTACGTAAGTGAGCTCAAGGCCAGTCTGGACTATACAGTGAGACCATGTCTTAAAAAACAAAACAGTAATATATGATATATGATTTTAAATCACATGTGTCTAGAATAGGGTGAAAATTTTCAGATTATTTAGTACTTCAATATGCTGTGAGAAGGAAAAGCTCCTAATAGCATTCATAATGTACTTAAAATATATCTCAGTGTGTACATGCACCATGACTCTTTTACAAAAACCTGCGGTTTTGGGCTGGGGATGTAGCTTAGTGGTAAAGTGCTTGCCTAGCATGTACAAGGCCCTGAGTTCAATCCTCAGTACCACAAAAAACAAAAAAGAAAAACCAGAAAAACCTGTTGCCTAAAGGATATTGTACATATTTTCACATCATAGTAGTTTTTATAGAGTAGACCAGTAGTCTCAGTATGCAGTTCAGGCTGGCCTTGAGTTCACTTTGTAGCCCAGGGTGATCTGGAACTCACAACAGTCCTCCTGCCTCAGCCCCGATGCCCAGCTCAGATGGGTTTATAGATGTTAATAGTATAATATATGAATTCTTTTACTCATTGATTGCTTAATTATGGTGGCAATACCCCTCAGGTCCTTGCACTTGGTAGGAACATACTCTCCCACTGAGCCATTCTTCCAGTCCTGAATCCTTATTTCTAATATTGGGAAATTAGTACATTTGGGGCCTTTGGTGGAGTCCTTAGTGATACTAGCTTCTTGTTAAAAGACTTGTTTACTAAATACTGTGATAACTATTCCAGCTGCTATTACTTACGGACTCTAAATTTTGATGTACTCACTCACTCACTGTGGACTGTGGATTCCTAATGGACAAGCAGGTAAGGAAAGTCTTTTTCTTTTTTCTCCCCTAATGTGCTGGGGATTGGATCTAGGGCCTTGAGCAAAGTGGGTAAAGACCACTATTACATCCCTGGCCCTTGAAATTTTTTTTTATATGTTATTTATGGTGCTTTATTTTCTCTTTCTCCCTTTGCTCTTACTTTTTCCCTCTTCCTTTCCTCTTTCCTTCCTTCCACCATTAATGCAGTTCCTCTTGCACATCAGTATTTTTGGGACAGACCTACAATTAGAATAACAGTCTCCATGCTTAATCTGTGTAAATGGTAAGAACTTATCCTTCTAGAAAAAGAGAAGCACCTGGGACTGATAATTATGAAGCACTAAGAAGCAATTAAAGAACTAGACATTTGAGACAATATTTTTGAGAATTTTCTTCAATTAAGCCTTATTGAAAGGTCATTCATTGAATGTTATTCCAACAAAGGTATTTCAGACTGACACTTTAGGTTTTTGTTCATTGTAAATTTGGAGCTTTTAAATTTTCAGAACTTTCACTGTGCTACTGTCTGAATTAAGGAATATAGGAAAATTACAGGAGCTGGGGGTTTAGCTCAGCGGCACAGCGCCTGCCTGGCGAGTGCAAGGTCGTGAGTTCAATTCCCAGTACCGGAAAAAACAAAACAAAACAAAACAAAAAAACCAAAGGAAAATTAGGATAGAGCAGAAGCATTGGCACAGAAGCCTAACTGTTGTATTGGCTATAGGAGTAGAAAGACAGGAATTATGAGTCAGTAATTTATTGACTTTTTATTTTATGAGCTAGATGCAATAGAAAAATAGACAAAATATGTAAAGAAGAAAATTCCTTTGCATATATGGACTAATGAAATACCATTTTGGAGGGTAAAATATTCTGCTTCTAAATTGTAAACTGAAATTTCCCCAAATTGGAAGATACGTTATAGATTAGATAAATATTATAGGGAACAAACATTTAAATACAATAACTCAAAATTGTTGACTCTTCA
Source organism: Chinchilla lanigera (assembly GCF_000276665.1). Lineage (NCBI taxonomy): Eukaryota > Metazoa > Chordata > Mammalia > Rodentia > Chinchillidae > Chinchilla > Chinchilla lanigera. Next base: position 6,530,479 of record NW_004955429.1, on the reverse strand, counting down.
AATTATTAACAGTTTAAAGTTTTGAGGTTTATCTCATCTATTGAAAAGTTTTTGCACATCTAAGGAAATCACCAGCAGAGTAAAAAGAAAACTCATATATTAGGAAAAAATTTTAGCCAGTTGTCCCTCAGACAAAGGACTATATCTAGAACATATAAAGAATTTTTAAAAATTAGCCCCCCTCTAATTCAAAGACCCAGTCCAAAAATGGGCATCTGAGATGACTATACACTTCTCAGATAAAGAAATACAAATGGCAAATACATGAAAAAATGTTCAACATCATTAGTCATTTGAGAAATGTAAATTAAAACAACATTGAGATTCCGTCTCACCCCAGAAAGAATGGCTATTATCAAGAAATCAACCAATAACAATCGTTGGAGGGGCTATAGGGAAAAAGGAATCCTTTTCTCCTGTTGGGAGTGTAGACTGGTGAAACCACTGTGAAAATCAGCTTGGAGATTCCTCAGTAAGCTAGGATTAGAGGTCCCATTCAACCCAGCTATTTCCCTTTTGGGTAGTTTTCTAGAAGAACTGAAAACATATCAGCAATATATGTGCACCCATGTTTATACCAGTGTAATTTGTAATAGCTAAATTGTGGAAGTAGGGGCTGGGGATTTAGCTCAGCGTCACAGCATCTGCCTGGCAAGCTCAAGGTTGTGAGTTCTATTCCCAGTACTGGAAAAAAAACCAAAAAAAAAAAAAAATCGTGGAAGCAACCCAAATGTCCATCAACTGAGGATTGGATAAAAAATGGTGGTATTTTTATATAGTGGAGTATTACTCAGCTATAAAGAAAAATAAACTCAAGGGTTTTATAGGTAAATGAACACAATTAGAGACCATACTCATAAGCAAAATAAATCAGACCTGCATGTGTAAACACTGTATTGTCTCACTGGTATAAGAACCTGAAAGAGTGAATAAAATCTAAAAGGTACAATAGATATTATGAAAGGGAAAGAAACTGCTCAAAAGGAAAGAACAACTGGGATGAGGGAAAAGAGGAAAGAAAGAAGGGAAAAATATGTATATATACACAGGATAGCTAAGATAGTTGTACTACTGATTTCTATTGCTTTATTGAAAGGAACAGTTAATGTTTGATCAATCTTACATGCCTATATTTGTTTATCTGGGTAACAAATTTGAAGATACCAGTATGTGATACAACAACCATTGTTAATTTCCTATCACCTTGTCTGAAATTCTGTAAATATCTCTGTGTCTATTAATATATTTTTGTTCTTTTATCTTTAAAATTAAAAAAATAAAGTTTTGAGGTTTAATTGAAAATATAATCCAATGTGAATAGCCCAGTATAGATTGATTGCCTAATTATTCTGTATTTCAAAAGATAATAAACAATTGCTTTCACATAAATTATCAAATTTGGGGAAAAGAACATACCAGAATCATATGGAAAAAAACATGAAACATAATTGTGATTCTTTAAAAACTATTCTAAGCATATTTTATATTTTTGGTTTCAATAAGTACATTTATGAAACTTTATGTTAATGAATTCAGCTTTTATTTTTAGAATATTGACCTCTTTGATTTTTTTGTTATTATTTTTTTTTGTACTGGGAATCAAACTCACAAACTTGCACTTGCCAAGCAGGCACTATGCAGCTGAGCTATATCCCTGGCCCCACCTCTTTTAATTAAAATGGTGCATATTCCTTATAAAAAAATTACATAATACTTGGCAACAGTGACAAAATAACTCAGTTCAAAAATGCATGTAGACATTTTTCCAAAGAAGATATACAGACGTCTAATATGCACAGGAAAATATGCAACATGAGGGAAATACAAATCAGAACCACAGTGAGATGCTACTTTACACCCATGAGGATGATTATTATGTTTAAAAATGAAAATAGTTGTTGGTCAGCATGTAGAAAAACTGGACTGTTTGTACATTGTTAGTGTAAACATAAAATAGTGCAGCCACTGTAGAAAATATTTTGGTGGTTCTTCAATGATGATTGGACAACAATGGGAATGGACCTACTGTCCCTAAATTACACACTTAAAATGTGTTGAGGTAATTTTTATATTCTTTATATCTTACCGCAGTAAACAATAGTAAAGTAATAAAGCTACCACAAAGAGATCAATAAATTATTATTTTTTTTCTTGTGCTGGAGATCCCAGGGCCTTTTCACTGAGGTAAATCCCCAGCCCTTTTTTATTTTTTGAAACAGGGTCTGGCTAAATGGATAAATTGCCCAGGCTGGGCTCAAACTTGCAGTCCTCCTGCCTCAGCCTCCCAGACTACTGGAACTATAGGAGTATGCTACCATGCTTGGCTCCCTGTATCAACTTTTAGTGGTTATTTTGGTACCTTACTCTGTGCTTTAAAGTTTTTGTTGCAAGATTTCAAAAGTTATCCATCAAAAATACAAATACACAATATATACAACATCTACAAACATTTCACATGAGCTAAGATCTCAGAGTGAGCAGGAACCCCATCCCACCCATAGCTAACTAGCTTGCATGGAGTTCACACTTGGCATGGAAGATGTAATCTACCCTCCTAAGACATAAAAATGATGACTAAATGAAACTAGAAACTCTGAAAAGCACAACTCATATTACTAAATGTGTCTGTGATAAGCATCAGTTTCCTTTATGTTATTTGGTGGCACTGTTTCTCATATTTTGATCTTAACATTAGACATTATTGTAAATGTTTTTTTAAATTCTATTTTAAATGTTTCTGGATATAATGTGATAAAAGAATATTGGTAATTTTTTTTAATGTATCAGAAGGGTATGTTTTTAAAGACAACAAATAATGAGTTTAATAAACTGGTATAGATTAAGTTTAGAAAACTGGAGTACTTTGTTCCAGTCTGAATTCTGTCATTCCCTTTCTTGTAACCTTGGAATCTAAACAGCATCAGTAAAGCAAAAATAGCAGTTGACTGTTTTGCAGACTTTATAGTAATCAGAGTTAATAAAAAGAGAATATCCAGCAAAATAACCAAAGTATAAGTATTATTTGTATCTCTTTCCCTAACCCCTCAATTTCCAGTGCATATTATTTGAAGATTATCAATAAAGATTGTCTGGATTCTAACCTTGTTTTACCATTTTGTATGACAATTTATTTAACCTTTCTTTTAGCCTGTCTCTTCATCCATAAAATAGACATACTAATAATGTCTACTTCATAGGTTGGTTATTGGAGATAAGTGAATTAATACAGAAAAAAGTCCATAAACAGTGCTTGCATGTGATAAATGCTTTGTGAATATGTTACTTTTATTATTGTTGTGATATATCTCTTACATATTCAACCCTAGGATAAATATTATATGAGTGCTAGTAATATACATACTTCCTTACCTCAAGGAATTTATTTGGCAATAATATTCATGTAGCCTTTTATGAGTTTTGAGTCCCTAGCTGAATGGCCCTACTAGCTCCTTTGGCTCTGAGAGAGATTCTCATAAAATTTCTGAAATAAGTTGTAAATTCAATTGAAATGAGAGAGAAGATCAAATGGAAGACTGCATTGAGAAGAAAGACCTGGGGGGCTGGGGATTTAGCTCAGCGGCAAAGCGCCTGCCTGGCAAGTACCAGGTCTTGAGTTCAATTTCTGGTACCAGAAGAAAAACAAAAACAAAAACAAAAACAAAAAAAAGAAGAAAGATCTGAATTGAGCCTGAAAGATAGTGTTTGCAAAGGCTGGTGGGAAGATCTACCTCATCCCCTTTTCTGCTGGCCGGAGCATTATACCATACACTACTTCTTCTGTCCCTATTCCTCCTTACAACTTCTGTCAGGTCGCATAGCTAATTAGTTGCTCAATTAGATGTACAAACGCTAACTCCATAGTTTTTTGTTTTCATGCTATATTTCTTGTTTGATAATTATAGCTCGTATGATTTCATGTCTTGATCCATTAGGTGCTTTTAAACATCCCATTAGGTTTTAGTGGATACTTTTTTAATTTTGCTGATTTTTGCCCTTAGTTTTCTTGTCTACATATGTACACTTAATTATGTGTTTACTTTTTAATTTAAAATTTTACTGATTTCTGTTTTTCAAGGTTTAACTCAGGTGTAATATCTTTGCTGAGACCTCCTCTCGATGTAGTCCCATAATTCAACAGACTGCTGCTTTGGTGCTTGGGAGACTTGCCAGTTACAGCAACAGTTTAGCAGAAGCAGTTGTGGGGGACATTCTCTCACAGCTTGTTTATTCATTGGCAGAGCAGAATTTTAAGAATTGTTTTTTGTTTTTTTTTTTAAAAACATATACTGTTTGATTTTTAAAATATTGGTAGTTTGGGCATAGTTGTAAGCTTGTAAGCATTACAGTTGCTAGAGTGTTAATACAACCTAAAATTCTCTGAACTATGCATAATATTTTTAGTGTATTTGTATTGGGACCGATAGGCAACTTTTGTCTATTATTAATGTAAAGAGATAATTGATTGAAACATTTTTAGGGAATTATTTTCAGGGAATACTAAGCAGCATTTTTGTATTTGGGAATTTTAAAGAAAGCTGTAGGCTCTGTCTTGGGGAAGACGATAGGGCTCCTAGCCAAACAAATAGTTGCTTTTGGTAATCTTAGATGCAGATGAACTTTAGTACTGTACTGAGAAACAGCCTTGAAGCAAGGGGTAGATGTAGAGAATGTGCTTAACGGAAGGTTTGATAAAGCAGTTTTTACTAAGTAAACAAGCATGTGAATTCTTTTTAGGTATTGTTTAAAGTACACTAATAAATTTCCTTCCTATGTAGTACTATTCTGCATTACTATACAGTGCCACTGTCTGTTTAAGGATCCTGCAGCACTCACACCCATAATCCCAGCACTAAACAATGAATCAATCACAAACTCTAAATTCAACCACCTCCATGACTGCATGAAGTTTTGGGGGGCATCCAGACACAAACCATAACATTCCACCCCTAGCCCCCCAAAGATTCATGCACACCCCTTTATGCAAATGGCATTTTAATCCATCTCTAAGAGTTACTAAAGTCCTAAAAGTTTCAGCCTTGCTGAAAAGTCTTAAGTCCCAAGTCTCCGAGATCTAAGGCAAATTCTGAGCTGTGAGCCCCTGTACAAATGAAACCCCTGTACTTTCAACACACTCAATGGCACAAATAAACATTTCCATTCCAAAAGTTACAAATGGGGATACAAAGGAATGGGACCAAAGCAAGTCCAACATCTAGTAGGGCAAACATTAAGTCCTATAGTTCCATGTGGAATATCTAAAGCAATCTGGTAAATTTTGAGCTCCAAAGACCTTGCATGGCTCTGCCCCTATGGCACTTCTGGTAGTTCCTATAGCTTCTCTCTTAGGCCTGCTTTGCTTCATCCTTGCAACTTTCCTTAGATGATCCGATCCACGTTTTCAAACCTTGTGGGGTCTCCACTGCACCTTTAGCTTCTCATTCACAGCTTCACATATTACCCTCTCAGGAGCACACTGGCTGGCCTTCAGGCCCTTTTGAAATCTTGGTGGAAGCTTTCTTAACCCTATAACTCTTGTCTTCTGCATGAACCTAAAACCAGTGGTCATGTGGATGCTGCTAGGGCTTGCTGCCAACTGGAGCAGTAGCCAGTCTTCTTCCCCTCTTGACTGTTGGGTTCAAGTGCCTGGATTGCTGAGCACTCAGAATCCAGTTCTGAGGAACAGTTCTCCATGCTGCTGCCATTTTGGCACATGGTGTGGCCGCCACTGCCATCCTGGAACATGACACCCTGTGGCTTTCTTCTCAAAGCACAGTCACAGTTTGCAGTTTTGAGGCTGCAGAGGGTGGAGACTTGCTGCTTCTTGTGATGCCTTTATACCATCTTTTCTGTTCTCTTGTTCCCTCTCAACATTGGAGATCTCCTCGGTTCTATCTTTTCAGTCCATAGCTTTATTGGAGCTTCCTTTCTGGCCAAACGCACGACATTTTAATTCATTTTGCTGGGCTCTTTGCTCTTAATTCTTAACATAAATCTGGCTAAAAGTTCCCAACAATAGCTGTACCAGCACCTCAACATTAGACTGTCTTGAAATACTTTTTGCCAGATTGATTAGTCTGCCACCCTCTATCTCAGTCTCTGGCAATGTCTCTGGACATGAGCAAAATGCAGACAAACTTTCTGCCAAGCCATAACATTGTCTGGAGTCCAAAAACCAATGCAGTCCTTCTTCCCAGCAGAAACCTCCTGAATCTGGTCCTTACTGGCAGGATTGCTATCAGCCTTCTGGTCTGCTGAGGTCTGACCAGAATCTCCCATAAAGAACAATCTAAGGTGTTCTAGCTCTACTCTTTCAGGCCACGTCTCTGAACCTTTCCAAACTCTTCCCACAAGCCATCCCCAAAGGCTCTTGAACCACATGGTTAGATACAGTTACGGCAATGATCCCACTTCTCTGGTACCAAATTCTGTCTTGGCTACTTTTCTGTTGTTTCTGAGACAAACTACCCAATGCCCAAAGTTAAGGAAAGGTTTATATAGCTCACAATTTGTGAAAGTTTCAGTCCATGTTCAGCTGGCTCCAAGGCAGAGTGGCACATGGCAGAGGGCAACAGTTCATGGCAGTGGAAAACAGTAAAAGCAGCAAGAGCAAAAAGGGAGGAATAGAGAGAAGACTTTTTCTGTACCTTATATTGTATGTAAGCTACCCACCCTAGGGTGGGTGCAGCACTCAAACCCACATTGGACAATGAATCACAAGCTCTAGACTATTCAGCCATCTCCATGACAGCATGAGGCTTTGGGGGGACATCTAGACACAAACCATAACAAAGAGTAATGTTCTGAAAAATGCTACAACATGAATGACTTTTAAAAAATAGTATGCCAAGTGAAAGACTTAAAAGGACACATGTTCTAAGATACTGCTTAGATGAAATAAGTAGAATACAGAAAGCCATAGAGACAGGAGTGGATTGGAGATTGCCAGGGGTTAGGGGGAAGAAGCAGAATAAGGAAGGATAATTTAATATATATGGGATTTCTTGGAGGTGTGATGAAAATATACTGGAACAAGATAGTGGTGATGTACAACCTTATGAATGTATTAAATCCCATTAAATTGTACACTTTAAAACAGTAAATTGTTATGATTGATGTATTTTACCAGAATTACAGAAGTAAATCCTGAATGTGTAAAGCTTTATTTTTTGATCGATTGGACAGTCACAAATGTCTCCACAAGGAATCCCAAAAATTTCATTTTTGTTGTGGATGTTTTTTCTTTATAAAATGGTGTTAGACATTCTTCTTCCTGGATTCTTAGCTCTTCTCTTTGACAGCAGGATCTGTTTTTTTGGTCCCACATAGAAGTTTTCCATATATGAATATACATCTATAAGTTGTAAAGAAACAAAATATACTAGGCAGAAAAGTGAGGAGGTAATGAAAATGCAAAGCATGACTCACAAGCTTCTGTCCCCTTCCCCTACCAGTCCATAAGTCATTTCTCACAGGAGGTTTAATGTTTTCTTTATGAAGCACAAAGTCCCATGATTTTACTTTCTTTCTTTTTTAAAAGGAAGTTCTTTTGGTGAGGAATAGGAGAGAGGAGCATTAGAAATTTGGGGAACGTAGAAAATAAGAGACAGAGAATTAGAAAGTGTGAAGTACAGGTACTGTAGTGACTACTAAAACCTGTAAAGTGTAAATTTGACAATTCTGCAGAATAAAAGGTCAAATTAGCTTCAAGTATTGACAATAAATGTGTTATCATTATTTTTATACAATTATATGGAAAGCTACTTGAATACTTTACCCTCTTTTTTTTTTTTTACAATAAGTTAGTAGAAATTGGGTTACTGCCATAATTTCAAAAACTAAAGAAAACATATCACATGAAAACATTAGTGCTATTATAACATATTTCTTACATTAGCAACATACCTCAATTTTTTTTTTTGTACCGGGACTCGAACTCAGGATGTTGCTCTTGCCAGGCAGGCACTTGTGCCACTGAGCTACATCCCTGGCCCTAATTTTATAGATATAATATGTTTAAAAAAAACCCTGAGTTTTCTTTTACTCCTGTAATTTTTATTATATCACTGTTTTAGCGTAAGTAAGTAGAAGGCTTTCAAAGCAGGTGTTAAAACATAGTCATTTTTTAGTAGTCACTGTAAAGAAATAGAAACTCAGAATGTAAAGTAGAAGATTAATTGGGTTTTATTAATAGAAGAGTTATGAGATTATTACTTACTGTGTCATTTTAACCATAAAACAACAGTGTTATAACTAAATTATTTGTATAATTTAATGTTTATAGCAGTAGGAAGAGAAACACATTAGGCTTTTATGTCAGTTTCAGTTTCTCATTTCTTAAGAAATTTATAAATAAGTTTATATATAGAAAATTTATATATAGAACTTACATATATGTATATAATTTATATATTTCTATAAGTTGTTTATATATTTCTATTACATAGAAATATATATATAGCCTATAAATTTAGAAATATGTCTAAAAATTTATAATTTCTATACATATAGAAATAGATATGTTCTACATATAGAACATATATGTTTATGTTTATATAGAGTTTGCATATAAAAATATAAATATGAAGCAGTTTTAAAAATTTACAGAATGTCAATTTGCTTTTCTTTTTTAAAAAAACTATTTCTAGTGAATACAGACAACTTACATCCCATTGTTTAGCTTATTTGCTTGTCAAGACAAGTTTGAAAATAATTAATGAATGTTTTGCCTTTATGTGATGATTGGTAAGTGCATCTTGGAACATGGTGGTTATTTGTGGGGGTGGGGGGTACCGGAAATCAAACTCTGGACCTCACACTTGCCAGGCAGGCACTGCACCGCTGAGCTATATCCTCTGCCCCAGCATGGTAATTTTGCAATAATTTGGAACACCAGAAAGTTAGTTGAGGTCATGAAATCACGCTTAGGGACCAAGGACAAGTAAAGGTACTGGGTTAGTCAGTCAACAAAGAACTTAGTTACACATACTAACAATCCAAGAGGCCCATGGGTCAGGCACATACAGTCTCATTACTTTACGAATTTATGGAAAGTACAATATTTACTTTTATTCTACAGAATTTTTTTGTTTTATTTTTTTCTGGTACCAGGAATCGAACTCACAACCTTGTGCTTGCCAGGGAGGCGCTATACCACTAAGCTAAATCTCCAGCCCCTCTACAGAATTCTTAAAGGCATGCTTCAGAGTAAAACATTTGAAATGTAATTTAAAACTCACCTGGTTTGCAATTTAATTGCTGAGCAGAAGCAATGGGTGATCATAAAATAATCAAAATGATTTTGCAGGATATTTTTCACCTTTTGTATTCAAAAACAATTGAGCTTTATTTATATTAATGTCATTTTAATGTTCCTTTTGTTGTTCTTTAGATTTTGTGTATGTGAGTGCACAGTTCCTCTTGGATTTGGTCTCTCTCAGCCTGGTAGCACTGCTGTGTGTTGAGAGCGGTTGGTAAACAATCTCCCCAGTGAGCTCAGGCCGTAGTTGACTGTGGACTACTGGATGCACTGGTGATTTGCTTGGAAAACTTTGACCCTGGAGTCAAGGAGGCTGCAGCCTGGAGACTTGGATGTATTTCACGACATAGTGCAGGTAAGGGAGCATGTTGGAAAATTTATTATGTAAATCTAGTTTTTAAACTTAGTAAACTGTAGATGGGGTTTTAAGGATGTTTTGTTTGGATTACATGTTCACAAAATACCTTACACATTTCAGTCTATCTTAACAGAAAGGAAATTTAAAGAGAGGGAGAGAAAGGGTGCAGTAGGGCATGGGGCAGTGGGATTGAGTTTCAAAGACCTTGGTAAATTTGTTCAGTTACAAAGGTTATTGTGGTCTGCAGCCCTCAAAGGGGTCATTGGGTCTGTGTTCTCACTCATGATAGAGGATTCCAGCAAAGAGACAGCAAAGAGTCACACCACAGGAGTGAGTGAAGACATGGACATAACTGTAGAAAATGTGTTTTTTACTCCTGTTGGGCTGGAAGAAGAAGAAGAGGCACCTTCTCTGAAGAATTGGGATCTCAGTGAAATCATCAAGGTGGGACCAGAGCATCTTGGGAAAAGGCTGTGCAGACACATCCAAATAATAAGAAATATACAGGGAACAGAGTCCCACCATTTTATAGAAGTTGCTTGTGAACAAGTAACATAGGGAGAAAATGGAGGTTTTTTTTTTTTTTTTAACAAACTCATGAAAAAATAATCAGCCTTAGTAGTGATCAACAAACTGCAGTTTGAAACATTAGTAAAATATATTTTTCCATCTACTCTTACTGGGTTGGGGAGTAAGGCAGCAACATAGCCAAGTGTTTAAGAGCACTGTGGCTGGCATTAGATAGCATCTGAATTTGAGTCCACGGGACCATCACTTAGCTGCTGTGTGACCTTGGACATGCCTTTTAAATTTTCTTAACCTTAACTTCTTCATCTGCAAAAGAGGGTAATTAATGGTAGTTACACCAGACATGTGTTGTGAGGATGATGAAGTAATATATATAAAGCCCTTAGACTAGTGCTTGGCATGTGGTAAGTGCTTAGCAAATGGAAGATATTAGTATGAGTACTGGATCTTGAAAAGGACATTATAATGTTTACTTTTTTTTTTGTTGTTTTTTCTCTGGTACCAGGAACCGAACTCACGACCTTGCGCTTGCCAGGCAGGCCCTTTGCCGCTGAGCTAAATCCCCAGCCCCAAGGACATTATAATAATGTTTATGACATTTAGCCGGCATGTGACAGTGTACCTGTAAACTCAGTTACTTGGGAGTCTGAAAGACAATGAGGCAGGAGGATGATGAGTGTGAGGCCAGCATGGGCAAAACAGTGAGACCCTTAGCTGGATGTGATAGTGCATGCCTGTAATTCTAGCACTCAGGAGGCTGAGGCAGGAAGATCACCGTGAGTTCAAGGCCAGCCTGGCTCCATAGTTGAGTTCAAGGCTAGTGTGAATTACAGAGTGAGACTCTGTCTTTGAAAACAAACAAGCAAGACCCATTTCAATAAAAAAATAAAAATAAAGTGTATGACTTTGGAGGAGGAACTGCAAATTGCGTAAAGCCCTGCAAGGCACTTTGACAAAACTAAATGATGAAAGAGCTCATGCTTTACCTAAAAAGCCTGCTTTGGAAATTCATCTTAAGGAAAGACTCTCACTGAATGAAAAAGCTATATTCATGAAAATGCTATTGTACCATTGTATGTAATAGCAAAATTCCTCAAATACTTAGAAGAAATTTAGTGATTAAATTATAATCTACTTTACAGAATCTCATGTGACAAAGTAAAAGGGTAATTATGATCCCTGAATGATAATATATGGAAGTAATTATAGAAAAATAATAAAACTGTATTTTAAAATTATGATGTTAAAATATGTTTTATTTGGGCATAAAATACAAAGAAATGTATGTTTGTATTACTGTGGTGGTGGAATTAAGGATGTTTTCCTTCACTTCCCTATCTCTCTCTCTTTCTCTTTCTCTCTCTCTATTAGGTATTGAGCAATAAATATATATCTGTCTCTGTTCCCTGTGCTTCGGATACATTATCTCATTTTGAGTGCAGATGATCTTGGGTAGATATTACTCTCCCTGTTAAATAAAGAAAAAAAGTGTAACTTAGAGAAAAATGTCTGAAGTTATGTGATTTAGACAAGAATTTGGGTCTAAATTTATATGACTCTCAATCCCATGTTAACTGGTACCCATACAGCTCCACTAAATGATTTCTGAAAAGTACTGAGGAAGAACAGAAACAGGGATAGATTCTCCCATAATTGTTTTTAATTTGGTTCTTAAAGTAGTGACATTACTGGAGACAAAATAGAGATAAAATTGTAGGAAACCAGATTGAGAAAGAAAACTATTGTGCTTAGAATGATCCAGAATTTATATATTAAAATTCTTTCTTTAATATCTAGGATTTGGTTTTCCAAACAAGTTCACTTTAAGACTATTGTTTAGTACATGTTGAGTAAAAAAAACTAAGGCAGTATTTTAAATCACAAACTGGTTATTTCAGGAAAGTGTATGAGAGGACTCAATAAGTTTTTTGAGATGTCAGAGGGACATGTCACAAATTGTGATGAGTATTTCAGAGTGGTGTAAAAGACCTTTGAGGGACAACAATACAGATAAATTGTCAGGCAGGTGGCCAGTGATAACCTTTTCATCCTGCCCTTTTGTTGAGTCTGGTTGAAATTATTACAGTTCATAAATAGGATCTGACTTAGGGATCCTGTTCCAATTCCTTGTTATAATCTTGTTCTCACACAGAATTCCCACTGTAATTTATTTCACAGTACTTAGGGGCTTGGGACCTAGAGGCTCCCAGAAGAGATTACTGCCTAGTTTTCTCAGAAGGAAAGGGAATTGTTATCTAGTAAGGCATAGAAGAAGCCATCATTCACATCCAAATTAGTGAAAATAGAGGATTTACCTCCAAATAACCTAATTTATTTATTAATGATTTCCTAGAGGTAAAATATATTGAGATTAATGGGGGGATTTGTTCAATTTTCTTTTTAATATTAGTGGTACAATATTTGATTAGATAATCTTAAGAAATATTTAGACTTGAAACTGAGAAGCAGACGAATAACATATACTTTATTTAAAGGCAGTAGAAGGAAAATGTTTTATGTATAGGAATCAAAAATAAGTGTACAGTACAGAAGGGAGCAGCCAGTGGGCATTATCTGACTTCTGCTTATTTGAAAAATAAAATTTCTAAAAGTTTTTCTATGTAAGGATTTCAAAACATTTTACTGACAACCAAAGGAAATGGGTTGCTGGTAGCCAGTGAAATGGTTTTGGTTTGTTGGTCTGCATCTCTGTACACATGATGCTATATACTGTGATAGTCAGATATTACCAACATTTTATACTATTGTGAACTAAAATACTATTATATAATGATAATATTTACCTCTCACTTTCAAGATAAATAAGCTATTTCTTAATCTTTCTCCCTGCTCTTAGTGAAGGTTGAGGTAAGAGTCTTCTCAGACTGGCTTTCTGTTTTCTTCCTCTTTGCTACTCTTTCCATTTTGCAGAACTCTTCTGTTGACATTTGTCTTTATGTAACCAATATCAAGTCTCTTACTTGTTCCAAAGAATTGTCTTGCTTTGGGAGGTGGAGGGTGTCCAAGGAACCTCTGCTGATGAAAGTGTGAGGCGTTAGGCAGCAGAGACAGGGCTTGTGCAGTACTGAGTTCCTCACCTGCTGGCTGGTCAGCTGGGAGGTACCACCGGAGGTTGTGGGCCCTGCCCTTCCCCCACTTCACAGCCTTTCCTAGTCCTGGTTGTTGTTAGAAGGCCCGCAGCTCTGTGGAGGAGCGCTTCCAGTGACCTTCGGTGTGGAGGGGCCACAGAAGGAATATGACCTGTGTTAAGAGTGTTAGCCTGGCTGGAAGTGTGAGGGAGGAGGAATCATGCAGTGTTTTGTGTTACGGCCTTCCATGTCTGGGCTGAAAAGTACATTTTAAGTGTTTATTTGGCAGCATTAGCTTACAAAAGGATGCACCTTGGTAGTAAACTTGTGGCTGTTTTAAGCTTTGCAGAGAGTACAGTACATTCAATTATGTTGTCTACAACTTTTTAATTATCAATGTGCCATATTATATTTAATTATCAATGTGCCGTTGTTATAGAAAAATAACATAAAAATATTAGGAGATTTGTTCTAGTCTCACAGCACTTTATGGTGGAACTTTTGACAAATACTGAAAAAACTGCCAGAGATTCTTTTTTTTTATACTGTGAGAAAGGGCAAGTATTAAGAAGCTCATCATTCTTCTTTTTGAACTCCTTGTAGTTTCTGAAAGTCTTACCAGATACCACTGTCTTTAATCCCAGATAACTGATTTCCACATGTGTGACTCTTCTTTCTCTGTAGACCTGATTTATGTCCAGCTCAGTAGCAGTTAGGAGATGACCCGGTTGCGGGCGGGAATGAGCAATGTGCACAGGGATTGACTGATATGGATACCACCGAAACCTTTGATTGTATCATACTTACTAAGTAGACAGTGGAAAGGAAGAATCAAGACAGAGCTAGCCAGACTAATTGTTTCCTATCTTATATGGAATAATGCAATAAGAAAAGGAGAAGACAATTGTAAAATTCAGAAGTTTTGCAAGTATTCTTTTGGTGGTGCATGACTATAGTCCCAGCCTCTTGGGAAGTTGAGGCAGGAAGACCACTTGTTCAAGAATAGTTTAGACAACATAGCAAGACTCCACCTCAGGAACAAAATAATTTTTAAAAATGTGCTACAAACTAATGTCTTTACTGGTGCATGTAAGTAAAAATGTTGATTTCTGAACATCTTTTTTTAAAATAATCTCTTTTATATTAGAAGGGTCATAAAACACACAAATATAGAGGTAAAGGAGATGTAGGCTTATACATAATAGGTGTCACATTTATCTGATTTTAACATTTATTTTCACAAATATTTTGTATATATTTAGGTGTTAGTAAAAAAAGGATAAAGTGAAAAGAAATATTTTCTTCTATGTTCTTTGGCCATAGAGGCCAAATGTGCAAATAAAATAACATTTAAATTATAAGCTTTTTTATTTGGTGGTTATCTAATTTATAATTTTCTAGGATCAGTTTATATGTTAGTAAAAAATGTTGCGATTCTAGTTTTTGTGTTTTTTAGCTAGGAACATTGGTTAATAAATGCTTCTGAATTTTTTTTACACTTTAAAAATAATTTAGAATGTAGAACAACAGAGTATAATCATTTCACCTCAGACTCCTAAATCACTCAAACTTATATCTTTACATATGAAGATAGTGATCAGTGGTAGTAATCTTCAATAAATATGTGAGGCACTGATGTGTGTGTATGAAGTATTCTTAGTGTGTAAAGTAAAATAAATTGGTTAATATCTTACCTCTGGGACTTTAAAATCTAAGGCAGAAAAATTGATAGAGATAAGCATAAAGGTCATCCAGACAGCTTGGCAAACATTAGACAGGAGTTTGTAATAGTGTTGCATTAAAAATTATTATTATAGTTTAGATCTAGACTGTCTCCCAAGGCTGTCATGTGCTCAGAGGCAGGGCTTTTGGAAGGTGATTGCATCATGGTCTACACTCACAACTAACATGCTCATCAAAGGTGAGTCCTGGTCAAAAGGGTTGTTCACTTAGGGGCATGACCAGGAATGTTGTATCTCCCTCCCTGACTTCTCTCTTTGCTTCCTTTAAAAGCCCAACTATTAGTGATAAAAGTCTACGTAAGAGCTAGAGATCTTGGACCTTATGTCTTAGTATGATGTAAGCAGTTTCCTCTGCCTAGGGCCTTGCAAATGCCATTTCTGCCTTGGAGCCCACAGGCTAAGGACCAAGACTTCTAAAACTGTAAGCCAAAATAAGCTTCTCATGTAAGTTGTGAGTGTTGGGTGTTATGTCCAGCAGTGGGAAATTGACTAAGGCAGATTTTGGTACTAGGAATCTGACTGTTATTATGAATACCTGACCATGTAGTTTGTGCAAATATCAATAGCCAGAATAATTAACTTTCGTTTTAAAAGGATGAGGTGAAAACACTCAAAAGCTTCTCTCCAAGCCTTTGGAAGTGGTTTGTAGGGTAAGTTTGGAAAAGTTTGGAGATGATGGCTATTGACGCTCTAGAATGCTGCAAGCCAATCTTGATGGGAGATTCTGGTCAAAGCTCAGAAGATCAAAATGCTGTTAGAATTTAGAGAGTAAAGGGCAGGTTCAGAAGGTTTCACAGTGGGGAACAAGGACTCCATTGGCAGTTGGATTTGAGGCCACATGTGTTATGTTCTGACAGAAAATGTGCCTACATTTTGTCCATGACCTGAGACTGCAGGAGAACAAGATTGAAGCTGGTGGACTAATTAATCTGGTAGAAGAAATTTCAGAACAGCCTAACATTCAGGCCATGGGATGTGTACTTCTGGCTGTTTCTAGCCGGGTTTACAGTTAGAATCAAGAACAAAAAACCTATTTTAAAACTATATCATTTTTGCAGAAAGGAAACACCTGTAAAATGGGAGCAAAAATTACTAAAAAGATTAGCATTAAAAAGAAGTCAGGACAATAGAAAAGATGTCTTGAGGGCATTTCAAGAATCAGCAAGAGGCTACCCTTCATTGGCCCAACCTTGTTAAATAGTAAAAATAAACTCCTTTAAAAGACTTTGCCTTATCTTTCTGAGTAGCTGGGATTACAGACTTGTGCTATTGCATTTTAGATTGAGCATTTCTGATGAAAATTTAGCAGTTTTCAGACAGCCTTCAAATGGAAACTGCAAGCTGGAGTCCCAAGATTTAGAATAAAGAAAATAATGCAAAATAGCTCAATTCATTTATCTAAAGCCATAGGCAGCATCTCTAAACCTTTCCAAACTCATCCCATAAGAGCAAAGTAGGTTCAAATAGTTTGAATTTTAAAGCTGTTAATTATTTGTTGAAATTATATTTTAGGTTTATTGCATTAGGGTCTATTAAAATTTCACCTATTTTTATCTTTTAAATGTTGTTACTTTGAAAATTTAACTATATGGCTCACATTTCTTTTGGCTAGCACTGACTTTGAAATACTGTGTCTATGCTTTGTGAGTATTTGTTAGAAAGCAATGAGAAAGACAGGGTGCATAGCTCAGTGGAAGAGGATTTGCCTAGCATGCTTGATCCTGGGCCCTGGGTTTCAGCATCACCTCCCCCACCTCAATAGTAATGCTGCGGTCACAAAAAGTCATATGTAATATTTGTGTTTATTAATCAGCATAACTAAACTTCACTATGCAGTAAATTAGGAAATATGCTGCTGAAAATATCATTTGGGGAAAAGTAAAAGATTCAATTTCTAGCAATAACTTGTTTGATATAAGAGCTACAATGTAAGGTATATGGCCAACTGCCAGTCACATTTCATGTATGGTTGATGGGGATACACACTGATACAGCCTCTTTGGGAAACAGTATTGCAGTATATATTAGGATGGCTTATATGGAATTATCTATATTTGATTTAGTTAGACCAACAGAAACAGCAATTTCCTGTTGTTTAACTTAAAAATATCCAAAGCTTCAAAGAATGCCAACACCCTTCACCTCAGTAATTACACTTCTGGGTTTAAAATATAATCTCTCTCTCTTTCTGTCTCTCTTTCTGTCTTTCTCTTACTGTCTCTGTCTCTGTCTCTCTGTCTCTGTCTCTCTCTGGGTGTGTGTGTGTGTCTGTGTGTCTGTGTCTCTCTGTCTGTCTGTCTTTCTCTCTTTCTGTGAAACCTGTGGGGATATACATATATGTATGTACTGCCTGAAGTAGCCAGCCTCCAAGATTTTAGATCTTGTATTCTACTATTCATATCCTTGTGTGGTCCCCCTTCCACATCATGCTAGGGTTGGTCTGTGTGACCAGCAGAAGTCAGGAATGTCACTTCTGAGAATAGTTTATAAAAGAGCTTCTGTCTTGGGAAGATATGGAGAACATGCACATGTGCTCTCTCTCTCCCTTTCTCTCTGGCTACTTGCTATAGGGGACACCAACTGCCATGTCTTGAAGACACTTAGGCAGCATTGAGATCCCAAAAGCCAGCTAGAAACTGAGGCTTTCTGGCAACCATAGGGGAGAGACCCTCCCCAGTCAGACCTTCGGATGACAGCAAGCCCAGCTGAGAGCCTGATGGGACTTCATGAGAGACTGAGGCAGAACCACTAGCTAAGCTGCTGTTGGATTCCTGATCCACAGAAATGGAGATAATAAATAATGATTTTTCAGCTGCTGAGTTTTGGATCATTAGGTATATCACAATAGCTAAATATGTAATCTGAATGCAAAAGAGGTTTCTTATACATTAAAATAGCAAACAACCAAACCAGAAGCCAATTAAATGTCCTAATGTGGGAGACTGATAGGTAAACTGGCATATTTATTAGTGGGATATTAGACAACATTCTCTTGTAGAGAATTTCATTCGAGTACCTATAGCCTTGTACTGTCTGGCTTTCTCCATCCAGTTGAGCTTGTTGAAGACAGGGACTAACACTGGATTGAAGCAAAGAATGAATGCCAGTAGAGTTTGAATAGTAAAATATGTATTCCTCCTTTTGTAACTTGTTTTTAAAAAACAATGTAAGCTGGGAATGGTGGTGCATGCCTGTAATCCCAGCACTCAGGAGGCTGAGGCAGGAGGATTGCTTCGAGTTTAAGGCCAGCCTGTATTACATAGTGAGACTCTGTCTCAAAAAGACAAAAAGAAAGAAAAAAACCCAGAATATAAATTATAAGTAGAGTGAAACTAGAACTGTGGCTACAATGTTACGTAAAGCAAGTAAAAACAAATGAAAAAAACCTAGATACAAAAATCATATTTTATAAAGCTCTGATTCCAGTTGATTTCTCTATTTTCTTTCTTTTTAAGGGCGCTCCAGACCCTCTGTAATTTTGCTTTATTCATCTGAGTATCAGTAAATGCTAAATTAGTGGTGGGGTTGGGGAATAAAAATACTGTAAAATTTTTCCTATTGTCTTTCAAGGCTGTACAGAAGTCATTATCTCTTTCCACTTTCTCTTTCTCTGATCTCTACTTCTTGACTTTTCCTTACCATGCTTTGAAGCTGTTTTTTTAAAAAAATACTTGAGTCCTATAAGTGCACTGTCCACCCCAGCTGATTGTAATTTCTAACTGAAGTCCCATTAACTTCACATCAATGACCTTTTCAACTCACTTAACTTTTTAAAGGAGGCAGAATTATTTAATCTTCAAAGCAAATGTAAGTATGTTAACTCTTAAGTTCTCAAACACTTAACTCATGTGTTAGGGCTAAACCAGTGGCTTTAAAGACTGGGTGGAGGAAAGCGAGGTGAAAAAAATGAGTGTGGGAAAAAATGACATTTGTGAGTGTGAGAAAGAAATATAACATGAGACTTTTTCATAATATACAAATTCCCTCTGCATGCTTTCCTTACTTCTGCCTGCAAATTGGAAATGTCAATCACTCAGCTGCAGTTACAGCTAACTTGAGTCATTGTTACGTATGGATGTCGCCTCTCAGATGTGTTGGTGAGGAGCAGGGTTTCTGTGGTAGTCTCCGTAGTGACCTTCAGTGATGCTGTCACAGATCATTCACATCCTTGGGTAGTATCCTCCCCCACTGTACCAGTAAGCTATAGCAGAAGTGATGGCATGCCACTTCTGAGGTTAGACTATAACACTCTTGACTGTTGTCTTGTGTCCTCTCATCTGGATCACTCACTCTGTAGGAATCCTCATCATGAATGGCCTACGGAGAATTCCACATGGTGAGGAACTGAAGATCCCTCCTGACACTGCCATGAATTTGCTTGGAAGTAAATCCTCAGATGGCACCAGCCTCAGCTGACACTTTGATTGTAGCTGAGAGGTCCTGAGCCTGAACCACCCAACTAGATTTCTGACCACTACCATATCAGAAACTATGGAGCCATAAATGATTGTTGTTTTAAACTTGTAAGTTGGATATAATTTATTATACAGCAGTAGATGCCTATACCAGTTATAAACAACTGAGTTAGGCTAAAAACTAAGCAAAATTTCTTTTGCTTTGCATGTGCTATTACTGAAGTCATACTGAAGTGTGGTGAATAACTAACAAGCTTTGGCAATTGCGGCATCATATTTTATTTTTATTATATTTTACTATTAATTTTGTTTCTATTACCTAATCATGAAAAATTTGGTTGAATGGGGTTACTTATTATTAATATAAGATTAGTATCATAAATAGTAGCCAAGTTTTAAATGTATTTTTTAACCCACTCTATTTTTAAAAGGGTTTGAGGTGATACAGTTATACGTTTTTATGGCCAGATATAGAAACCAGCCTATCTTTAGCTGGCCCAGTGGTCCATGCCTGTAATTCCAACACCCTAGAAGGCTGAGACAAGAGGACTGGACTGGTAGTCTGAGCTCTGTCCAGGTGACTTAATGAGATCTTGTCTCAAAATAAAAAAGGACTGGGGATGTAAGTCAGTGAGAAGACCCTGGGTTCAGTCCCTAATATTTGGTGGGGCAGTGGGGGAAATATAGCACTGAAGGTAGTGTGGTAACTCAGTGGTAGAGTGCTGGACTAAAAGATGAGGCCCTGGGTTTATCTCCAGGAGAGAAGAACAAACTCATCTTTAAAGGGACAAATAGGACCACCTAAGTGCAAAGAAATAATTTTTGACTTTCTTATATTTTTGAAATAGATTAAAATATAATTCTATAGGGCTCAGAAAACAGTGCTAAAAAAAAATGTAATTTTACAGGGCTTAAAAAGTCATGCTGGCTGGGTGTGATGGCACATACCTGTAATCTCAGCATTAGGGAGCTGAGGCAGGATGATCTCCTTGAGTTTGAGGCCAGCCTGGGTTACTTAGTGAGTTCAAGACCAGCCAGGACTACATAAGGAGACACAGTCTCAAAAATAAAAATCAGTTGAATGTTATAATATAGGTTTAAATTAAACTCTCCGTCTTGCAGGCTAATTTTAGGATTTTATCAATTTCTTGGAATTCACCTATGAATTTTCTTATATAACCGCTACAGTGTTTCTTTATGTATAACTCCAAAGCATGACTTCAAGAATTGAAAGTAGAAAGAACATCACCTTTCCACATCCACCTAGCCATATTTCTACAGATTTTAGAAAGTGTAAAATTTAAGCTTGAGGTTGTGAAAGGTAATTGAGGCAAAATAGCTGGCCCAAGGATGAATGTTTTATTTGGCCTGTACTGTGTGGTCTCACACAGTGTTCTTTAAAAAATAAAGTTACCAACAGTTAAAAGCCAGGCAATTTCACATTAAAAAGGTCTGACTGCAGCAGGCCTACATTGCTTCATGGCCACCTGGGGCTGAAGCTGAGGAACAGCTGCCCCTTGTAGAGAGATGGTGTCTTGACTTTTCCACTGTACGGCTGCTCCCGGCTCCCTATTTTCCCTGCCTCTGCTGACATCACTTAATTTAGTTACTTGCCTGGAGGCATTTGAGTTTACCACTTCAGATCTAAACAGACAACTAATCATTTCATAATTAAGAAAAGCCCTGGCTTCAATTCCCAGTACTGGAAAAAAAAGAGGCCGAGGGGTGAGGATGTAGCTCAGTGGTAGGTGTGCTTGCCTAGCTCTGTGAGGCTTTGTGTTCTATTTCTAGCAGGGGGGGCTAGAAGGTAGAGGAAGGGAAAGAGAGGAAAGACAAAGGAGGAAGGGAGTGAGGGAGAAAGGGAGAAAAGGAAGGGGGAGACTATTCTGAGTACATTACAGGAAAGTCCTTTTTGCTAGACCTACCTACTTGTACCTATTCCATACTGATTGGTATTCCTCTCTGTTCTCCTCCTGTTAGTTAGAGTCAGTTGTTCTTTTTTTTCTTCCTGAAGTTCTAATATTATCCTTATATAGTACCAATTTTGTGGATGCTTTTAATCCTAAAAGTCCTCCTTTTTTGGGGGGTGGTACCGAGAATCAAACTCAGGACCTTGCGCTTGCCAAGCAAAGTGCTGTGCCACTGAGCTATAACCCCGGCTAGTCCTCCTTTTTATTTACACTCTTTTAAGTTTAAAGTTGTACTGAGGCTTTGGATTAATAAGGTGAAGGTTTTGATTCATTTAAGTTGCCACACTTCACATGTTTCAGTGAGAGATCAGTGTAAGTTCAGTCTTTATTTAGTTAGTAAAAAATCAAACACACTCGGGCCCCAAGAACAATAGAGAATGCAATTTTAAAAGTGCAACCGGGTGGAAGAATGAAATGTAAGAAAATCTAACACTTGTCATCCCACAGTTTCACGTGTTACTATTATTTTTAAAAATTGCATGCACGTAATCTCTTAGTTGTTAGAATTATAGGAAAACTGAGAGGCAGAGAAGTGTGACAAGATGATATCTCCCACCTTGTCACAGTCCACAGAAGAGGCTGCCTGAGTTCCTTCACTCACAGGAAGCTGTTCATGAGGCCAAACAGAAATGGCTATTCCTTTACTGAAAACAGCTGGCCATCCAAATTGGGGACTGCACATTCAGTTGCCTCCATGTGTGCAATAAATGGCTTTGATATTTGTGAATGAAGGAAATATTATTGGATAATTTTATTCTATCTGACAACTTGCCATCTAAAGCTGATTAAAAATAACCCCTAACATTTAACATGTAGCATTTTATCTTAAATGTAATAAGGACGTGAACAATGGCAGTAGCTAAAGTATGAAAAAGTAAATGTTTCTAGTATATAACTAATTCTTCAAAGAATAATTACATACTCTTCTAGTATTTTATGTGAAGGAGATACATACCTCACCATTTTTAAAATAAGCTTTCTGCTTCATTAAAGAAGGAGCTAGAAATTTTATGTATTTTTTATTTTAATGATGTTAGTATAGTTGGTCTCAATAGTTGCTATAAGTATGAACAGAATGTGTTTGTGTTTTTCTGCAATAACCACATTGAAGAAAATGGGGGAAAAAGAGAAGAAAAATATATCACTAATAATACTATATCTCTTTTTTCTTTGCATTTTTAAACACAGTTACAGCCACACTTTAATCTTGCTTGTTATTTGCAGTGTAAGATGATGTCACATATTGCCTACTATAACATATATTTTTAAAAAACAAATTCTGAAGATTATTTAAAATTTGAATGTGGCTAAGGTATCTTTAAGTACTGAAGATAAATTTTTTGGCTTACTGCTTTTCTTGGTCAGCCTTTTACAAACATGTAAGTTTGTACATATCAATCCTTAATACTAATTGAACACCCAAAAATTTACTTCCAAAATTAGTGTTTCAAGTGATCACTGTAAGATTTATCCTATGGGAAGTAATTTTTTTGTTTTGTTTTGTTTTTTGTTTTTGATTTTTTTTCTGGTACTGGGAATCGAACTCACGACCTCATGCTTGCCAGGCAGGCGCTGTGCCACTGAGCTAAATCCCCAGCCCCCAGGAAGTAATTTTTGGATGCGGAGAGTTTTGTGTTTTGGTTCCTATTGCTTTTGGGGAGGAAGAAAAGTATAGGAAAAAGAAAAGGGGAGCATCGTGGGAAGCACTTTCTGAAGCAACACTTTTGTTTACTTTTTTCCCCTGAATGTGCCACAGAATTGACTTTTAGCTCTGCACTCACATATTTGACTGTTAGCTCTGCTGAGCTTGTAGTGTGGTCTGTTTATACGTTCACCTTGCATGGGGTCTTCTAGAACAGAACAGTCTTTTCCTTCCTTCTGCTTCCCCAAGGTCTAGTCAGGTTTCCAGCCCATAGTAAGTCCTTCATGAACACTCAGTGAGGAAGAGAGAATATGTACAAACACCATGTACAGAGAGCAAAGAATTATACTGAGATGTTTTCAACTGTAAGAGTATCAACTGCAAGTGGCTTAAACAATAAGGACATTTTTTATTTCACATGATGCGCAGCTCAGAGTCGGGGCAGTTCCAAGACTGGCTATGGAGGACCCAAGTGTTTCTTATTTTTGTACTCATCCATCCTTAGTTAATTGGTGATTTCTTCTGTTATAGTTGTAAGATGGATGTAGGAGTTCCAGATGTCATTTGCAGACAAGATCATGTCCAACACGGAAAAGGCGGTATTTTCTCCTGTGAATCTCAAGTTTTTAGAGAAAAATCTTTCACAAATGCTTCCTGCTGACCTCCATTCAGGTCCCATTGTCCTGACAAAGATGGGCTCCCAAGCTCATGTCCTGGTTGACAAAAGCTACCAGGCAGACACCAAGAGTGACTGGTATAGAAACACTAGAGGAGGCAATAAAAGAGAAAAGGAGAAGGATGTGTCAATGAAAAAAGAATAGTGATAGAGGTGGGATGAAATAGCCTGTAGTGTAGTAACACATAGTATGATGGGCATTATTTAGGCCCATTGCATTGTTGCCTGTATATAGTGGTACCTTGGTACTCATGGTTGATTGGGTCTAGAAGGCATGGTTGGTACCAAAACAGTGTTTTGGCTGGAAAGGGTAGTGAGTCAGGAGGCAGTCAACATCGACAAATTACATCTTGCACATTGAGTACCAAATGGCAACTGATGGGACAAAATTTTCATATCAGAATGCACCAAGAACTAAGTTCAACAAGTTTTGGAAAGTCCAGTGTCAATGTGTGACTGTATATATGACCTCATATCTAATATACATGTGGAGGTAGTGGGACAGTATTTCTAAGGAACAATGTGTGACACTCACTGTGTGCAGACTTTGACTAAGACCATGTACATTCGGAGATCTAGAAATATGAAATTGCAAGTACAAAATGCTGGGCCCAGTTCTGGTCCTTGAAAACTTTGTTACTTTCATGGAAAATCTTTCTCTAGGCCTGTCCCCAGTCTTCTCACATTTAAGTGAGAATAGAAAATGGTTTAGGATAGGATTGGGTAACAAATTGGGAAGGCAGTTTGCTTTATTGTTAACATTGTAGTGTTCAGTGAAAGGAGGATCTAGAACACTTTAACAGTTATTTTCGGGAAAGTTAAAATGTATGGTAATTACAGCAAAGTGTAGTGCCTCACGATATAATCCTAGCACTCTGGGAGTCTGAGGCAGGAGGAGTGCCAAGTTTGAGCTCAGCTGGGGCAGTTTAATGACTTAGTAAGACATTGCCTGAAACTAAAAAAATTAAAAGGCTAGGACCACATGCACACACACAGACACACACACACATATACAGTATGGAATTTATGAAGATAATAGAGGTTTTTATAAATAACGAGTTTTTGTTAATAGTGCTTTTAAATAGTTGTAGTTTACATTATTTACTCATGGAAACTATGTATATAATAAAATAGTTGAACAGATAAGTTAACCCTTGTGCTCTCAAAACAAAATATTCAGTGCACAGTATTTCAGTAAATACATGTAAAGTTAATATTACCATATAACACCTGTATCATTTGGATTAAATTGAATTTTTAAGGAACATGTTAATAATTAATGGAAAATGAGGATTATACTTATCCTTCTATTTTCTTCCCAGGTTGGGGAGGGAAACATTTTGCCTGCTGTTCTGTCGGTCTTCAGGCTAATGCAGCATCAAACCAGAGATTGCTTCTGATGAACATGTTACACTGCCAGGTTGATACCCCAATCTTTCTGCTATTGTCCTCTTTAAAACCCCACATTTTCCTGTTATCTACCTCTGGTTCTTGAGGTCACATGTGAACTTCTCATTGTATGAAATATTTTACACCAAATTTAAAAAATAAAAACATTTGCTATTTAATGTAGTGTTGATTTTCAGAAGTGTGTCATTGGCAATAGTGTTGACTGAGCCTGGCACATAGCAATCTTCCACTGATAACTTGTTTAATGAAAGAACAAACAAATTGTTTATACACTATTGAGATTTCTAAGATAATTGCAATAATTTGAGGAAAAAAATTATGAACACTATCTTGTATTTGCTAATACACATTTTGTTATAGAAAATGTGATATTACCAATCTTGAAAAATTAAACATTGTATTTGTTTGAATTAAAGACTTTTAAAGTGACATGTGAATAGCTTTTTAGCTTGACAAGACATTTATCTATGGCTAAGGTACTACAAATCTGGAAAAAGAAGGACATAATATAGAAGAGATTATAGAAATGGGTGCACATGACTCAGTAACAGAGACCAGAGATGCAGTAAGAGTAAAATCTATGACTATGTATGGGTATTCTGTTCTTCTTAGAAGACTTTTTTTTTATACATACATTATATGGGCCTGCCTGACTGCCTGTATCCCATGCTCTGTAATTTAAAATGTGTTATTTTGTAGCTGTCATTCTTGGGCACACAAGTAAATCAATATGCATATTCAAAAGATATTTACTTGATTTCTGACATGGAATGTGGTTAAGATAAATTATTCCTTTATCTAAATATTAACATTTATATATAAAAGTATGTTGCTGAGTTGCAAATCTCATTTTTGAAAGTTAATGCACAATGAAAACACAGCTTTTTATTTTGTATAAAGTGTTTTTAAAATCTTTTAAAAGTGTTACAAGATTAAAGGAATTTAAAAATCGACATTAGTGGCACAAGATTCATGTTAATGTTTACTCACGTAAATAGCACAAAATACTGCCTAATTAGTGTGGTTGGTAAATTTTTGGTACTTTTAATTTTCTGTGTTATTGTAAGCCATGCATAAAATGCTTGCCTATTGAGAAGTGCAGAATTGTCAGAGCTTAAACAGCTGACATCTGCTTACTCTCTTTAAAAAAAAAAAAAAAAAAAAAAAAAACTTATGCTTAAATGGGTTTCCTCAAATGTGTTCATGTAAATGGAGGTCCATCTATTGACCTGTGTTCTTTTCAGCTCAGGATTGGTCCACATGGTTTATGGAACCAGGAAGACTGATTTGAAATGCAGATGTCGAGAGAGTGAAGTACACCCTCCCCTTTTTTCTTTGCTGTATCTGTCAGGGTGAAAAATGGCTTGCACAAGGGTCAGTCACCCATACTCACTTAATTACTTTTCTTGGACCCACAGAACTGTCACAAGCTGTGGTGGATGCAGGAGCTGTTCCTTTTTTAGTACTCTGTATCCAGGAGTCTGAAATTGCTCTGAGAAGGATTGCTCAGTGCATATTGATATTTCAAAGCATTCTCAGTGATATTTCAAAGCATTCTCCAGAGTTAGCACAGACAGTAGTGGATGCAGGAGCTATTGCTCACTTAGTCCAGATGATCCTCAACTCTATAGGTATTTTATAATATGTTTAAGTGGCAAACAAACCAGCCTTCTTACAATCTAACAAAATGGAAATGTGTACAGATTTGTATTATACAGCTAAAAATAATAAATCATCATTGAAAACACACAAATATATCATGATATTTTAATATATGAAAGTAATACTATAGGAATTAGTGAAGATATAGTTGGGAAAATTATGTGCCATGTTGAAAATTAAAAGCATCAGTATTAACATCAATTAAAATAAGGAATCAAATCTCAGGGTTGGAAGGGAACTAAAGGTTTTCTAGC
The DNA here is from genome assembly GCF_000276665.1 of Chinchilla lanigera. Taxonomy (NCBI): domain Eukaryota; kingdom Metazoa; phylum Chordata; class Mammalia; order Rodentia; family Chinchillidae; genus Chinchilla; species Chinchilla lanigera. The sequence continues at coordinate 6,503,477 of NW_004955429.1, read as the reverse complement.
CCACCCCTATAATATACAAGTTTCTTATGGAAGTGGTCTTACAATTATGCTTTTGTATTCTAACAATTATATTCTATTAAATTATAGAATTGTTAATATTAACTAAGCAATGGGTAAGTTCTTTGAAATGGTGTCAGTATGCTACAATAAGATGTTCTGTTAATCATTTTTGTACTAAATTACCACATGTATCATAAATTAAGTATCACACAATTAAGAAATAGTGTTCATACAGTGGTTATATTATTTAATCATCTGCAGTACAGTTTTAAATAGAACTAATTTGGAAATAAGGGAATTTTTAAAAAATGAGAATGAGACTAGGATATGAAAGCCTCAAAACTTGGAAATGTTCTGTTAGATATCTAATTTTACTTTTTTACAAAGGACTTTGATTATGTATAAAGCTGTTTCAATTACATCTGAACTCTGGTGAACCAGTGGATTCTACATAGTAATGTTTTGTTTTGTTTTTGTTTAACTGCATCAGGTCCTTTCTGCTCTCCATCAGATTGTGAAACAGTCTGTGGATCTGGCAGAAATGGTTGTTGAAGCAGAGGTTTTTCCAGTTGTATTTACCTGTCTGAAGGGCAAAGATGAAAGCATGAAGAAAAGTGTTTGTACTTTAGAGAGATTGCAAGACATACACCCAAGGTGAAAAAGATTTTTAAAAATACGTAGTTTTAGTTCTTAAGTAAAACATCAATTTGTCTAGGGCTGCAGGGTTTCACTACATGATCTGGTCAGGTCAGGGCTTTCTCATCCTCCGTATTAACAGCATTATGGGTTAGATAATTGTTTGTGTGGGGAGCTTTTCTGTATATTGCAGAATCATCCTTTAGCAGCATCCCTGCTCCCTGGATGCCATAGCACCCCTCCCCCAAGAGATGACAATCAAAAGTATTTCCATACATTGCAGATGTTCCCTGGTGGACAAAATCCCCACCAGTTGAGAACCACTGGATTATATTAATGGCATTTGAGTTAAAATCTCAGTTTCCGATCATTTCTTACTTTCCATTTCTAGATTGTGGGGCCTGTGGACCTGTGCAATCCTTATCATTTTATGTCAGCTGGGAATAGTGAGAATATTACACCTCCAGGCTGGGACAGACACAGAGATCCCCGGCCTAGGATGACCATTCTAGTAGCTGGTCTTATGCAGCAATTTCCTGCTTTGAGTTTTTAGGTGAGAGAGACAAAGCAAGCCCGTGTTGATGCTGAAGCAGAGTCTCTCTCTCTCCCTGTCCCCCCCCCCTATATATATATATTTAGACTAGTCAATTTTATTTCATTATATGTTAAAGTCCTTATTTTTTTCATCTAATATCTTTATTTGGTTGAGGTTTTTCCAAGTGGCAGTGCACTCAGCTAGTAATCATTGCCAGCAAAGGGGGGATAATTAGGTTAGCATATTTGCAGTCTGACCATTGTCTTTTGGCATTCAGTGATTAATCTGCTTCATACTCACACATTGTGATTGGTGCTTTTAGTAGTTAGCCAGTTATGAACTAGCCCTAGGCTTAGTGTCTAGGTGAGGAATTTTGACATCCATTATACCAGGGATAAAAGTTATGCCATTGGTGCATGAAAAAGTGAACCACAGAGTAACTAAAGCCTCCTCCAGTGAATGTATTTGTGTATTTGAAGTGGCAGGATATTATATTTTTTATATTTCTTTTAATAAATATAACAATTTCCCTAAATGATATTTCAAGTTTACCAGTTGTTTTTAGGTATTAAATAAAATATGGCCACATGAAAGATCATCTTATGCTTCCTGTTCTGACTAGTTAGCTCTTGTTCTTGTCTCTCAGTTTTCACAGCTGATCGTTAACACAGGAGGGGTGGCCGCAGTGACTGACGCACGGCTGCCTGGCATCACTATGCTTGGTTGTGTGGCCGCTCATTCCGAGAACCTGGCTATGGCAGAGATCATTTTCAACGTGTGTTCTTGCTCTGTCTCCTAGTTATTGCAGTAAGCTCTGCAAAAACAGAACCACAGGTTCGTGGTACTCCCTTACGAATTATAAAATGTCACTGGCTAGAGCAAAAGAATTATGCAAAAGGATTTTCAGTTGTTTCAATGCTTATTGTAGAGCTTATTAGTAAAATTTCTCAAAAGGATCCTTGAAGAAAGGTTTAGGTTATGGGAAATTTTAAGTTTTACTCAGTGTTTATTATTAACAAAATATCTACTATTTTGAGTATTACTACTATCTGTATTTAAGTATTACATATGTTTGTATCTTGCAGAATTAATTGTGCATATTTGTAAACATGTAAAGCAGAGTTTGGTTAAAAACAAATATTTAAATGACTTTCCCAGTAGTCATTTTCACCATGCTCAGAGGTCTGCACAGTTCTCCTTTTCTTGGCATTTGGGTAGGCGATGGCAATGGCTAGGATATCTTTTTACCCATTTTCTTTCAGTCAGGTTTCATAGACTACTTTCTGTTCTTAGATACAGGCAATCAGAACACACATCAGATGACAAGAGTTTTTTCGTTTCCTACAAATTTTGTCTTATCTCATTTTACAACTTTGTATGAACTCACCATATAGTGAAGCCATCATATATATTAGGTGCACACAGAGTGTGCACTGATGAATACATATTGATCTCCTACAGAATGTGTCAAAGGCTCTACACGCTTGCAGTATGTGTGTGGCAACCCTCTCGGGTGTGGCTTCTTATCAGCATGGAAAACCTGCTGCTATATGTTAAACAGAAATGTGGGGTTTTTTTATCCCTTGCTAATCCTCAGAAGAAAAAGGAACCTCACATCCTTATTTTCTACCAATTCCACAATGATTCTTTGCTTCACTCCCTTTTATACTGCTCTAGATTTTTAACTCTTGCTCTTTTATGCTGTTCCTCTTCTTTTGTTCTTCTGTTACCACAGGCTGTGACAGTGACTAGAGCAGTAGTAGTGCTTTTGGAAGGGTCACTGCAAGGATGTTACTGGGGTTTTTGATCCTAATTTTTTTTTGTAGAGAGTCAGAAAGGTACTACATAGGAAGAATGATGAGAGGAAAAGCAGTTGCTGGTGCTTCCCACGTGTCCTCCTCACACTAACCAGGAGATTTTCCCCTCCTTTAGTCTGGGGTTACTGCTGGCCTCTCCCACCTGGTTTGTTTTTCACTTAGTTGGAGATCAAAGTGGCAGCAGTGGTCTGAGGCAAACCACACAGTAGTTTAGGTAACATTCTCTCCTTTTGCTATGTATTACTACTGGGACTAATAATAATACCTTACATTTAAATGACAGTTTATAATTTTTGAAGCACATGCATGTTGCTTATCTCACTTGCTAATTGTAACAAACTGAAGCCAGGAAGGCAAAACTTGGGGGTAAGGGTGAAGGACTGTCTTGCTTTACCTACTGCTTCTTCAATTCTTTATTATCCTAGAAGTATGAGCTTTCTAGAAAGTTAACCTTATTCTGAAGACAGATATGCCCTTTTGTACGGTAGATATACCTTTTCGTTGTGGGAAAGGAGTCATGAAAAAATTATGACAGGTTTCTTCAGGATATTTATCTCAATACCAAATTAAAAGATGGAGGTGAAAAGTATATGATTTTGGCCTTTGCTCTGGTAGCATGACCATGTGATACTGGTTTTTGTAGTGTAAGGTTTGAGGTAATTACTATATTCTCAAATTAGTTAGAAAATTATGACTGTACAGAATCTGGAATTAGAATTTGATCTGGATTATTGATTCTTCCTTGGGTATATAAATTGTGATATATTTATGGCCCTCTTGTTATTGTTTTTATTGTTTAGATAAAATTGAAGCCTAAGATTTAAAATGTAAATCCATGTTATTAAGCATTTCTACTTTGACATTTGATATTAAAATGAGAACTATCACTTAAAATTCAACCAAAATTAATGGAAACATATACTATTTCAGGAATGATATTAGTGAATATATTTCATCTAAAATGTACCTAGGATTGTTCAATTTTAAGTCTATATTAGTTGTTTTGTTATCAGATTTATTATACTTTATGAAAGGTAATCCCTTTAAAGATTCTAAATTAACTTTTTTAACAAAGGAAAATGAAACATTTTAAGATCCAAAACACTTTTAGTTTGTCACAGTGGAATACGGTTTTGCCTAGTCTATGCCATCTGTGATTTGGTTAAATGTCCCTCTATCTGAGGAGTAAAAGCTAGTAGAGATTTCTTAGTTAAGTCAGGTTGTTACAGATAATTAAGGTAATTTAGTTCTAGGCATTTTATTGACTTAAGAAATGACAGCCTCTGTGATGTGCTCATTTATTGAACCATTTAGGAAAAAAAGGATCAAGGCCAAAATGATTTCTTCTAATGTTTGAGAGACACAGAAGACTCTTTAATCCTGCTCTAGATTTATAACACTTGCTCTTTTGATCACCACTGCAGGGTGTACCCCAGCTGTCAGTCTGCCTGTCAAAAGAACCAGAGGATCATATTAAGGCTGCTGCTGCTTGGGCCTTAGGACAGATTGGGCAACACACTTCCGAACATGCACATGCTGTTGCTGTCATAAATACTTTGCCTGTTCTGCTTTCTTTGTACATGTCAACAGACCGTTTGAGGATCTACAAATGAAAGTAAGGATAGTTCTATGAAGATTTGTTAGACTTTGACTCATTTTAAAAATGTGTAATTTAAAATATTTTGTTTTTCCCCATGGACAGTATTGCTTTTATGAGTCAAGAAATACAAATTTGTCAGAGAAATTAAAATCACTTACCCTTGCCTCTAAATGTCAGTGATATATTTTAAAGAGAGTTCTGTAGGTGCAAAGTTGTTTCTAAAATGAGTGTTTGATTGTTGAATTCAATATCTGTCGTCCTATAAAGTAGGAATTGAATAATAGGATTTTTGAGTTAGAATTTGTTATCTTTTCTACATTTTGCATGTAAAAAATAAATTAAGGTGCTTTTCCAAGGTATAATGTAAACCAGGTGGAGAGTATTTCTGAAGCTATATAATTTACCTCTCCGTACTCCATAGCTGCCTGATCTTTCAGTTACATGTCTTGTATTTATTCCTTAAATTGTTGTCCATAAGATCCACTAAGTTAATCATTTTAAAATAATGCATATTTTTATTTTTGAGTTAGTTTCTCATGGAGTACAGGCTGGCCTTGACTCTCTTATGTAGCCCAAGCTGGCCTCAAATTCATAACAATCCTCATGCCTCAGCTTCCAAAGTGTTGGGATTACAGACATGTGCCACCATGCCTGGCATTAAATTATGCATATTTTTAAAAGCCAAGTTTTATGAAAAATATTACCAAAATGATTCACAAAATGTGAATATAAAGTGGGATGGGTTGTTTAATAATTTTATAATTTCAAAGAAAAAAATGTTTCCCAGCATGCTTTCTATTAGGAAAACGTAACTTTTTGAAAGCACCATGCAGAATTGACTTGAATTGTGAGAAATTCACAGAAAAAATAAAAATAAAATCGACAGCAGAAAGTTAAATTGTACTTAAATTTTAATTAAAACAGCATGTTAACTAACAGGAAAACACATCTATTGAAACATAGCTTTAGATGATATAATGAGGCAGGAAGTTTTCTTGGTTTAGGGATTTTTTATTTAACTTGTAAATTTTACAAAAGTCGATTTACACTGTACACTGTGCACTGTGCATGCTTGTAATCTCAATTTCCTTTGGGAGGGTAACACAGGAGGATCACTGTGAATTCAAGGCCAGCCTGAACTGCATAGTGAAACTGTGTCTCAAAAAGACCAAAACAAAAAACTCAATTTACGTTTATGTGTTTGCATGTTATTTCTCCACAATTCACTGAGGGAAGTTGATTTCCAAGATTAACCTTTTTTCAATTTTTATAAGACGTTTTCTAGACCAAGCTTGGTGTGGTGGCACGTACCTGTAACCCTACCTACTTGAGAGGCTGAGTCAGGAAGAACACAATGTGGGAAATTTAGGGAGACCCTGGCCTTAAAATAAAAACTAAGAATAGCTGGGGAGGTAGCTTAGTGGTAGAGTACCCCTGGATTTAATCACTAGTACTATAAAAGAAAAAGGCTTTCTAGGTCAAATCATTGGTGTGTAATAGATTTAGGGATTCCCTCACAAGTCTCTTGAGGTTGAGGCAACGTGGCAGTGGTGGCAATACTTGGTAGAGAAGAAGATGGACAATATGCTCTCCAAGGTTTTTTTCTGGTTTAACTGGTCTCTGATATTTTGACCTTCCAGTGAGAAAACATGGCTCCATTTCCTGTTCTGGTTTGTCTAGTTATATGTATGATTCACACATATATAACTTCAGCCTATGTATGTCATCTTCTTTTGACCTCATATTTCTTTAACACGTTATCATTATTGTCTCTCTTTTTTACCTTCTCTCATCCGTCCTAAACTTCCTACTCTCTCCTCCCCAGTCTTCTTCACTTCTCATCCCCTCCTCTGTCCAGTAACCTGTGGCTCTTGGCCTCTTTTGCAGGCATAAATGGTGTTCAGGGTATGATAGTAACTATAATGAATAACAGAGATTATTATTAATATTATTAATATTAATCTACCCTTTCAGATTACTGCATTTAATAATTTTTGTTTTCCTTTGTTTTGAAATTAATACATCAGCTAATGCAGGGGTGATTAATAGTGGAGTCAATAGTAATTATACTCAAGGAACCACTGTGAATAATGCTTAGGTAACATTATATAATTTTTATATACCACTAAGTTCATATAATTTGGTTTTTAAAGAATTATGTTATATAAGTATCACTAGAGTAAAATAAATTTGAAAACTTCACTTTTTAAAGTAACTTAAAAAAATAAAGTAACTTTTACTGTGTTTTAGTTTATCAGCTTTATTAGATTAGCTAATACTAAAGTTGTTATTATACTTGGTATAGTATTTACTTTCAGGAAATACACTATGTATTATATTAAGAAATAGAATCTTTATTAGTCATAGCCTGTTAGTAATCTTTCCAAAAATTTAAATCCATCCAAATATTTTCTTATTGTAGGGACTTGATCATTCTTTTTTCTTCCCTAAGATATCTTGGACTGTATCAGTTGTTAGCTGTTGTTTTAGCTAAGGCAGGAGGATTGTTGCAAGTTCAAGGTCAGCCTGAACTACATCATGAGACCCTATCTCAAAAATTAAAAGAAATTTTTTTTAATGGCTTTAGAATAAAGTCAATTCAAGTCTGTAACTATCCCAGTAGGGAAAAGTGTGTGCAAGAACACCAAGAACTAGCCTGGCGTGGTGGCTCACGCCTGTAGTCCCAGCACTTGGGAGGCTGAGGCAGGACGATCACTGTGAGTTCAAGATCAGCCTGGGTTACAGAGTGAATTCAAGGCCAGCCCGAAGTGCATAGTGAAACCCTGTCTCAAAAAGACAAAAACAAAACAAAACAGAACACCAAGAACTATATAGTGGTATTTCTCATTTGTTACTCTGGGGCAGCTTTCAAATTATAAGGCCCTGTTGAAGTTCTTTTGTCCCAAAGGCATGCCAGCTTCTCATAAGCATTCTCTAATTGATTCCAATCCAGGAGAACCAATGAACAGCCTCTCCCAGTTTCTCCCATGTTATCAGATAGCCCTTTGTTTCCCTGCTCTTATATTAATACAAATACCATAATAAAAGCTGAAACAAAGTTTTTTATTAGTACACGTTTGCAGTTCATAATGATTACATTCATCACGGAGAGTTGATACGTGTACATAACACATCTTAATTCTTTTTTTACATTCCCTTTCTTTCCCTTCCTTTGCCTCTTCCTCCATCTCTTGGTCCCCTTTCCCTTTGCAAAAGTTCTCTCTGTTCCCTATTATCTTTCATTTTGCTGTCTGATTTATTTATACTTTGAGTTTCTCATTTATGGAAAATCATGTTATATTTAAGCTTATGTGTCTGATTTATTTCATTTAGCATCATGGTCTCAAATTTATCTTCTTTTATGGAAGACTAGTATTCCATTTTGTATAAATATCACATTTTCTTTATCCATTCATCTGTTGGTGGACATATAGGCCAATTCCAAGATTCAGCTATTAGGAGTTGTGTTGCTATAAACAGGGGTATGCATGGATCACTGTAGTGTGATGTCCTTAACTCTTTTTAGGAAGATACCGAAGAAGTAAATAGCTGGATCAAAAGAAATTTCTAGTTTCAGTTTTTTGAGGAATCTCCATACAGATTACCATAGTGGTTGTACTAATTTAATTCCCACTGACAATGTAGAAGGTTCCTTGTGGTCATGGTAGTTCTAGTTTCACTTTTTTGCAACTTTATTTAGATGTAATTCATTTATCCATTTAAGGTATACGTTTCCGTGGTTTTTAGTATCTTTACAGAGTTGTAAAAACATCACTACAAACTAATCTTGGAACATTTTGAGAAAATGCCTAACTGTTTTCCAAAACAGCTGTACAATTTTATGTTTCTATCACCAAGGTAGGAGGGCTCTAGTTTTTGTACATCTTTGCTAACTCATAGGTATATATTTTATTTTAATCCTAAATGCATGTGAATTGACAGCTCATTGTGGTTTGCAGTTGCATTTGGCTAATGATGAAAATCTTTTCATACATTTACTGGCCATTCATATGTTTTCTTTGGAGAAATATCTATTCAGACCCTTTACCCATTTTAAAGTTGTGTTATCTTTTTTATTATTAAGTTGTAAGAGTTCTTTACAAATTCTAGATACAGGTTCTTATCAGCTGTATAACTTACATTTTCTTCCATTCTGTGGATTGTCTTAGTACTTTCATTTTTTTTTTTTTTCCGGTACCGGGAATCGAATGCACGACCTTGCCCTCACCAGGAAGGCACTGTACTGCTGAGCTAAATCCCCAGCCCCCTGTCTTAGTACTTTCTTAATGGTATTGTTTGTAACACAAGTTTTAAATTTTAATGAAATTCAATTTGTTTATTTTTGCTATGTGTACTTACAGTGTCACATCTAAGAAGGTTCTGTTTACAAAAGGTTATGAAGGTTACTCTTATATTTCCTATTTATTTTAATAATGATAACTCTTTGGGCCAGAATGCTTTCAGAACACAATTAACCTTGTGGTAGAAATTTTGAATTTTTGGCAGTTTAATAAAGATCCTCTACTAAGAATAGTCAACAGTGAGTAATTTCTGTTATTCCTCTCATTGTCTGGAAAAACAATTGAAGTGATATTGAGGGTTTGATTTACACTTTATAAATCTTTATTAATTGTTATCATTAGGCTTGCTGTTAGGTAAAAATTAATATTGTTACTTAGTGTGGTTTTTACAATAGGCCTAATTGTTCTGAATAAAGATAGTTTTAAGAAATGACAGAAAAATGAATGAATTTACAACTGAAGATGCTATGCTACTTCACAGGAAAATTGGGCTCAAATTCTGAGTCTTCCCTTGAGACTTCTCTGATATCATCACACATTGTGTCTAACCATAAATACTAGCTACTAAATACACTGACGATTAGCATAATTCATAGTTTTTTTTTTTTCCACTACTTTAAAGTTAGATGCAACTTGATTTGATAAGTTAGGTCAATAAAAGGGCTGGTTGACTCATATAATTTTTATATAATCCACAGTATGAAGTTCTAAGAACTTTTTCATTTTTATCATAGCCATAAATAATCAAATATAAAACATATCTTCCAAAAGATAACAAATCTTAAACCTAACATAATATTATCTTTTTTTTCAACTTTTATTAGTACATGTTTGTAGTACATAATGATTACATTCACTGTATGGATTAGCACATGTACATAACACTTCGTTTCCTTCTTTTCCCCTCTTCTTTTACTTCTCTTTCATTTTTCAAGCATCATATTTATTTATTTATAAGACCTTATAAAGTTTGTTATCATATATACAGATTGTAGAAAAATCCTAATGAATACACATATACATATGATAACATATTATTCAACACATATTAATCAACAAAGTAATAAGACACAAGGTCAACATAAAAGAAATCAACTGTATTTCCATAGACTGGTCATAACTTCAAATATGAAATTAAGGAAAAAAAACAGTTACCATGGTACACACCTGAAGGCCGAAGTTATCAAGAGGCTGAGGCATGAGAATCATTTGAGACCAGAAGTTCAAGATGACCTTGAATGACGTTAAAAAACTTCATCTCAAAAAAATGTAGTAACATCAAAAAGAATAAAATGCTTTGGGGTAGATTTAATAAAAGAAGTGTAATACTTATACATAGAAAACTACAAAACATTGCTAAAAAGTTAAAGAAGATATAAATAAATGGAGAGAGGTTTATGGATTAGAAGATTTAGTATTGCTAATATGAAAATATAGTCATACCTTGTTACTCAGCCAAGGTTGAATTTGATGCTGGATATATTTTGATGGGAAGATTTTATCCCACTGCTCTTTATTTGTTTGGTACTAGACGTTCAAGCTAGTATTTGTCAGTGTCAATTGCCTTGTGATTTCCTACCCTTTCCAGCCAAATAATTTGTTTGGTACTTAGTGTTTTGGTACTTGTCATGCCACCTGAAACCAATTAACAACAAGAACCAAGGTACAACTGTACTCCAAATTGATCCATACATTCAACAAAATCTCTATTGAAATCCCAGCTGGCCTTTTGTTCTTTCAGAAATTGAGAAGCTGATCCCAAAATTTATGTGGAAATGCAAAACACCTAAACTAGCAAGACAATGAAAAAGGAAGGGGTTGTACTGCCCAATTTCAAAACATAATAGGGCTGGGGTGTTGCTAAGTGAGAGCTTGCTTAGCATGTGTGAGGCTTTAGGTTCAATCCCCAGCCTCATGGAGGCCAGATAACACAAGCCAAGATACTCTAAATAGTGTGGTATTATTATATACCACAGAATAATGTGGTACAGAAAAGGATATATATAATGGAATTGAACTGAGAATCTGAAATAATAGTCAGTTGATTATTCACACAAGTGCCAAGGAAATTTGTGTAGAAAGGATAGAGTTTTCTACAAATGGTACTGTGGAAATTATATTCTCATTTAAAAGTATTAATTTGTACCATTATCTCATACTATACACCAAAATTAACTCAAAATGGATCACAGATCTAAAGAACTAAGACTGTAAACTTTGTTAGAAGAAAACAAAGGAGTACATCTCTGTGATCTTAGATTAGGCAGTGGTTTCTTAGATATTATACCTAAAGCATAACTGATGGAAAAAACTCACACTGGGTTTCATCAGGAGTAAAAACTTTTATTCTATAAAAGCTACCATTAGGGAAATTCTATTTGACAGTGAAGAGAAACAAAAGTACCAGTACATGCAACAGCATGGGTGGAACTCACCTTGTACTCTGTGAAAGATTCCACACAAACATTCACAGATCATATGATACAATTTATATGAATTATGCAGAAAAGCCAAATTTATGATGGAAAGTAGATTAGTAGTAACCTAGAGGTGGTGGGATTGGGTGATAGGAGGAATGGGGAGTGACTAAAAATGGGCATGAGATTGTTTTTGGGATGATGAAAATGTTCTAAAAGTGGTTGAGATGGTTGCATAATTCTATACATTTCTAAAGATCATTGTGTTGTATACTTAAAAGGAGTGAATTGATCATAAGTAAAATTATTTCTCTAATAAAATCATAAAAGCATCTTTAGCTCAAAAGTAGATGTGTAAAGAAAATCTTAATTTTTTTCGTGATGGATAATACAACTGATTATTATTCATAATTTACCCTAAGAAGATAGTCATAAATTAATTTCTCCCAAATGAAGAATAATAAAGTTCATTGAATTTGCAGTGTTGTCAGATTCCTTTGTAGAGTTCTTGACTAATAATTTGATGGTATATCATCAATTAGGAACTGTTAGAGTAAGGCTGCCTGCATGGTGTAGTTGACATGACCTCTGCTATACAGTTTCTAGGTCTCATCACTGATAACATTCAAGTTAAATTTGGCTTGTGAAGGTCGCCATGATCTTGAGATGGTTCTCAAAGGTACAGTATAACCATACATGTTGGGATTGAAGAATTTAAGTCTAACTTATACTAGTGGTAAAGAGTTGGGCTGCATTTCTTATATTCTTTATTTAATTTCTGAAACAATGTTTGAAGACTAACCTATGAAGAAATAAGAGGTTATAGAAGACAGTTTGTTCAAAAACTGTTTTACTGATAGCGCAAATATGCTGAATGTTTTCACTTAACCCATTTATCTGTTATAAAATTCATGATGTAATAACAAAGCTGCATTTCAAGAGCATTGCTAAACATTCAGTAACAAGATTATAATCCCAGAAAACCATGTTAGCTAAGACCTCAGAGAGAGAGAGAGAACATAGAGAGGTGAACATAGCAAAGTCCTTAAGGATGCACTAAAGTACCAAACCAGATGTGGAATTCTAGTGGAAAACACCTGTGGACAGACACATTGTGAATCTTCTAAATAAAGGGAACGGTTTGTAATACAAATAAAATCGCAACGAGCTGTGACCTTAGAGCTGGCTGGCAGGCCCTTTTTCAACTACACTTGTGGCAGGGGGACAGCACTACATAGTATCACTTTAAAATATTGAAGAGTGCTCCAGGGAGGAGTGGCAAAGGTATGTGTAGTGACCCACTTCCTATTGTTGAGTAGAATGTTTTTGTGCAGTTGAGTTGGTCCTATCTGTTTTACTCTCACCTGAGAATGGGAAAATGTCTCCCTCTAAGCTATGGCAGTGATCTGTGATGATCCAGAATAATGTGTACAGCAGATTTTTCTGATTGTGTACATATAAGCCATGGAGTCTTTGGGGAATACAGAATGCCTGCTAGTGACACTCTGTAGTGATCTTAAGTCATTTTTCTTGTATTTGTTGCTTGGAAGAAATAGGGCATATTGGTTAACTCATAGTTTCATGTGTACAGATTTTTATACTAGCATAAGTACATATTAAGTTACAGCCTATGATGCTATGCTTTATAATTTTAATTTCCTCATAGATACTTTCTCCGGTACCGGGAACCGAACTCACGACCTTGCGCTTGCCAGGCAGGCGCTTTTGCCGCTGAGCTAAATCCCCAGCCCCTCCTCATAGATACTTTAATATACAGTAATACACCATACATTGTAAAGCTTAACATGAATATGATTGGCAGAGTATTCTATGATAAAACCAATAAAAAAGTAAGAGTTTTCTGGACAACTATTTTTACAAATGAAACAACTGCAGGTTGGACCAGGAAATCGATTTCATTTTCAAATTCCAGAAATATGAGACATGAATTTTTGTGAAACTTACATTGAATATTCACTTTTGCGTGCTTTTTGCTTTATATTTCAACAGTGTAAAACAACCATAAAGAGAACTGTAGGAAAATGCACTTACTTGCCAGCCCCAGAACTATTTCTGTATGATGTTTCTTCAAATACTCTGAACTATGTGCTTGGACAGTTCAGTAAGGCAAGAGATGTGCTCTTCTTCCCTTACTGCCTGTAAGAAGGGGGAGAAAATTAAAATGATTTGTTATCTTGTTTTTTTGGTTTTCTTTTTTCTATAGCTTATTTTCTTTTGTAAGATGGGGTTCTGGGTTCTACTACTTAACTCTCACCAATCCACATTGACATGGGCAACAGAAGTAAATAAAGTCCACACATAAGTAAAACACTTCTTTCTCCCTTGCATTTTTCTCATAGCCTCTGTACTGTCTGTTTTTCATGTTTTCAGGAAGTATATTGTATGTCAACAGATGAGAACCTCATAATTTGAATGCTTTATTGTGGATAAGTAACTTTTAGTAATTTTTCCATTGTCTTTTAATTTTGCCCACCTGTGGACACAGCAATGCTCATTTTATAAAAGAAGGAAAAAGGTCTCGGAGCCCCTGAAGTATTTTTCATGAAGTCCACACACTGTGGACTAGAGATGCTCCCAGTCAGCCATTTGGAGCACTTCGACTTTTCAATAAACAATTTTAGCCAGTGGAGCTGTCATTTTCCTTACGTCATTGCAGGCTAGGTGGTAGTAAACCACAGTAAGGTAGAAAGGTTGAACTGCCAGAAGTCAGCAGAGCTGACTACTGACAGACAGCAAGGAATGAAAGAGAATAACTTCATTAAACAGTCATTGATGGTCAGGATAGTAACCCTAAGATGTCAAGAACTGGTTAAATCTTGCTTCCTATATGTGACTTAAAATAAGCTGGATGTAGTGACACATGCCTGTAATCCCAGCACTCAGAGTTGAGGCAAGAAGATCACAAGTTCAAACCCAGCCTGGACAACTTAGTGAGGCCCTGTTTCAAAATAAGAAAAGGGCTGGGCATGTAGATCAATGAAAATGCCCTGGGTTCAATCCTCAGCATAGAAAGAAAAAAAAAGAAAAGAGAGAGAGCAAAAGAGGGAGAGTTAGAGAAAGAAAGAAAATGAGGTCTGTACAAATCTTACACCATAGAGGTAATGCTCACAGGGTCAGGATTCAGAGTACCTGGATTTCCCACTTAAAGCTCTGATTCTTAGGTAAAGTCTTGGCCCCTCTAAACCTTAGTATGGCTACCTATAAAATGCCAATAAAAGTACTTATTTCATAGGACCATTATAAAGATTAAATGAGACAGTATGAAGAGTTTAGCTCAACCCCAGACATATATTAAACACTAAAAAATTAAAACAAAACCCACCAAAAATGGTTTTTAAGAAATAAAACATGCAAATGGTTAAGGCTAATTTGTCTTAATTATGGAAGAGGATAAATTTATTTAAAAAGTCAGTTATAATGGTACATGAATGAGGTATGGTGATTTGTATTCTATGTTTGACAAGTAGTAAACAAAACAATAGGCCCTTCAGTTGAGTAGGCCTAGTTTTAGGTACTCATCAAAAAGATAGACTCTACTAAGCTAAAGTGATACTCACATACTGGAAAGCAGAAGTTTCCATTGCTGAACCCTCCTCAGGATGCAGTTCTGTGTATCACACACACATTCGGTCTGTCTCCTCTCAAGAAAATAATGATATCCTTTTGGTCTCTGATACATGATGTGTGTGAAACATAATAGTATGCCTCCTTGCCAAACTAAGTAACCAAATAATGCAGGAAATGACTAGATTACTGTAAGAAGAAAATTAGTCTCTTCACTTTGTGTACTCTTGGTGTTAGTAAGAAACTGGCTACCTAATACCCAGGATGAAGAAGGGGTCGGAGCCAAGTTGATCACCTAGACACAGACTCATCAGCTCTTGAAAATGTGTAGTTGACATTATTTTTTAAAGTTTTGTTTTGTAGTTTAGTGAGTAACACTAGTTTTAATGAACTTGCTATGAAAATGCACACTAATGTCTTTTAAGCATTCAAAATAAGTAAATAAAAAGTGGTGGAATTTGTGGAAGTTAGCCATTGTTGTCATAATGCACATTACATACTCTTTAAATATGTCTTCAAGATTATTTGCAGAATTTTCTATTTTCTTAAAAGGTTCGTAAGGAGGTAACACTTGAGCACAGTTAAACAAAGAGTGTGTGTTAGCCAGGCAAAAGAGAGAAAGTTTATGGCATGAGCAAAGGCATCCTAGGGACAGGAGACAGCATGTGCATAGGCAAGAAGTGGCACAACACGCACACTTTGATGTCATTGAAACAAAATTTAGGATGGAGCTTGGTGATAGGAGCCTGGAGGGGTATTTAGGAGCTGGTGCAAAGGACCCTATATATTAAGGAGCTTGCCCTTAATTTTGTAGGGCGTAGACAGACCTCCAGTGTAAACTTTGCACTTTATATTTTAAATGGATCTCCTTTGCTCTGCTTGTGTTCACTGCCTTCATTCCATCTCCATGACATAAAAAGCTAATGTACTTCTACAAAGAATGCATTTCATCTCCAGTCACCAGCAGACTTGGGCTTGTTATGTTATGGGCTTTTGGGACATAAATATCATATTTTCTCAGATAAATTATTGCTTTTAAATAGCCATAATCTAACTTGGAAAAGAAAATCTGACATTTTTATTGCTTCCCTTTTCAAGGTGCTGCCACGATAGCAAAGCATACTTTTTGTAACAAGTAGTGGACTTAGAAAAGTTCAAGAGATACAAGCAGAACCTGGTTCTGTCCTTCAAGAATACATCAGCAGCATTAACAACTGTTACTCAGAGGAAGTAGTAAGGTAAGGAAAATGGAATTTGAGAAGTTCAGTAGTATAATGTAGTTTTTGGGTTTTCAAATCTAGATTTTATGTACACTGCATGATAATGTAAACTTTGAAATACTGTACTCCATGAGGCCAATGTGCCCCTTTACCTCTCACTGCTTCTCCTTTCCTCCTTGCAAATTAAATTAATTATGTTCTGGTTAACACATATTTTCAAATAAATCTTGAATACATATTATTTAAGACACTTTTATTACTTTGGTAATAACATGATTTACTAAAGAATACCAAAAATAAAGAGTTCAAATAAGCAACTTTTAACTTAAAGAAGAGGCTGATACTGTATACATTCTAGTTTTTCATAGTTCCTGCATAACAGTTAAGTTCACAGTAACATTAATGGAAGTATTATAAGTAGAAAACAGATGTTGAACAAAGAAAGTTACTATCTAAATGTAAAAATCTATGTAATGTTTTTTATGATATGTGGGTAATTGTAGAATAATATAACAGGAAGCTTTCTTTTTGAGACAGACTCTCGATTTTTAGTGCAGGATGGCCTTGAACTATGTAGCCCAGGTTGGCCTCAAACTCCCAGTAATCCTCATGCCTCACCTCCTGAGTGCTGGGATTACAGGCATGCCACCACACCTGGCAACAGGAAGCAATTCTTAAAAATTTTTTTTGCAGTCCTCTACCACTGAGCTAGGCCCCCAGCTCAGATGAGTAGTTTTTAAAATGAAGTCATTTTGTAGAACATTAATCCTAAACCAAACCTAAGACTTAGTCCTTGTAAGCTTAGAGAACTATACTATTAGGCACCCCCAAAAACAAAGTTACCAAAGAAAATAAAAAACACTTAAACTACTGAGTCTTGAATAAAAGACATATTTAGTTATATTTTCTCTTCTTCACTACTATTAGCAAATATGAATTACAGTTATTAAAATTTACATTATATATGAATTATAACTTTATACTTATTTGATATCAGAGGTTTTTAATACATATGGTTTTAAAAGCACAGACACTGATTTTAAAAGCACAAAACTAATTTTAAGAATAAAGTGGCTTTCGGCCAGGTGTGGTTGTGTATGTCTGTAATCCCAGCACTGGGAGGCTGAGACAGGTAGATCGCTGTAAATTCGAGATCAGTCTGGGCTACAAAGTGAGTTCAAGGCCAGCCTGAATTGCGTGTAAAACCCTCTCTCAAGGAGGCAGGAAGAAAAAAAAAAAAAAAAAGAGTAAAATGGTTTCCATTCATATATATTCAAGCAGTAAATGTTTTCTGGAGTTACAAATTTAAGTACTTTGGGAGGTTTATGAGAATACCTTGACCAAAAGTTTCACTAAGCCAGTTTTGAGAATCTCGATATAAATATTGCTACATCATAACATACATAACTATTATGTATAAAATATACAAATATATATAAAAATGTTTGTATAATGTAAAATATGCAAAACTGCTAAATGAAAGAATTATAAAAATTTTTATCAATAAAATAAAATTTTATGGTTGGAATGTATATCCATTTAGGAAGAACAATATTTTATAAAATTTGAAAAATAGCTTTCAGCTTAATTTTCTAAAAAGCAAAAGAAAATGGGAGGAAAAGCCCCAAATAGGGAAAACTAAAGGGCCTCAAAATGGAACAACCTGATAGATTCAAAATGATAAGGTACATTCTTTTTTTGGTATGGTACATTCTTTTTACATTTTCTTTTTACTTTTTTTTTTCCAGAATATTTTAACTGCAGCAGGGAACATTGAAAACTCTTCCACAGAATTTAATACAGTGCTTCATAAAGGACCATTCAAAATTTTTAACTACTTGCACTCTGTGATTTGGGATTTCATTTTAAAAATTGATTAATACCTATGAGGAATTTTGGTTAGCTGATTTTTTTAAAGTAGTAGTTTCTATAGTAGGCAAATATAATTTTAGATGCTTTTATTTGTGCAAGTATGTATTTCTTAAGAATCGGTGACAGCTACTACTTTAGAATTTTTTAATAAGACAGATAATTAATGGATACATTCTCTTACTTGTTATTATCCTAAATACTTATTTCATATTGCTCCTAATTTGCATGATCATTTAAAATTCCCTAATGAAGGTATAAGAAGGAAAGGGTCTGGACTAGGCTTTAGACCTATGTTGCAGGCCTGGCCATAGCCCTAAGGTGTTTCTGAATGCCTTTGTCTTGTGACTCTCTGCACCTCCTGGGGAAAGGAAGTGGCTTTTGGAAGCATCTAATTTGAGGAAGAAGACATACATGCAGCCTACCATTCAGTACATTTCTGGTAACATAATAATATTGTTATAAGACTACTCTGTATGGGTTTCAGTAAGCTAAATTCACTTACATTCTTAAAGGGCTGTCAGAGGTAAGTTAGGATAGCAGTGTCTGACAGCCAGAGGGAAAGAGTTTCTTGCTCTAGGAAGTTCATTTGCTTCTTTGATGAGGACTAGGGCTAAAAGCTCAGGTTTAAGTGTCAGAAAGATCGAGGATCCCATCTTTGTTTCAACTATTTATTATATTACCTTGACGATAATATTTAATCCTTTTAGTCACAAATTATGTTCCTGTATTACCTGTTTCATAAAGTTTAGAATTAAATGAAATAATGCTTAGGCAAAGGGCTTATACACAGGAAGAATTCGCTCCAATAAATATTTATTTTTATTTTAAATTGTTATTAGATACATTTTAAACATTGTGTGTTTAAATGTGTTTAGTATATGTGATTACATTCATTATGGGTAATTGGTACATGTACGTAACTCATTTTAATTCATTTTTTTCATCTCCTTTCCTTCCCCTCCCTTCTTCCCTCTTTCGTCACCTTCCCATTTGCAAAAATAAATTCTTATTGCCCTCCTTTGGGACCCATAGTCTCATTTTTCCTTTTCTATTTAAGCATTATTAGGAAAGTAAAACTTAATTTTATACTAATGTTGAAGAAATGCTATAGTAGTACTTGGCCAGTTATTATTTCTCACTGTTTGTTTTGATGACAAAATGCATAGTAAACAATTTTTTGCAAAAATAAAAGATTAAATAAGATTATTCTGGTTAGATTTAAATTGCCCCTGGTAAGATAGAGTAGTGTTACTAAGGGAGAATTCCACCCTTTTTCTTCATGAGAAGGCTGCTTTTGAATTCCTCAACATCAGATAGACGCTAGTTGAAATGGGGCTTTGTGACATTTAATGGACAACTTAATGTATATATTTATCATCTGCCTTCTGAAATACATATGTCTTTATGTGCTTTTGGGAAGTTAGGTAGCACTAAGTGTATATTCTGCTCATGAGGGTGAGGGAGGTAAGTGCCAGGCACATTCCTTGTGGGAATTCTACAGACCATGAAGTCTCTGAGGTCTTAGGGGGAGAGGTACGGCAATGGCAGTTAGCATGGAAATGAGCTAGGTATAGCCTTAACAATTATTGGTAGATCCTAACTGATTTATTGGGGACCATTATTTTAAAGCAATAATGCCAGATAGAAATATGTGAGCCACATGTGTAATTTCACGTCATCTGGAAGGCATGCTTTAAAAAGTAAAATGAAAAAGAGTAAATTTTAATGATTTTTTAAAAATCCAATATACCCAAACATTATAATTTCAACTTGTAATCAGTATAAAATTATTAATACATTATTTTACATTTTTATGATATCACTTCCAGCATATCTTAATTTGGATGCCAAATTTCATTGGATGTATTTGACCTGTATTCAGATTATATAAAATTTACAGCTGAAAAAGTACACTCATAAGTTGTTTCAAATACATCAAATGTTTTTCAGTAATTGAATTTGTATAGGTTTTAAAATTTTAATTGAATATAAAAAATTTAGTTTCTCAAACACACCATATGTCTAATCTCAATCACGGGTGCTTAAACAGCTCAATTTTAAAAGATTTTTCTTAAGAAAAAAATCTGACAGTTTTATTTATGGAAAAAGTACCTATCTTGTGTCTGACACATTTTCTAAGAAAGAGAAGGCAGGCTTTAAAATTAAGTCAGACTGAGGGAGAAATACTCATGAATTCCTCAGTGGAAAATACTTTGAAGAAACTCCCTGTTGAAAGACAATTATTTGAAGGGTGGCAAGCCTTTTGAGAACTAGTCTTAAAAATATCTTTTAATGTATGCATGTGTTCTTAGACACGACTGTATATGAGCCTTTATTGAGAAAATACAGCTCCATTTTGCCCAACTTGATAAACTGTGGAAGAAATGGGTGTAACACAGATTATGGGTTTTCAAGTCAAGCAACTAAGCATAGATAAAAATAGCGAAGAAGGACAAAGTGGGTCCCTAATACAAGATTTTATCTAGAGAAAACACTTTCAGAGACTTAATTATTTTGAGTCTTTTGGAAATTTTAAAATTTCACTTTCTTAGGTTTTAAAATCCATTTCTTATATTTTAGAATGCCTGTTAAATTTTGACATGTCTTTGAATGCATGCAAGTTATTTCTGTGTCATATCAAACATTGTACAGTGCATTATTAATCAATATATTTAATATTTTTATATTAAATGTTTCATAAAATATTCCATTTATAAGTAAAAATGTCTAATACTATGTGTGTGCAGGAACCAAGGAAAATGATTAATTTCCTAGGTTTATATAATACTAATATTTACAAGGCATTTATTAAATAGTTGAATGTGAATTTTTGTTTTTATGGATGACCAGATATGATTAAAATATAGACTAAGAAATGATTTGTAAGGCAAGCAAAATGCAGAAGTTGATTAGTAATGATAAACTGTGTGGTCTGATTTTTGAACTGTATTAGATATGATCTTTAAAGCAACATTAGCCACTTGATATAATAAAAATAAAGTCTCTGTAATAAAATGTTGTCACTGGGCTGAAGTCTTTTGCTTGGGAACCATTCTCTTTGCCATTACATTTCTATCCCTTCAATGGTTTGCTTAAGCACAGCGTTTTGAATTGATATTCTCTTCCTTGATAGTCCCTTAAGCATAAAGCTTTACTGGAACCTAGCTATCCCGAGTACATATGAGGTTTCACTCATAGATTTATTTCAGATAAATTTCTTATCTAGGGTCTTTCGGCCTACTGTGCTGAATCTTTCCAAGATTTGCTTCCTAGGTACTGTTCCTCCTGGATGTTCAGACAGACAGTTGCAGAGAGTGGACAGCTAATCAAACACTGACTAAACAAATTTATGTTTTTATACTCAAACTCACAGCAGAATATTCATGAGTAACATTTAAGTTCTTTCTAAATATTTTAACTAAATAAATTCTAGATTTATACAGTGAAAAATACCTTTAGATAACATTTTCAAAGCTTATGTAATATTTTAAAAATTAGTAGCTTGAATACATGAGTAACTATTCATAGTCATTTGCATACATAGGATTTGCTCACAAAATAAATTTTAAACAGACGATGAAGGGTTTTAAGGCATGTGTTATTTTTCTGCTAAAAATTCCCAGGGGAGGTGGGGAATATATCCAACTAGATATAGGAGAGACATGTGTTCAAAACCCTTATTTTGGCCATAAGGGACACAGTTCTAAGAGGACAGGATTACAGAGCCTTTGAAAGAGGTGCTGTTCTTAGGTATATAAATGCATTGACCTGGCACATGGAATCTGCTGTCGGGTTTTCCTAAGAATTTAGGCCATCAGTGGGTACAGTCTGGCTTTGATTGTAGGTTTCCTTCTTAGACCCTCTTTTTATTTTTTCTCAACAGGAACCTACCCATTTTTTGAGGGGGGCATTGTCTGGGTTTGTCTCTGTCATCATTTTTCCCAATAGCTTTGTTGTGTCTTTTTAAATTTCATCATATTCAAGATTGTCCTTTTTTTTCCTTGTGTTGTTAGTGATTTTTTTTTTTTTTTTTTGGTTTGTTTGTTTGTGTTATTTTGGACCTGGGAATTGAACCTAGGACTTTATGTGTGCTAAGTCATGCCCTGCAACTAAACTATATCACCAATTGTGATTTCATTTTTTAAATACTTGGGCCTTTTTTGTTTCTTTGTTCATTGAATATAAGAAAATGTAATTTTTCTTCTGCATTTTATATCTTTTCTTTCTCTATTTCCTTCCTGTCCAGTTTGTTTTATAAACCTTTTAACAATCTGATAAAGTAAAAGTAGTTTTCAGCTTTCTTTATTAAGACTTATTTCTTAGATGCTATGTTGGTAATGACAGAGACTAGTTTATCTAGATTAAAAGACACTCCTTGAATATTATTGGAATTTCGCATTCTGTGTTCCTTGCCATTGTACTTTGTACTTGAGGTGTTTCACTTTATACCTCATTTCATATTTATCAAATAGTACTAAACTAATATAGTAATATTTAATAGTGTTCATCTAGGTGTTTATAATTTCATCATAAGCAAGTTGGATTTTGTGCTCAGATATTTCTTAATGTAAAACACTTTAAGCAACATGAAGCTATACTTTCTGAAAAGTCTGTTTTTTTAATGGTACTGGGAGTTGAACTCAGGGCTTTTGGATGGAGCTGTGTCCGCAGTTCTTTTTTTATCTTTTAATTTTGAGGCAATATCTTGCTAAGCCACCAGCATGCCCATGCTGGGCTTCAACTTGTGATCCTCCTGCCTCAGTCTCCCAGAGTACGGGGATAACAGGTATACCTTACCACATTTGATGAAAAGTCTAATTTTTTGATAGACTTTATCAATTAAAAAGTTTGTTTAAAAAATAGAACATCTTTTTCATTTGTGTTAGAGCAAGACTAGTGTCTCTCTCTTTATTCTCTGATACTTTCATTCCTGATTTGAATTGTGTCAATTCCAGTTCCCAGTGCAGGCTAACCTCTTCCCACTGCCCCTTATCCTCTGTGGGCTATTTAAAGTTTAACTACTTCTAGGGCCTGTCACTCACACTAACAACTCTTCTAAGATTTCAGGTCAGGGAAATAAGACGTGGAGCCCTGTTCTTGCAGACCTGTCCAGGTTGCCTGCTGGGGGAGCAGTGACATGAACGGTGCCTGAAGAAGAGGCGTGGAAATCCAGGTTCTAGTCATGAGTCTGTTAGGTAGTAAGAGTGGTAATACATGCTCAACTCACTCAAAATATGCTTTTGAAATAACCTAAATTGGTGCATGTAACAACTATATACAAACCTGACATGATTTATGGGAAGTCTGATCGTAAATGACAAGTACACATTGTGGCCAGCAATTGTGTGATATTCCCAGGTCCCACACTCTGAGATGAGTGGAATTTAAACCAGGTGATTGATGATAAAGAAAAACTGCATTTCCTGCCCTCATGGAGTTTTCTAATATAAACACATATGCTCAGACCCAGGAAGTGGAATAGGCACAAGACACTGATCAAAAAACAGGAATATTTAATTTAGCATGTAAAAACAAAGGACAACCTCATATTCATAGGCCATTGACCTGTTTTTCTAACCCTTTCCTCTCAAAGAAAACCCTTTCCCTTAAAGAAAGAATAAAAGGTTTGCTTATTTCTAAACTTGATTTGAGGACCTGCTTTTAACATAAACCCTGACCTGAAATTCCTGGGTGAGGCCATCCCCAAGACATCAAGTTTAGAAACTAACCCTCAAAAGAATGATTTTCTGTTGTTTTCGAAGAGCCAACCCTTTGATTAAGATAGGTACTAAAAAAAAGAAAAAAAAGATAGGTACTAAAGAATTACTGAGGCTTATTTTGGTACAAAATTCCCTGTTTAGGAAGGGTTGATTTGTAGCTGTTCTGTTTCTTTCAGAATTTAAAATAACCAAATGAACATTTTTGGATAAAAGAGTTTGGACTTCTAAAATTGGGTTTTCATGCACTTACTTTTCTAGAAATATGTACAGTTAATTTTTTAAAGAGATTTGGAAGTCACAAGCTTAGACACCTTCAGTGACACTACTTTAAGGGATAATAGATGTTTTTTTTTGTAAGTATCAACAAATAAATATTTACAAGCTTTAGACAATATATGAATTGAAAGAAAAACACAAAAGCAGCACTTCAGCTCTCACAACCCAGAGAATTGTCATTAACAAATAATAATTCCAAATAGCTCCCTATCCTTGTACAGCTAGAAAAAAAATTGGAAAAATGTATTCAGGATATATGTGAATTTTTAATGTATTTATTTAAACAACAAAGTGGTTTGCTTGCTTCACAGAGGACAGTTTTTTTTTTTTTATTTCGGAGGGTTTAGGGAAACATTTCCTCAGTGATTAATTTAGGGATCAATATAACTGGGTTCCTTTTATTAATGATTGACGAGTTTTCTCTGGATTTTAAAGAGTCCTAGATCAAAAAACTTAACATATCATTACTGCAAAGTGCTTTGATACAGATATTTATACATTTTTAAAAACCTCTAATTTTGTCATGTATATAGAACTTATAGTAATCCACTCTTGCTAAAATTTATAGTAAAATATAAAATGTATACATTACTGATGATAAACATTTATTCAAAGCACTTTTTGGGGGCTGGGGATTTAGCTCAGCGACACAGTGTCTGCCTGGCAAGCACAAGGTTGTGAGTTCGATTCCCAATACCAGAAAAAACCAAAACAAAACAAAACAAAAAAACGCAAAGCATTTTTTGATAAGAAGGAGTGTAACTCTTTGAGAATTATTGTAATGTATTTGAGTGCTTCATTTTCCATATTGGCGTAGTGTAAGTCGTACAAATGTCATTTAAGGGTTAAAAAGAATATAATTATTTTCTCTTTTTCAAAAAATTTCTTCACTAACGCTCAAGTATGATCTTTCTTCCAAAAGTAGTGAAATGTGCCCTGTTTGGTCTCCAGGGACACACTGCTTAAATATATGACATGATACATACACAGTAGAAGTGGTAGACTAAATTGAGAGCGATTCTGGGGGCCTGACTGACTTAGGCAGAGCAAGATGTCTGATTGTGGTCAAGTCTCTTCTAGGCCTTAATTTTCTGAAATACTGTGTAGTATGGATGAGAACAAGCTAGAGCTGAAGAGACCCACATGGTAATCCCTAAACTACAACACCTTAAGTCAGTGGCATTGGGCAAGTTACTAATAGCACCCAATTCATAGGATCCTGACATTAAGTGAGGATGAGTGAGCTCAGGTTTGGCATATATTTAAGCAATGCCACCATTACCCTTATCTGATGCCCCATGTAAATAGAGGAAGGTTCCCAGTCCTCAAGACTCTATTTGGCCAAAATTATTGTAATAGTCTTATTTTTTTAAATCAAGACACTTTACTGCCATCTGCTGGAAAATTCTCTATAAGTATGCAAATTCGTGCCATCTAGTATGTAAACAGTGCCACCCAAGAAGTGCTGATGCTCTTGTAGAGTACACAACCTACACAGCTGTGCTCAGAAGTGCTCAATAAATTGTATTTACTGGTCTCCTTTTCACTTTTGTGAAAATGTGGTTGGGAAGAGAAATATAGATAAACAGTGCTATTACATAAAGAAATTTATTTAGAAAAACAAAGTCAAAGTTCATCTCAATAAAAAGAGGTAGGCTTTCATTGCAAAGCATGAAAAACATTTATGTTCCTGGCCTCCCTCACTTCCCACTTCCTCCACTGTAAAGTATGTTTTACAATAAAACCTGCAATTTAAGTTAGCAGAGATACTAATTAAGCTATTACTGTTGCATTTATAAACACTAGATGTAAGACCAAATTAGGGGACATACTTGTGTATTAAAAAACAAAGCATGTTTTGGAAAAATCCATATAGCCTTTTCATCTTGATTTTTAAAATTGGACCAGAAGTATTATATAATATGGAATATACGTTATTCCAAGATTGCAGATCTCTTGAAATCAACTCTGCTGGGTTCTATTCAGCTTGCTTTCTCAGAATCTATGCTGAGATTCATAACAGGTGACCCTTTTGTTTAGCCAGATAGTTCTAACCAGATAATTGCAGTACCCTCTTGCACATAAAAGGAAAAACTTGGTTCATTGTCATACCTAGCAATGCAATCATTGAGAAGACTAACACTGGATAAGGAGAGTTTATTGATAATGGAACCACTCTCCCAAGATACAGGACTTACCACCCTGGCAAGGACCTTAGGTTCTAGTGGAAATACCACAACTGCCATGGCAGACTGAAAAAGGTATTGGACAGCTCAGAGAGGTGGATAAATACTTGGCAGTTGTTTCCACAGCACTTCAGAATATTTTTCTGACGGTTTTATTAGTGACAGAGCTCTGTAGCAGGTCTAGATACTAGTGCAAGAAGCCCTGCCATATCACTCAACTGACCCTGTGTGATTAGAGGAATTGAAGGGAAATGGAGGCCCGGGAAAGTTCTGGGAATCCAGTAGATCTGTAACATAGTCTCCTAGGATTCTGAAGCCAGATCCTTCCTTTAGTAAGCAACTGTACATCACTCAAAAAGAAATTCTTGCAGATTTCTGTGCTCTGGTTGAGATACAGCATCTCACCAGGGGACATCAAATAACTCTGCACCCAGAGCTGTCCATCATGTCCTGATTCCATCTGACCTACGAGGTCATAAAGCTGGTGAGTCTCGTAGCAAGCCATCATAAAGTGGAAGTGGCAGGCAGCGGGCATGAACAGAGTCAGAGGACACAAGTAAGCGGCACTAATTGGTGGTCCAGATCTGCATGTCCTTTACTGCTACTGCACTGCCATTCACAACTGTGGTGCTTACAACAATCTCATCTCACAACTGTGTCTGCATGGGGGTGTCCTTTATGGCCAGTTGATGGGGAGGGAAAGGTCAACCTTCTTTTACAGAGAACTTGACCTGCATAAGAGTGTAAGCCAAAAATGGATGCTGCTGCACTATGACCTTACTTAAAGTGATTTGAAAGATAGATGAGAGGAAACGCTCAAAATGACCAAAATTTCTGGTGATGAAGATAGTCATCTACTTTATGTGGAAAAAAAAGTGAGAATATAGGCAGGTTCATGGATGGTGGTAAATACAGTGGTAGTTTGGTCAGGGACTTAGAAAGACTAGTATGGATTTTCTGTCTCATATTAGTTAATGCCCCTCAAAGCATCTACTACCAAAAGTACACTATATAATGTTCATGACTCAGCCATATATGTCAGCCACCTCTCTCATGGGTTGCTACACTGCAGACACAATGGGCATTTGAACAGAGTAGCTGTGTAGCAGGAATGGGGGCTCTTTATAGCCCCAATAGCATGGACTTCCATTCACCAAGCTGATCCCCAGCTACTGCTGCTACTAAATGTCTAAATTGTCAATAGTAAAGACCAGTGGTAACTCCCCAGTACATCACCATTCCTGAAGGAGACCAAGCAAGTGTTTGGAAGTCAGTTCATTCCAGTGGACTCCTTCCACCCTGAAAGAGGCAGGGATTTATCTGAACTGGGATTGCTATATATTCTGGATAGGAGTTTGCCTTTCCTGTCCACAGGATCTTGGAATGCACTTCTGCCCAAGGACTTCAGTGTGCCTGTTCACTGACAGAAGATCCCATCCAACACTGCCTTGAACTAGAGCCCACTCGCCCTATCACATACCTCTCCATTCATCTGAGATTCTGGCCTGGAAATGATACCCCACAGTTGAGATGTCACCCTAAATCAGTGGCCATTATGTGGTGCTATGTCCCAAACTAAATACCTGGTCTAAAAACATGGGGGGTGAGAAGAAGTAAGCATGGTCTTGCTTATTGTCATTCCCAGTGGTACATTTGGAAGATTTGTGCTTCTTTTACCCAAAACTTTACATTTTGAGGGTCAAGAGGCCTTGGTTCCCAGAAGGATAACACTTCATCAGTGGGCACAGGGGCCCATTGTACTTTACACTAAAGCTATCCCTCAGTTACTTCATTCTCAGTACTAGTATTGGTCATTGATCCTGATCATCAGGAGGAGGCAGGGCTCTATTATAGAATGCAAGAAAGGAAGAATGTTTGACAGATAGATGATCCACTGGGGTAGCTCTTGATGCTCCATGCCTAGTTTCAACATCAAACAGGCAAGAAGAGAACTCATATTGGGAATAGTCACAGAAACCATGGATATGTATGTTTGGTTCACTACAGTAGGCAATCTGCCCAAGTGAGCATGGCTACTGGTGGAAGTTGAAGCAATTTTGAAATGCTGGAAGAGGGAGATGAAGAATCAGTTACTTCGGCCTTGAGAGCCATTGTACTTGCAGTGATTATAATTTTCCCACTAACCTAAGTGTCCTCCATAACAAAGTGCAACAAAAGAATTCTGGAATTGCTGGGCATTGAGTGAACTTACTATAAGAAACAAGTAGATTTGAACAACACAAGGGGTGAACTATAATATATACTCTATTGCTATAGCCATATCTCCTATCTCCTTTTTAGGGTCAAGAGACAACGCACCCAGCCTCCAGCTACTGTGATTTTTGAGTCACATTTTTATATCCTTATGAAGCAAAATTCAATCCTCAACTCTCAATGGGTCTTAATAATTTGCTGGATCTTTATAATTAATACCTTAATTTGAATTAAAAAATTTAAGAACATCTAGGCAACTAGTTCAAATTAGAATCCAGCCAAACCAGAACATTAGATTTTCTCAGATTTAAGATCAAGCCAAATTTCCAGATACTTTGCATACAGAGTCTTGGTAGATGCTCTGTGGCCTTAGCAGCCCTTAGAAGTGCCTGTCTTCCCTCTGGGAGCTTAGATGCTAAGTGTCTTCCAAGTTGTACTCTTACCTGAGGTTAGAAAAATAGCTAAAATTAAAAAAAAAAAAAATAACATATGCAGTTAGCTATTTGGTTCTGAAGGGAAAGGGAGCACCAGTTATTTTTCAATAAGTAATACCCTCCAAGTCGCATTGTAAAGGTAAGTGACACTTGGCAGTAGTTAATAGCAAAGCCATAGTAGCCCTCAGCTGATGTAGCCTAATGAAGACTGAACAGGGAGAGTGAGATTTTAACAATGATATGGTCTCACTATTCAGGCAGAATCCTTAGGTTTCTCATCCAAGGGGAGTGGGGCTTAAAATCCAGTGTTCATATGAAAAGTTGTCCTCAGAAGCCGTTAGATTGTTCCTCACATGGTGATTCAGAAGTAATTACTAAATGAATGAGGTCACAGGAAACCCTAAGACAACACTCCCACCCCCCTACACTCTATGCTGCCACTGAACCACATCTCCAGCCCTAGGCAAAGGCACTTGCCCAAGCAAGAATGGGTCCTTTTAAACTCTGCTCTGTTGGGCTGCTGCCACTTTGTCTGTTTAAACTGGTTCTGACAGCCACATCTACTCAGGTGAGCAGTACCTGAAACAGTTTTTAGTGAAGAGGATCAGTTTAAAAGAAAAGACCACACTGTAGGATGATTTTCAGAGCTTACTCAGGTTATTCAGAATCTCTGAGCAGTTTCAGATTTACACCTAAGGCAGTGACAGCTGTGCCTTCAGAGTTGGTACCTGAGTCATTAATGACAGCCCTTTAGAGGAATTAGTACATTTCAGCCTCTTAGGTTCTAGAAAGTGCCCAATGCCTATTCTCCCGGTGAGACGCTTGGGCAATTTCTCCTTCGAGTTGGGGAGATGCTCAAGTACTTTCAGTAAATGTATGCTTTTGCTTAGGTTCTCCCCAGCTGGTTTTTGTATTTGCAAACTTAAGAAAGCCATTTTGGATCTCAGTGGTGGGAAAGAGGAGGTGGCCTGAGTGCAGATTCTAAAGACAATTACCTTTCTGCTTGGCCACCTGTGGATGAGAGGCTACTAAGCCGTGGCCTGGGGCTCAGCAGAAGGCTGCAAAAGGCTACATGGAGTGATGCTGGTTTCTAAATATCCATTTCAAAGCAACCAAATGCTCCCTCTTTCCACTATTCCCTGCCTAGGGAAGTTTCCTACAGTTTTTGCTCCAATCATTTACACTTCTTTGTTTTGTATCTCTGCCTTGGCTGTCCAAGGTGCCAAATAATGGCCATTAAGAGCGCCAGAGTCTTCTCTTTGATTCCAAGATATTTCTGTGAATTATTAGCTTTTTATTGAGCCTGAGGAAGAAACTCAAAGGATGACTTAATCTTTGCCTCTTTTTCCCATTTTTCCAAGGACCCCACTGTGAGAATTTTGGAGATAAATCCTGCTTATATTCAAGCTATCCATTTAAATGAACTGATTGGAAGCGGCTAGGAAGGAAAATTTAAATTAGGAAAGGGAAAAGAGTTGTGAACTTAAGAAAAACTACTGCAAATCTATGGAGGAGGAGGGAAAGAAGAGAGGAGGAATTTGAATCATTTATTTTCAGCGTGTCTTACTGACAGTTAAATACAGTGGTTTGTTCTGTTTTCTGCCACTCGAGGGTTATTTAATTAAATTCATGACTTAGGATGCTAACCAGCCCCACATCTAAAATAATTGCTTCTCTGTTGGTGAGATGTAAAGCCGGGATTGATTTTCCCCTGGCCGATAGCTCTCCTTTCTGACTCATGAATGTCATCTCTACTCCCCTCCACATGTAATTTGATCTCTGTATTTGATCCCTATTTAGTAGTACACTTCGCTAAACAGATGTCTGAGTAATTAAAATCCCACATGGGCACATTCGTCAGTGAGTTACATCTATTTAATAGTCAGCTTAGAAACTTTTCACCCTTGCTTTTTTCCCAGTCCTGGTGTCACATGTCACCAGTCTGTAGTAAGTCTTAAATATTAGAGTTCAAACCTGCTATGTTTCCTGCATTCAGTGAGCTGCTTTTTTCATTTTCTGACAGCCTTTCCTTTGCAAGTTCCCTGATCTCTCTTTCCTTCATCTCACCTAGATTTTTCACCAGCATTCAAATTTTCACTGGATGAATCATCCTATATTTCCTTTATGCCAGCACCAGCAATTTTTTTTAAAAAGGGACTCAGAGCAATATTGTTATAACCATGAGTTAGGAATGCTTTTTATTTTTTCCCCTGAGGCATAGCTAAAATATTTTAGTCTGAAAGATCCTTCAATTTTTTTTTTAAGCTATTTGATATCAAATACTGGGAACTTGTTTGGTTGCTACAGGTCACTGATGGATTTCAATGGCAGAGAATTAAAGAAAGAATGTGTGTTTGGAGCAGGCAAAGGAAGTCAGGAAGGGCTTATTTCTTGGAATTTGCTCACTTTGAGAAAGGATTTAGATGGCAACTTACAGTAATGTTTATACTAAAGAGACAGTGTCCTTATGGTAATTCTTACGATACTGACTGACACTGAATACAACTTGAGGATCCTTTTATGGTCTGTAGTAGGTAAACAAATTTCACTTGTACAGGTAGTTGATGTGTAAGCTCCAAAGAACTAAACATTTTGAAATGTAGACTATATGTATCTGTTTAGGTTCTGATACCTATAAAATTAGACAAAATTAGTTAAGTGAGTGTAGGTAATAATCTTGTAGAAAAAGAGTTATTTTCCTTTTAAACAGATGGTGTTTTAATCCATTTAATGTAAATCACTTCATAGAAGTTATTTAGGCATGCATATTTCTTGTGAATTTTCTTTGTACTCACAATATTTCAGAATTTTAAAATGTGACAAAAATCAAGCAACAATTTCAGAGGTTAACTGATGTTGTTTTAGTTCTATGTAAGCAAATCCTAAAGGTATTTATATAAACTTTATTACCTTGATTATATTTGAAAACTAGGTGAAAATCCTTTTGCTCAAAGGAAACCTCATTTTGGTGGTTAGTCTTCTAGACTTATTATCTAAACTAACAAGGGGCATGTAAATAAACAGAGACATAAATTAACAAGATTCTTAGATAAACAGTGACACTGAGTAGGAGCTAGTATTTCAGAAAGGCAGATTCCAAAGTAATGGGAATGTTGTGGATGTGATTTCTTTAACTGTTTATTACCTAGCCAGCATTATGAATCTTTTTTTTTTTTTAAATTTTAAAGGTAAAAGGAGGGAAACATTAACAGACATACAACATTTTACAACATCACAAGCACAGTACAGACAATACAGAGTTACAAACAAAGTGGTAGGGAATTAACAATGGTGGTTGTATTACATATTGATATCTTCAAAGTGGCTTCTCATGAAAACAGATATAGACATGCAATACTGGTCAACCAAAGACTCACTGACAGTTTCTTTCAGCATAGAAATAGAAGACAGAAGAACAACCATGTTAACTATCATGTATATACATACATACAAAATTTCTCCTTTCCCTTCTCTTTTCCCACATCCCAGTTGCCCTTTTCTCTTCAGCGGTTTCCTATCATTTCACAGTGTCTATCATACCTCTGAGTTTAAATTAACTCTTCCAAGGTTTACACTAGTGAAACAATGCGGTGCTTGCACATGTATGTTCGATTTATTTGCATTATGAGTCTTAATGTCTTGTTTCATTCTTGGTGTGCTCAGGATAACCTCTGTTGCCTGATCCTTACTCCTTCCTGTATGAAATTTGTGTTTAATCTGTTTAAATGTTGAGGGCACTTCTTTCTCTGATCCAAACTTTCTAAACTTTGTTATCCATCCACTCAGTCCTTATCAGGTCTATCCATGCTTTGGGCTCAGTTTCTTTCAGATTATTTAAAAAAAAAAAAAGACTCCCAAAATTCATTTGTGGCTTCCCACTGCCTTAGTGTAAATTGGGGAGATTACTTCCTAACCTCACAAAATTGTGAGTGTCACATGAGCTCCTGTGCATGAAAGGGCTTTGTATAAGATTTGGGGGCCACACATAGCCAAGGAGCTCTGGCTGTAGCCCCAACTGCCTTCCTGGCAGCTTCTGCCATTTTCTAGTTGTAAGAATATCAGCATACTATTTTTCTGTGCTTCAGTTCCACGATGTGGAAAATGGAGATCAGATGAGTACCTAAATCCTGGGACTGTTTGGTGATGACTACTTAGTCAGATCATGGAATGAGAACATGCTTGCAACAATCCCCATCCTCAGCGAGGGACCTCATTTTCCACTGAGGTCAGGTACTTTCTCAGACTCACAGCTCTCCAGTGTGAGACCTCTGGGACCTGTTCCCATTTGGGCACTGCTCAGAGTTAAGCTATGTCCCTGGAGATGGCCTGTGACAGCTGAGGGTGGTAGATCCTCGCTGAGCACATGGTCTTTTGAGGAAAATGGTCCTCACTCTGCATGGCTTCGCTTTTAATGATTTTATTTCAAATGACTTGTTTATGTTTACTTTATACTTTGCTGTCTTCCATGCTTAAAGCTATAAATTAAATCCTTTCTAGATTGGAAAATGGAAATAGTAACTACTCTTAGGGTTTAACTGTGATCAGTTAAACCTCCTCCAGAGAGAATAGGGAAATAATGTTTTAAGGGTGCTTTTGAAAAAGGAATGAGAAAAAAAACATTTGAAATCCAAGTGTTTCTTATACAAAGGAAATGAAGTGGGAACAAGTCAAACAAAACATAGGAACAACAAAACCCTAGCATTCTAAAAATGAGATGAATGAGTCTTTCAGATGAACCCTCTTCTTTAAAGTGATTCCCTCTGAGTTGATACTCATGATACAATGATACTGTTGCTGCGCAAAAGGTTGTCCAGTTTATTCTTGCAAAAGGGTGGCTAAGGGTTTTTTTAAAGGTGCAAATACTAGCTAGCTCTTTCACTTTATGATACTTATGACAAATATCTTTCTACTCTGTAACTTATTTATAATTTTTGACATATGGATGCTCTAAATGATTATGTATATAAATCTGATTTCCTCCATTGTTATGTGGTTAGCTCTTTCCCATGCAGAAATCACTTAACTATTATATTTTCATTTTGTTCTTTTACAGTTTCATTTCTACTTTGACCTGGAATGTATTTCAGTCTATGGTATGAAGTAAGCACTTAATCTGATTTTTTTTTCTCTCCCCATTAGTAGTGCTTCATTTACCTGTATATTGAATTTTCTTTCAGGGTATGCATTCTGAAATATTAATCTACTGTATTTGTCAATCTTTCCTCTGTACTTCAATATCACTGTAATTATTATGGGTTTATAATATGTATTAATATCTGGTGGAGTGAATCTCCTGTTATTACTCTTCTTTTTCAAACCTATCTGGTTAGTCTTTGTTTTACTTCCATATAGAAATTTATTTTTCAGCTTCAGAAAAAAACCTTATTGTAATTTTAGTTAAAATTGCAAAACATGAGTAGATATATTTGGGAGCATAATATTTCTTAATTTATTCAAATCTTTTTTGCATTATTTTTATCTTTTTTCTTATAGATGTCATTCAGTTCTTGTGTGAATAGGATATTTAAAAATCAATTTTCCCAGTACTTGACTGATAGATCAGTGAGAAAGTTCTTGATTTTTTTCCTCTGGTACTAAGGGTTGAATGCAGGGCCTTGTGCATATTAAGCAAGCACCTGACCACTGAGTTACATTCCCAGGCTTTTTAATAATATTTTGAGATGGGGTCTCAAGAAATTGCCCAGATTGGCCTCCAGCTTGCAATCTGCCTGTCTCATCTACACTATAAGTTTGAACCACCACACCCAGCCAACTTCTTGATTTTTTAAAATTAAGTTTATTGGTACATTTTAGGTATACATAACGATCATGTTCATTATAAGGAACTTGTACCTGTACATGATATAACTTGACTTTCTTCCCATTCCTCTACCTTTCTTCAACCTCTCTTCTCCTCATTTACAAAAGCTTTGATTCCATTTTTTCCTCTTCTCATTTTTTCTTTTCCCTTTTTTCCTCCCCACCTGCCCTCTCCCTAGTCCCCTTCCCATTTGAAAATTTTCTTCCTATTTCCCCAAGTGAAATAGGACGCACATGTGTAAATACCACATTGTTTCTCTGGTGTAAGAAACTGAAGGTGTGAGTAAGGACCAAAATATATAATAGATATTGTGAAATTTCTTGATTTTTAATAGTTATTTTACACTAGGTTTTCAATCAAATCTGTGAAGTTTTCTAGGCAAAAGTACTGTCTGAAAATAAAGGCATTCTTCTCACTGCTTTGTAATATTCTATTATTTGCCTTTTTTGTCTTACTACAGAATTACTTTAGCATACTTTTTAAGTAACAGTTGTGATAGCAGGCACCTTTATACCTGATTCTAGTGAGAAGTCAGGTACAGTCATATCATTAAGTATAGAAAATTTTTTTAAAAGTATAGAAATTTTAAAATATACATAAAAGTAGATTGAATAAACTGTCACGAACCCTTCACCTATCTTCAATAACATTTTTGCATACACTTTCAGCAGGGTTATAATCTAGCCCTTTTGATACCAGTTTGGAAATACCTGCCCAAATGTCAATCTGCAGTTCATTTACTAGATGTTAATTCTAATGGACAGGCAAGGACATTCAATGATGTTAACTGTAACAGTGTATGTAATTTTAGAAAACTAAAAAGCAATCTAACTGGTCACCTATAGATTCGCAACATATTATGATGCCTAACCATTGTGAAAAATTTTGGTAGATCTGTATGTGTTGATGTGGGGAAAAAAACTTACGTGCATGGAAAATTTCTGGAAAGACACGTAAAAATCTGCTAGTAGAAGTTATTTCTGGTGAGAGAATGAGAAGTGGTGATGAGATGCTGAGGAATTAATTTTACCTTTTTCTCTTTCCTTCCTTAAAGTTTAACTACCTTACAATTTGCATAGTATTTTTATAAAATATTATTTAAAGATATGGTCATGGTTAATAGTTTAATATTTACTATGTAATGTTTTAAAATTTAGTTGTTTTAGTCAAGATTTATTTTATGAACTACTGTCATAATATTAAAATGTCCTGCCATTTCCACCGTAAAACTGACCCGATCATACTAACAATGACTTCAATGAATTTAATTTGCTTGCACTGTGCGGGGAATTTTGGCATTGGTTTTCTCATGTAAACTTGTAATTTTTGAGTATTCTTTCTGTACCATTTTGATAGGCTTTATAATAAAAATTATTTAATTCATAAAATTAATCTTTA
This sequence comes from Chinchilla lanigera, assembly GCF_000276665.1. Taxonomy (NCBI): domain Eukaryota; kingdom Metazoa; phylum Chordata; class Mammalia; order Rodentia; family Chinchillidae; genus Chinchilla; species Chinchilla lanigera. The sequence goes on along the minus strand of NW_004955429.1, from coordinate 6,467,445 downwards.
TGTATTTAGAAAGGGAATCATATGACTTTCAGAATTTTTAGGAATTTGCTCATAGACCCATTAGGCCTAAAGTCTTTTTGATTTCTTCCCCAGCTTTGATCTAGTCTTTCTAATTCTTCTGGATGTTTTGGTAATTCATGTTTTTCCACAAAGAATATATTAGCACATAGCTAGCTTCACCTAGCAGTGTCATGTACATTAAAAAAACAAACAGAAAATCCCCACTCTCTATCTGCTGTTGCCTTGCTTCTGTACAGTTGGTTTTTTTTTTCTTTTTTCTACTTTATTAAGTAGATTATCAGAGATCTCTCCATTTTCTTTCTATTTTTTCTAAAGAATTACCTTTGAAGTCAATCAATGATTTATTTTCTAGTTCATTAATCTGGCGTCTTGAAGAGAATTTGGCATTGGACTTCTTATGTGAGTTTATATTTTTGAGTGTTCTTTTTGTATCATTTTTGATAGGTTTCTTTTGTTTGTTTGTTTGTTTTTGGTACTGGGAATCGAACTCATGACCTTAGGCTTGCCACACAAGTGCCTATGCCACTGAGCTATATCCCCGCTCCCTTGATAGGTTTTATAACAAAAATCTTTTTCTTGGAGTTTTTTTTTAAAGTATTTCTCAGTTCACTTAGTTTTATTTTCTCTAGTTAAATTTTTCCTTGCTAAATAATGTTACCAGGCTTGTGTGGTTTCAAATGACTTTAGGGTATTTCTAAAAATTAAATCATCCCTCAGAGGGGGAATATTTGCTATTGCTGATGATGTCATTTAAAAGAATGTGACTCAGACTCTTGTGACAAATTTCTAAAGAATTCTACAACTGTTTGAGTAATGGCAATACAATTGCAGCAAGTTTATGACCGACTGTGAAGAAGTCAATACTTACTTGTATATATAAAATCTGCATGTGCTAAACATCAGCCTCATAAATTTGGAAAGAATCAACAGTTAAGATTTAAACAGGAGTTCTCATGTGCATTTATCAGTATTGACCTCTGATGCTGCATGTCTGTAACCCAAAGGTATTCTTAAATGTCTTCTTCTTTTTGTGAAAATATTAAATACATTATACGTGCTACCTGGTTTTAGTTTTGCTTGTAACTGAAAGTTACCTCAGTGAAAGCATTTTTTCAAATGCAAAAATTAAAAATTGTAAACATGGTAGAATGACAAAGTTTTCCCTGCAAAAATCAATTCATTATGATGATGTGGATGAAGATGGGACATGTTTTAAAAAAATAAATTTTAAGTGCTCGGATAGTCTGTAGTTATAAACAATAAAACAAATCTATAATAAAAACATTATGACAATAGACAGTCCAAGGTATGAGGCAGAAATCCTTAGATCCATGTGTCTGTAGATTATGTAACATTTTTTAAGTGTCCAAGAAAAGGAGGATTTTGTAATCAGAAAAGTGGAAATGTGCTATTTAACATATGACCCTGGAAGGTCCCATCTCAAATTACTGTTGATCAAGTTACAGTTGGTTGGCAAGCTAGGTGGGAGGGAAGTCTAGAGGAAGCCTGACGAACTTGCAAATAAACAGCTGGCCACAAAACCATGGTGTGGTGGCTGCTGTCATTAAAAATATGAACTTATTGAAGTTTCCAATTTTTAAAATAATGCAAGAAAAACATTTTTGGAAACTGTCTTAGAATTGTGAACTAGAAGTCACTTTAATCAAGGTTTTAATATATCCTCCCCTGATTTTAGGAAAGATAGAACTTAGTTTAATGATAAACAAAAAACATATAACTAGACCCCAGACTAAAATGGCTTTATGATAAGATGATTGAAAGGGTTTTGTTTTGCTCCCACATACATACCAAGGTTTTCAAGGTTACTTAAAACATGTAAATGCCTATGATGGAGGACTCTTGAGAGGATACTCTACTATGAATCAGTAATGTAAGCCAAAACTTTTATCTCTACCAACTTGAAATAAGGGGCCACCTACTTCTAAAAAATGCATTCAGCACTGGCCTCTAGTGATTGCCTAGACATACAAGCTTAAATATCGCATGGTTTCTCTTGTGTGAGAAAGCGAAATTATAAAGAGCAAAATAAAAGATAATAGGAAGTAGGGAGGCAGATCTTTCTCAAAAGGGAAGGGAATCGAGATGGAGAAAAGGATAAAAAAGGAATTAAGATGTGTTATGTACGTACCAACTCCACACAAGGAATGTAACCAACTACAAACATGGACTAATAAAATAAACTACATCCTGATTACCAAAAAAGAAGAAATAAACCAGTACTTTAATGGTACAGTAAGCCAGAGACAGGTGGGGGTGTGTGTCCTAATTTTGCTTGTGATTGTGAAATTTTAAGAAAGCACGGATCTAAAGCCCAAAGACTGCTACAGGATTGACTAGAAAGCTGAGCCTGAGGCCAAGCTTAAGTGCTAAAATTTGATCAGAAGGTACATTCTAAGGCGGGCAGGGTGAGAAAATGCAAAGGAAAGCAGACACAGAGTGGTGCATTATTGATCGGAAAGCAACTTCACAAGAAATTACAGCTGATTGCTCAATCCCAAAGGCAGCTTCCATGCAGAACCACGTGGATGGGAGGAAGGGGGCTGAGTATGTATATTGGCTACTATTTGTTTCCTGCCCCTTTTGTGCAAGTTCTCACCGGCCTCTCATTCTCTCACCCCTCTGGGTACAGCACTGGATCCCTCCAGCCAATTGCCAGGGAAGCCAGAGCATACTGTATTTTAAAGCAAGAGAAGACTCATCTGAGTTTGGGGCAGTGGGGAGCCGCCAGAACACCTCCAAGGAGGCGGTGTTGAAGCCTGTTATCCTGGGAGAGGATGCCACAGCAGAGGAGGCCTACCTGCTGCATCAACAGGAGGCTAAGGTCAGGTGGTGATAGGTGATGGATCTTAAATTTAGGAGGAGCGTCAACTGCTCTGCAATAGCGGCCCCTCCTTGGACCTAAGCTGTTCCTAGCTGGTGTTTACTGGCTGTACAAGACTAGAAGAAGCCACTGTATTCAGAGACTAGAAGCATTTATCGCTCAGATTTTTGTAAACTGTAATTTTTCCCCACCAATTTATCCTTCATCCTCAACTATGCCTAACAATAATCATTTAAAAAACTTTTTGTTCCGGCTTTTTAAAGGAAATTATTTTGTATATAATTTGAAGACAATAAAGATAAACTTCATCCCATTTAGAGACTACAGTTGGATGAGTTCCTCCCGCTCCCTGTGTAAGTCCTGTAACCACCGCTTCTATTAGGATGTGGAATACTTACTTCGCCTCCCGAAATTCCCTCCTGCTCCTTTGCATGGCACTCGGTCCACTAACACTTCATAGAAATGAAACCAGACTATGGTCTTTTGCCACCCCCACCCAATGCCTCTTAGATCTACCCATGTTGTTGCTCGTACGTAGTAGTGCTAGGTTAATGCTGGCTGTGTTTTGGGAAACTCACTGTATGCTGTTAGGCAGTTTGCCTCCATTATCTCCCTTCGAATCCTGACGCCCATTGTTTCACAGCGGAAGAGAGGGAAACCCGGACACCCGCGTGTAAGTTGGAGAGAATCCTGGGCACACTCCAAGAGCCACCTGCGGCACCGGCCCGGCTCCCGGGGACTGGCGGCCCGACGCCGGCAGACGCGCAGTCGGGGAGGCGGCGCGTCACGCCCAGGCCG
>NW_004955429.1:6438459-6463399 GCF_000276665.1 Chinchilla lanigera | reverse complement strand
GGGAAGCGAGCGAGCGAGACGAGGGCGGCGTGGTCGGTTGCCGCCGCGCGCCTCCTCATCGCGATGGCGTCTGGAGCCCTCGAGGCCAGGGCGCGCGAGAGACAAAGGCGCCGAGGCGCCGGCTGCGGCCGCGGTCTGCCCCGCGGAGCCCAGCGGAGCGCGGCTGTCCTCCCTGAGGGACCGGCGGCGGCGGCGGGGCCCGCGGGAGCGCGGAGAGCCGGCTCCCACGGCGCTCGGAGAAGCGGACGCCCGCTCCGGTTTCCGTTTTGAGTTTTGGTCCGTAGTTCGCGTCAAGGTTTGAGCCTCAGTTGGCAGTAGTGGAGAGCCATCTCCTTCACGTCCCCTTTGGTGTTTTCTGCCTTCGGTTTCATAGTCCTTCTCTAAAATTTGGTGTGGGACCAAGTTCTCTTTGAGTTTGGCTGGGGCGCAACCCCAGACAAACAGCCTGAGGACAAGCCAGGGCGGCTGGGGCTGCGTGGTTGGGGTGCCCGACGTCCCATAGTACTGTGACTTGTATGAATAGCCGGTAAAGTGGCTATTCAGGAAATAGTGGCTTGGACAGGAAACTGAGTCTAGAAAAGGGGCTTTGAGTCATCAGGGAAATCAGGGAAGGGATCTGTGCACACAACCTGTAATGGCAAGAAGAAAACAGGTTTTTGGGTTTTTTTACATAACACTGACATGGGTTAGAGCTTCTAGTTGCTATCTGTCATAATCCTTTTATCCCCCATAATGGCATTCATAACCACTTGATGAATTACATATTTTACATATTTGTCTCTTGGCTTCTTGCAGAGAATTGGTCACTGTTGTTCCTGGAGCTTGCTTAGTACCTGGCATTGTTAAGTATTTTGTTGACTCAGCAAGTAAAACCCAACCAGAGCACATTAAGGCATTGTATGATGAGTGCAAAGTCACAAGACACTAGGAAAATTAATCTCTTCAAACCTGCTCATTTAATTTTGGAGCAGTAATCTATTAAGGAACAGTTAAGAGGTAGTCATTCTCGCTATTCCATTTTCCAAAGAATGAAAGAATAGAGCCCTTTTAGGTTGCTTTCCACTTCATTTAGGGATTGATTCTCTGAGATGAGATGAACCTACTTGTTGTAGTTGGGGTTTACAGCGGGGATAGATTTACTACAGGACACATCATTCATATTCATCCAAAAAGTCAAACGCAGAAAAGTGCCAGAAATCTGTCCATACACTAGAGGCCCAAAGAATCCAGCTGAGAGCCTGGATCCCAGGGCAGTGTCCTGCACGAGTCCAGCTGAAGACCTAGAGCCCATGGCAATGTCCACCGTGAGTCCAGCTGGAAGCTTAGTGCCCACAACAGTGTCTCATGCAAGTCTGTATCAAGGATCTGCACTGGGAAAGCCCAATCAGTGGTGGAAGCTAGAAAATCTGCACCAGTAGGATGAAGGATCTGTGCCAGCAGGCTGAGGAATCTGGACTAGAGCCAGGAATTGATGTTCAAAGTTAGGACCAGAGCTCCCCTGAAAAGAACTACAGCAACCTCAGCAACAACCCAAGCTCCGATGGTGATAACAGCTGAGTTCGTGTCAGGAAAACCAATCCAATGAGCTTCTTCAGAAGAATCAACAGCATGCCATCTTCCCTCTCCAGTTCTGCTTTTATGCTGTTGGCAACAATCCTCAGGTGGGCCCTCTACATCCAGCATCACACTGATTCAATTCACCTGGGTGTTACAAGTTGACCATTAGTTAATCCGCTACACTACCCAAAATCTGTGTTCTTAACTTTTTCATAGACCCTCAGATGCCTCTCACCTCCAAAATGTGGGAATGTGGTTGCTGCTGGAAAGCAAGACATGGAGCTGTGGGACTTTCAGAATACCTACAGGAAGGTGTTGTACACATACTTGGAAACATGTTTGGGAAATGTGTGTTGGATGAAATTGGCTGACAATTCTTTTTAAGATTTGAACCCTCTTTCCAAAGTCGCCCCACAGGATGATTCGTAAGGGGTGACTTAGTTCTGAGAGAAGTGAAATGGAGTACTACTATATTTGGGGGTGAAGAGTATCAAAATTTCCAGCTCCTCTGAGGAATTACTCCTGTTTCAGTTTCCATGTTTTGGAAATTGTGGTTTGGAAAAGGCCACACCCTGGCTAGGAAAGTTTACAATACGTGTCGTAGTACTGTATAGTTGGAAAGCTCTTCATAAAAAAACAAGTTTAAGATATCACATAGTAGTGTGTCAATCATCCAGTCATAATAGCATCTTAACATACAAAGCTGGACCTATCTTTGGAGGTCATTTGTTCAGAAAGTACAGTAAGTATATATTTATTGACTTATGTGTCTTCATTGTTCTAGATGCTATAGATATAGCATTAAACAAACAAAAATTCTTTTATATTATTCCCCTCTCAGACCCTTTTACCTTCTCACTACATTTTTTGTCATTTTTATCATCCATTTGCTGCTGTCTTCTTTTTTTCTACTTGCGCCTCTTCCTTCACCATATCTTTCAAAACTTGGTACTGTTTTTTGTTCAACTTTTCCAAAATGTGAACATAATAAAATTATGATGAAATAAAGTATAAAAATCAGATCCTTTATAAAAGCTAACTTTAGCAGAAAGAATTTCTCACATTTTGTTTTTTGCATGTATTTTATAAAGTCTAAAAATGATCATCCTTGTTTCCTTCATTTGGCTGTTGTGTAAGTGAAGATAATTACTATCCAATCAGATTCCACACTTTGACCCTAACCAGTCTTACAGTTGCATACCACAAAGCACTGTGGAGAACTGCAAAATTAAATATTTTTTAAAGAATGGAGATCTCTCCCTCTAGGATTATTTTAAGAAGTAAGTGATATTAGTTTAGATGCTCAGACTATAAATGTGTGACAGGACTCTCGTACAACACAGTCCCGGGAAGAATTTTCAATCCTGATTTATCTCAGCTGTACTATCTTTGACACTTCTATCAACTTTTTAAAAATTTTCCCCTTACCTTCAGTTTAGAATGCTTACTGCTCCCAAATAATCCTAAGGCTGTGGTTTATAATTCTTTCCCTTTTCCACTTCACATTTAAATGTGTTTTATTTTAAACTTGCTTAAACATACTTTTGAATTATTCCTCCTTCTAAGCAAGCTGGCCTTCTCCTGATCTCCTCCCTTCAATTACTCAAGCCTAGAGATCAGGTTATCCACTTATTGCGCACATCACTCAGGAGGCTTTTTAGAAATGCTGGTTTCCTGGTGTACCCTGACCAGTCAAAATCTGTGATGTCAGAGTCCCAGTATTGGTATTTCTATAAAGCTTCTCAGGAGCTTCTAATGAACAGCGGCTAGTTTGAGAAACAAGATAATGAGCGGCCCAGATTATCTGTTTAAAACAGTGGTTCTCAAACCTGAAGGACTTGTTAAAACAGATTGCTAGGGGCTGACCCTTGAGTCTCATATTCAGTAAATTTGGGGGTAGGCCTCAGAATTAGCATTTCTAACATGTTAACAGGTGAAGCTCTTGCTCCCTGTTTAGGGGACATACTTTGTGAGCTACTATTCTAAGACAACAAAAACAGGGACATCAAGGAAAAAATGAGAAAAAAATTGAAAAGATTTGGCTTTTGAAACAAAGCTTTAAAATAATGGTGCAAATCAAAAACTTGGGCTTCTTTATCTTTAGGTTTATTTTTTTAAGCTTATTTTTGACACATATTTGTACATAGGTATGGAGTACTGTACAATAATTTGATACATATATAGTGTTTAATGATAAAATCATAGTACTATTTCCATATCCTCAATCATTTCTGTTTTTTGTTTTTTTTTGGTTTTTTTTGGTTTTTCTCCGGTACCAGGAACCGAACTTACAACCTTGCGCTTGCCAGGCAGGCGCTTTGCCGCTGAGCTAAATCCCCAGCCCCTCAATCATTTCTAAGTGTTGACAACTTTCATACTCTTCTAGTTATTTGAAATATATCATAGATTTTTGTATCCTACTAGACTATTAAACACCAGAACTAATTTCTCCTATGTGACTGTGTTTTGGTCCCTTGATCTAACCTTCCTTCATCGTTCCTTCTCCATCCCTTTCCTAGTCTCTGGTAATCACTATCCCACTCTCTTCTATGAGATCAAGTTTTTAGTTTCTATAAATAATTAAGAACATGCAGTATTTGCTTCATGTGCCTGGCTTCACTTAACCTGATGTCCTCCAAAGTGTGAGTTTTTTAAAATTTCAAATTGTATTTGGGGAGAGACATAAAACTACCATAGTTCTTTCACTGTTAGGGGTAGCTTCTAAAAGTTGTAAGCTCTATAGCAAACCTCCTCCAAAGCATTTCTTTATATAAATTATTCAGCTTTCATCCCTCTATGTTAATGCTTTCTTCATGCGGGTTTCCCCTGACCATGAATCTTACAGTAGCCTACAATAAAATACCATGCGGAGAAGAGCAAAATCTGTATTTCTCTGTCTGTGTCCCCCGCCCAATACACATATGCTCAAATCTTTCACTTCTCTCAACAAAAAGCCCTAAGACAGAAATAGTGCTTCTCTTGTCTTCCAGATTGATAGGCAAATGTATTTTGCAAGTTTAAGCCTATGACAGAGAACTTGACACACACAGAGGGCATGCAAATACAGAGGACCTGCCAGGGTTATAGAAATGAGGTGCTTTTATTTTTGTATCACTTTTCCATCTGTTTTTGCCTATTATGCTTTCTCTCTCTACCATCCCAGGAAATGTTTCTGTTTTATATGGACAGAATCAGAGGTAGGAAGCTTTCAAATGTGCCCAGATAGCTCATGAGGTATGAACTGAAGATCCTTGGCTTCCAAACTCTGCATTCCTTTTCTTCAGAACATACTGTAATTCAAATGCCAGAACCCTGGATCTAAAGGGAAGCGGGAAAGGATTTGATATTTTTAACCCTGTAAAGTGGAATGTAAAAAAGACACTACAATTTCCAAGCCAGTGAAGCAGAGTTATCATGCAGTTAGAAATTAGATGCCATTTATGATACTGAAGGGAAGAGCAATGTGAGAAGGAAATAGAAGTAGAAGAGGTTTAAGATAAAACATCTGAATAGGTAGCTAATAGTCCTAGTGTAGAAAGAAATTCTGTTGGCCCTTAAAAGAAGATGGGGCAGAAAACTCATGGTTTAAGTTAAATCTTACAGTGTTACAGGCCACCCCAAAATTTAGTGGCTTAAACAAAGAGTATTTGTTCACTGACAATTCTTTGGGTTAGGAGTTTAGGTGGGGATCAGTGAGGATGACTATTTCTGCTCTATGTGCTCTTTTTTTATTTTTAATTTTATTGGTACATTTTAGGTATACATAATGATCACATTGCTCCGTGTGTTCTTGACTGGAGTGCTTTACCTGGAAAATTTAAGATGTCTTCATCTACATGTCTGGGCCTGGGTGCTGTTGGGTGGGATGTCTTGGTTCTCCCTCATGTGATGCCCCCATCCTCCTGGTCTCGAGTAATCCAGTAGCCCAGCTGAAGCATTTTCACATGGCATCTGTCTTCCAAGGGAGTGAAAAAGATGATGCAGCATTGCTTCTGTTGTATTCTGTCAATTAAGCAAGTCAGAGAGGGTCAGCCTGGATTCAAGGTGCTATGAAAAAGATCCTACTCTTAATGGGAGAATGGTACAAGGAGATTGCAAAAGGGATGTGGTTAGGCTGAGTGAAAGAAGCCAGACACAAAAGAGCACATTATGTTTGATTCTATTTATATGAAATTCTAGAAAAGGCAAAGTAGTCTATAGTGACAGAAAGTAGATCGCTGGTTGTTTGAGGGTGGAGAGCAGGGGTTGCTAGCAAAAGGGCATGAGGGGAATTGGGGGGTGGTGAATAGCAACATCCCACACTTTGAGTGTGGTAGTATATACAGAGATGTACACATTTCTGAAAGTGCATCCATTTTACAGTAATTAGGTAAATACCTTAAAAATTAAAAAGGTGGGAAATAGGAGGTAGGAAGGGTTGTTGAGGCCATCTTCAGAACTAATCAACTGTACATGAAAACTTAGATCTGAAAGAACTTTAGAAAATCTTTTGGTCCAGTGTCTCATGGATAAGGAAAGTGAGACCTGGAGAAAGAAACTTGCCAAAGTTACTCAGGGAGTCAGTGACAAAACCAGGATTGGAATCTAGACTCTAACCTCAGTCTTTGTGTCATTCCTCCCATACCTCCAATAAGGTTGGAGAAAAGGTTACCCTAGGCTCACATTGGCTGAGACTCACCTAGATGTGAGTGTGCCTAGGAATAAGAGCCGGGCCACATGAACTGTCAGTGTCCTTTTGCACCTTACAAATTTCTAGGGACTTTGTTTATTTCGTGATGAAGATCAAACTCACGTCTTATACATGCTTAAAAATGCTTTACCATTGAGCTATATTCCAGCCCTCGTCAGCACATAAAAGTTAAGAGCAGAGGTTGCTGTGCTCTATTGCTCATTCTGAGAAACTGTAACTACTCTATGAATTGGTGTCTATAATCCAGGTGACTGGAGCAATGTTTATAAATAGAACACTGTTGAGGGGATAGGGGAAAGAAGAGCCGCTATGCCATAGCCACCTGTTTTCTAAAGCTATTTTTTGTTTCTTAAGAGGGTATTGGTAAGAAAGGACAAGGAAGACTGTGGAACTATTGAAGTATTATTATTTACTTCAGTTGTATAAAATTAATAAACATGTAAAGTGAGAATTGTTGATAGGTTTTATAAAGTGCTTCATAGAGTGGACAGAATCAAACTTATGAAATGGTATTGCAACCAATAGCAATACAGTATGCAAATGTTAGCATGTAGGGAATTTTCAAAAAGTGAATAGAATCCACTTGCTTTTAATATACTTTCTCTGCTGAGAGAAACAGAAGACTTTGAACCTTATCCAAGTGTCTCAGACATTTGTCAGATGTATTCAACTTCTTTGGATGCCAAAGAACCTTTTTTTAAAAACCTACAAGAGATGGCAGAATGCTGTCAGCTGAAATTACTTGCTGCTGGTACATCAGAGAGCAATACCCCGCTGATCTGGGGCAATTACCTGGAGAACAATGGATTTGAACTGAGAATGGAATCTGAACTTTTTTTCTGCACAAAGTCACATGTGAAAATTGAATGATTCAACAGGATAAGTAAAGTTTTTTTCAAGAAAACATCCTTCTTACAGATTTCTGAAGCTTGGTTTTTTCTTCATGTTAGGTGTTGGTTGTTACTTCCTCATTTTTCTAATATCTATATTTAAAAAATTATCATAGAATAAGCATTTTATTAAATGAGGTAGGGGATACTGATTTGCATCTTTGATTTGTGGCTTCTGTCTCATAGCTTTTGGTGAGAAGGAGGCTGTTCTTTCACAAATATGAAATGCAGTTTCAGCATAACTACTGGCCCAACACTCACTCCAGGTGGAAAGTGGCGCATTTATGGAAATAATTCGAGCCAAAGAAATCTGCTCTTGTTTGCATTACCTCAGCCAGTTAAGGCTTTGGTCCCGAATGCTTTCAGTTGGGTTAAAGACAGAAAAACAAAATGGGATTCAAAGGAATCAGCTCAGGGCTCTCTCAGAGTTTTACAGTCCCAAAACATTAGCTTAGTATAAGCAGGAAGATCCCAATTAAAGACTTTTTAAAAAGTTACCTTTTGACTCTCAGGGCTGCTGTGTTGTGAAACAGCTGAACTGCTCAACATGTAGCATTTATTTATAACGTGTGCATCCTTTGCTTGATGAAATGCACATTTTGGTCAGGCTTATTTCAATACCATCGCAAACCACATATGGATTACCAGTACTGCCTCAGGGACATGGGAGCCCTGTGTGACACAAGACTCATAAGGGATATGAAATAAGACTTCTAGGTCTTCTTCACCTGCCTGGCTTCTACCTCTACCATCACTGCCATTCCTCTTGGGACTGATGGTTGTTTCAGTCACTTCCTATTTACCACATTGGTGAGGGAGGGATTTCCCCATTGGCCTTATGGGATTGGCCAGACACACAACACCAGACACTAGACAGATGAGATCGACAGCAGTGGCGGGAGAAGGGACACCCACACAAGACAAAATGGTGTGACTTGGGAACAGAATGAGCAGCAGGGCCTGTGGAAGCAGGCTCTGTAGTTTCTAAAGTATAAAACATCTGCAGTTTCCATGGGAGATTAGAATTCCACAGGCTGGTGGTCAGCAGGTACATCATCTGGTCCATTTGATGAAGAGGGTTGTTTGGCTAGAGGACTTGATGCCCTTATCCACTGGAACTGAGGAGGAAGAGAACTTTTCACTAGGCTATCTGTGACTCTCATGGTTTTCCCTAGATGTCAGGGTATACATAGTGCTGGACCTCAACTTTAAGCCTTATTCCATAACAGCAAAGCTGGACATTTTTTCTAGATCATCATCTGCTAAGCCCTCTTCTAATTGGGAGGGAAAAAAGGTGGAGTGGGACAAAGCACTCAGGCCAAACCTTTCAGTTAATACTTTCAATTAGTCACAAAGCAAGTGTCTACCACATATCTTTAGGTACCAGCACTAGACTAGGCACAGAGACATAAAGGATGGACCACATCCCTATTCAGAAGGAGTCAAATAGAGGAGATACAAGACACGTGTGGATGCTGATGATACAGAATGGCTAGGGCAGGAACAAAGATTTGTGCACATGCTGTGAGAGCACAGTAAGGGAAGCAGCTCATCCAACCTGGGCATGCTGAAGGGCTTCATAGAGGTGAGGGGCCGTGGCCCCTGAGCTGGCCTTGAAAATTGAGCAGGAGTTTGCCAATTAGAGGAGAGGGATGGGAGTGTCATGTCAGAGAGGGCAGCTGGGACAGTTGAGGTTGTTGTCGCAGGAACTTTCTGTTTCTTTCACTCCACCGCCTCCCCCCTCTCTTCTCCCCCAGGCATCTTCTCATATTTGCACAATCAGATTCTGCCCTTGTATTTATTGATCAGGGTCATTGTTGGGGGTGGCGCTGAGGGGAAGAGGGAGTGGGAGGGATGAGGAAAACGTGCCCGAGGGAATGAGGAAATAAGAATGAACCGCCCTGGCTGCCTGTGAATAATGTATGTGTAAACGATTCCCTCCACAGCATGTGCCAAAGGCCCCAGTCACCAAATAGGCCAGCTGGGCCCTGCCCAAAGCTTTGTTATGGAGTGCTCAGATCTGGCCACTCATCTGCTGTCACTCATTTTCTGCTGTTTTGGGAACCTCCTCCGCACTCTGCTCCTCCTCCCCTTAGCCCAGATGACTAACTCCTTCTAAAAGCCATAAACTTTAGAGTCCAAGAAGGCAGGAATTGACAGGCAGTTTTCTTGGAGTGGAAATAGGGAGGAGAGAGTTTAAGACATTATTATCCAGTTCAGGGACACTGTCAGGGACAATAATCCTACCTGAAGCAGGCAGATCTTTCGGCTGTATTTCTTTTCTTATATGATTTTCTGCCTTTGCATACGCTGATTCCTTGGATTGGAAATTGCCTGCCGCTTCCTCTCTCCTTCTGTCCCTGTTCTGCCATCTTTCAAAGCCTAGTTCCCAAGTCACCTCCTCAGCGAAGCCTCCCTCCCCTGCCCGCTCTGGCAAGCTCGTTGCCACCTCCACAGGGCTTCTTAAGTTCTTCTTAACCAAATACATTGATTGTAATTCTGTCTGCATGTAATTCCTTTACTCTTACCTATTTCCTGATGCGTTTTTGTTTCTATAGCAGCCTACAGTTGCAAGCACATAGTAGTTATTAGGTAAACGTTGCACGAATGAAGTCAAATAAAACATTTAAAAAACTTACCTGTGGATGAAGCTCCCAGCTACCAATTTTCAAAAACAAAGTACTGAAAAGGTTGCTAAACAGCACTCCGGGATACAATCAGCAAAACTCGAGTGTGTGTGTTGAGCAGGGGTGGGGGTGTGGAGGCTTTTGAGGACAAGCAACAGTTTCTTGAAAAATGTATTGCAAAGGAGGATAAAGAGATGGAGGAGGGTCTATCATTAAGACAGAAGACATATCAATCCGTGGCAAATTTTGTACTTAGTTGGGTCTTGATTTTTTTAAAAATTAAATTATGATAGAGTGAGACAGTTGAAACTTTGAACATTGCCTGGTTATTTGATGATGTAAGAATAAACTGTTAGTTCTTTTAGGTGTGGTAATAGTATTGTGCTTATTTTGACAGAGTAGTAGTTACACTTTAGAGATAAGTACAGAAATGTTTACAAGTGAAATTATATGATGTCTAGATTTTACTTCAAAATAATATAGGAAGAGCTGGGCATAGCAGCACATGCCTATAATCCCAGCACTCTGGGAGGCTTATATAGAAGCCTTGCAAGTTCTAGCTCATGTTGGGCAATTTAGTGACTAGGGAGACCATCTTTAAAAAAAAAAGTGGGAGAGAAGAAGTGCATTTGGAAAGGATGTAAATGGGGTAGGGTTCACTTTGGGGCTGGTGTTTTTGCAGCTGAGTGATAGGTTAAAAATCACTATACTGTATGTATTTTAATATGTCCTTGATAATTTATTAAAGACAAAAATTTAAAAACATTTTTCCAGTACAATAACTTTTAATCACAGGATTATAAAGATTACTCCTCACTTTAATGTGCAAAAGTTTACTTCTGTGTATGGATATTGCAATTTTATTATGTGTTTATGCTAAAATGTCTCTCAAAAGGACACCTTTATTTTTGAAAAAGTTAGTAAAGCTGATCGGTGATACATCTGTTTTTCAAAGTGATACACAGTACTTCATTATCTGTCAACTAACAAGCTGTAGTGGTTTAATATTTTTACCAGTTGTAGATAATCCTTAGATGCAAAGCAAATTTGGAAAATGGTTTCTAAGCACAATCACCACCAACACTGGCAATGAGTAGATGTTAAGGTTTGCTCATTTTCACAAAGTCCAAAGTTCTCTGAGCCACCAATGAGTTTCCAGGGTTGCTTATCGGTGTGGTTAAACAGGTGTGGTGTGATACCAGCATGGGCAGTGCTTTGGAGAAAAAACAACTTCACTGAATCAGTTTGCAAAATACTTGTTATTTTGAAAGAACATTTAAAAAATCAGTATCTTCATCTTAACATTGTCTTTTATTTTTTAAAATTATAAATATTTCTAAAACCTAATGCTTTTATATATTAAAATCATATTTTCTTTCATCAGACTTGCCCAGTGGACTCTGAGGATGAGGGTTTGTGACTCATCTTTCCTCCCCAAACCCTCAGGACTATAGAACTGTCTTGAATCAGTTGATCTTTGGAGCTGATGGTTGCCATTCAATCTGTGCATTAAATTAACAAAGAAATGTTACATGAAAAAATGTAGTTGTTGAGTTAAAAATATTTTTCATTTTTAGATATTTTTAAAGGTTCGTGTCTACATGTGCCTGTGTGCTGCTATATGACTTGGGAAGGGTGGAGGACAAGAAAGAACCTTTTTTGTTGTTGTTGTTCATTTTTTTTTCCAGTACCGGGAATCGAACTCATGACCTTGCACTTGCCAGGCAGGCGCTGTGCTGCTGAGCTAAATCCCCAGCCCCTGAAATAACCTTTATTGAATGGCTACTTTGCCAGCTAACATGCTAAGTCCTTTTTAGCTATTCACTCATTTAATCTTCCCAGTGTACAGCCAAGAAGAGTTTTCCTATTTCTACTTTACAGATGAGGAAAGTAAGTCTCAGAGAATATAAGAAACTTGCCAAAGGCTACACAACCTATAAGTGGCAAAGGGAGAAGTCAAACCTCAGTTATCTTGCTTTATAATCTTTTTCTCTGGCACCCTATCTAATTAACTATCTTCTACTCAAGATTGTGAGATCTGGTCAAGCAGCCTTTCATTACTTTTGGGGCCCTCACAGCTCCTTAACTCAAGTGGGTATGTAATAACTATTTTTTAGGTAATCTCAGCAAATTATTTAGGTATCAATATCATACAGTTATGGCCTCCTTAGGCCAAGAATCGAAGGCTGTTTGCCAATACTTTCGAAGCTCACCTTAGGGACTGACCATGTGTGACTACCCAGTAACTACTTAAGAAAAAGGAATGATGCCAAAGACTGTAGTCAGTGTTGAGGAAATTTGATATTTAAATTTGGAAGTCATTGGGTGGCTTATAAACAGCAGAAAATTCTCTCTCACAGTGGTAGAGGCTGGCAGTCCAAGATCAGGGTGCCAGCATGCTTGGGTTGTGGTAAGGACCCTTTTCTAGTTTGCCAACATGCAGTTTTTCACTGTACACTTAAAAGGTGGAGAGCAGAGAGTGTGCTCTTGGATCCCTATTATGAGTACACTAATCCCATCACCTAGAGCTCCACCTTCATGACCTAATTACCATTCAAGAGCCTGTCTTCTAAAACCATTTCATGTGCTAAAATCCTAAACCATTGAGGATTTTGTAGAATTTTGAGGGAACACAAACATTTTTTTTTTCTGTTACCGGGAATCGAACTCATGACCTTGCACTTGCCAGGCAAGCGCTGTGCCACTGAGCTAAGTCCCCAGTCCTCAGTTTGTAACAATGAGAAATCCAAAAATTCCTGGCATCACAGTGAAATTACCGTACAAAATATGTCAAAACAAGAAAACGGATATCAAATGTTCCCTGCCACTCAGGGCCTAGGAAGCAAATGCCCATTCCGACACTCATCCCATCCCATGCCAGCTGCTGAAATGGAGATGTGACTGTAATGTAACAGTGGGGCCAGAAACGCTTTATCAGACTCTGTCAGTAACTGCTGCATGATAATAAACAATAAAATAGGTGTTGAGTGAGTGAACAATGGCCAGTGCTGTGGTAATTTCAAAAAACCACAGAGATCAAATTCAACCCACTAATATGTTCCCCCTTTTCCCCTGCCACACTGAGCAGTAAATCCCTTTTCAGGAGCTGGTTAATTTCTTCCCAGCTACTATGCTTACACTGAACTCATGGGATATTTCATTGAGTAGAGAAGTCAACGTAAATGCCAAGGTCCCAAACCAACTTTTCCAAAGGGGTCCTCATTTGGCCCAATGTGTCTACACAAACCCTTTGAATGTTCTTTGCATAGGGCCCTCGTATAGTAGTAACAGTAGTAGGAGTGGTCGTAATAACAGCTACCATCTATATAATGCTTTTTATGTGTTAGTAACTATATTAGGACTTTTTTATGTATTAAAAATTAATTTTTCCCATAGCTTGGCAAGGCAAGTATTAAACTGTCATCCTCATCATTCAGCTTTATAGATGAAACTGAGGCACAGCAGAACGGAGGTTTGTCTGTGGCTATGTATTTGTAGGAGTCAGGATACTGAGACATGGTTCGCAACCTTGGTTGCACTTTGAATCCACCTGGAGAGCTTATTAAACTTTGTTACCCCAGTCTCACCCACTATGTCCCCTGCTTACAATCCAGATTTTAATGTAATTGGCATGGAATGTTTTTAATGCTTTAGGTGGTTCTAATGAGTTTTCAAGGCTGGGGACACTGGTTTAAGGCCTGGCATGTTAGCTTCGCATCACACAGCCTATGGGAAGCACTTAAGCTAATACTGCACCTAATGCCTGTGGCTTCTCCCTCATCAAGAAAAAGCTGGCTAAAGGAGCAGCCAATTGAAGGAGAATTCCTGGGAATGAAATAATGACAACTGGACGGACATTTAGCTATCCACAAGGCCTCAGGCAATTGACTCAGTTTCTCCTTCCACAAAACAAAGGGTGTAAAGAAATGGTCTCTTGTGTCCTTCCAGCACAATGAGTCTATGGACTCAAATGTATTAAACCCTTGTTTATTATTGAGTGAGTGGTCCACGGAAAATGTTTCATCTGAGGACCAGTCTCCTTCAGCCAACCTCCTTGCTGAATTGGTATAGTATATATTCAGAGAATGCACATTAGTTTTATTTTTAGCCTAAGTGGAACATAATGAGAAAGGAAGAAATCATGTGTATACATGTGAAAATCATTCAAAAGATAAATTAAATGATTTGGAGGGATTATCTGCTGTTTTGGATTACCCACATCACTGCCCCCTCCAATAGCGTTGATAATTGAAAGCTGCCTGTGTTCTGATTGCTGACAGCTGAAGGATCCATGTTGCCAAGGAACCTCTGGCCACGTGCCAAGTAACAACCTGATTAATTATCCCTCCCTTTGTGCTGTCCCAGTATGCTATAATCTTCCCTCACTGGACTGGTGTCCAGTTTCAGGAGCATAGAAGAGAACAGTAAGTCCCCAAAATGAACAGTCCCTCTGTCTTGAGGCAGAAAATATATCAGACTTTTTCATCCCTCTGCAGGTCCTCTGCTTACTGGTTTACTTGTCCGTACCGTAGACACCCATGAAGTCAAGAAGGATCCCTCTAGTCACATCCGCTTTCCAAACGGAGGGTTTTGCCGAAATGCTCTTCGATCTGATGCGTACAGAGGTCACACAAAATATGTCTGAGACCCCAAGATGAAAAGAACATTTCCACAACCCACAGTCTAAGCCCAATCCCCGGTGGCTTTGTGCTGACTGGCTTCAACTAGTAATTGTGCTTAGTTTTTTAGTTTGCAGTGCAATATAGGGTTCTGACAGCCTTCTATAAAACCAGTTTTTAGATGATTAGTTTTTTAAAGGTGTTAGTCACTGAACTGGTGTCTCCAGATGGCTCATGACTCTAAGGGCAGAGGCAACAATGGTCCGGAGGTATGCTCGACCTTGCTACACAATAGGAAGGAGTGGCCCCTAGCCACGGAGAGGAGCCCATGTGACCCAAGGGGTTCTTCCCACCTTGACAATTTGTAGATTGCAATGGCTTCCCTGTCTACAACTCAGTCAGTGGTCTCAGCACAGGGGTCTCTCAGTCCCTAAGTGTCCACTCCTGGAGTTTTTGGGGTGTACCTGCCAGGGGTTAGCGCTGCACTTGTCAGCAGCAGCCTCTCAATGCTGGGCATCCATGGTCGCCTCTGGAAACATCCCCAGCAAGGGAGCTGGTTTGTCTCACCACCAGACCCTTCCTCTGCCCACAGGGCTGTTTTTCGGGTCTTGGCAGAGTTAGTGTACCTAAAGCATCTGCTCTATCTAAGGCCTGGCTTTGACTCAGTGGTAGCATTATGTCCTTGAGAACCAGTCTGATTTTAAGTAAATTTCAAACAAATCTTTTAAGAGGAGGGTCCTACCCTGGAGGCAGCTGGAGGGAGAGAAATCCCCTCTTAGAACTTGGCCTTTGAAGTGGATTCTCACAGCAATCTTGCTTAGAGCTTTTCATGAATACAGTTGTAAATTGATTTGGGGGTTTGTCCTAATGGGGTGGAAAACACAGCTTTCCTGTGTGGACTGGCTCAGTGTGGTTACTGTTTTACGCTGAGCTTTCACTGAGCTGCCCTCCAGTGAGATCGTTACCCATGCTTCCTGAGTCAATAAAAAGAATTCGAGCCTGTGTTTCCATTAAATAGGTGAGTTTTGGGATACTTAGACACTCACTGGCTTAAGAATGAATTTGTTCCTAAACCATATAAACAGACTACTTGGCCATCTAAATCACAAAGGTCCTGCATTTCAGTGTCTATACCTGCCTTTCTTCTAAAACACAATTTATTTAATCTTTAAAAACACATTGATTTTTAAATAATAATATAGCCTTATAAAATAACTTCAGCCTAGTCTATAATTGCTTCACTGGTCTGCACAAGCCTTAGATTTAGTAGGGTATAAAATACCAGATTGTCGTTATCTTTTCGCTAAACTATTTTATAACTTTATCTGATGCCCTAACATGACTTGTTGAAAAATGTGGAGAACTGTTAAATTTTTACTAGTTATTGAAAAGATGTAAACTGAAACGAGAATATAATGATTTTACACCCATTAAATAGTCCAGGAAACTAATGTTGTCTCATATGTCTGGGGTGACATCTAGAAACATGTCCTGACACAGGATTACTTTGACATAGGAGGAAAAGTTTCATATATAAAGTTATTCTACTCTAATTTATCATAATAGAAAAGTTGAAAATTTCTAAATATCCAATTACAAAGGAATGGTTGAATGACTCACCATTTTTGTAATTAAAAACAGCTCTAATGAGGAATATTGAAGATGTGTGTGATATGCTGCGAGGAGAACAGCGAGATGTGACACAGATCTGGACTACAACAGCAATTAGAGTTTTAAAAAGCGATATATGTATGAAATGCGTGTCTGGGCCCCAGTAAGTCAGCTGGCTGAGGCAGGAGGATGGAAATTTCGAGGCCAGCCCAGGCAACTTAGTGAGACCCTGTTTCAAAATAGAAAGGGTTGGGGGTGTATCTCAGTGCAAGGCCCCAGTACCACGTCCCCCAAAACTATTTCCAGTGCCTCTTTCAAGTAGTGTACAAGAAGCTGTTCAGAGCCTTATGACAAAGCCCTGAACTTCAAGGCGGTTCCTGGCTGGGTGCAGTGTCCCTCTGCTTTTGCGCTGCTGTGATTCTGTCTCCTGGTTGTGCCTGTGCTGTTTCTCCTCTCAGGAAGAGAAGAAACAGCGCTTCTCTCTTCCTCATCTCTGTGCACTGCCAGCCCTCCTTGACCAGTGTTTTCGGTGTCATGCAGTTGCTCATTTAAGGTTTTTACAGCCTCCTCTAGTTTTTCCTGTGCTTTCTTTTTTTCTTTTTTTTCTCCATAGGTACCTGGTGCAGATTTCTGGTACTCAACAAGATGCATGCTCTTAGGAGGCATATGCTTGTGAAATGAATTTCATGAACAAACAAAAGAGCAGCAGCTACTCAGGCTCCTTGCTGCAGCCCCAGGGAACCTTGCAGTGTGTCACAATCCCACCAAATGTGGAATAAAGTTGTGTTTGACAATTATTAGCTCTTGTTGCATGATGAACTGATGTTTCTGACTTAGAACAGAGTTTCCTGGCCCTGGTAGTAGCAGAGCCAGTGATCTGGTGAGAGAATGAACTTGCAAATGACAGCATTGCCTCCTCAGCCACTTGGGGATCCCTTCCCTATTCCCCAAGCTTTGCCCAGCCTTGGTACTCACTGTCCCCAGAGCGGAACTGTAGGAAGCAAAGTACAGCAAGTGTCTATCAGGCAGTCAAGAGAGCACATAATGAAAATAAAAATGCCATATAAAGCTTCTGGGATTAGAAACCTATGGGTCAGGAGCCAAGCAAAGTTCATGCTAGGCACTACAGAAAGCCTCTCAGTATTATTTCTGACAATACAAAATCAATTTACATTTAATACATTTTAAAATAGCTAACCTGCCCATAGTACTTGATATTACTATGGGGAGATAAAATTGAATCTTAATGTGGTTCATGAGTGTATTCAGTGGAGATTTATTATTTCTAAAAATGCTTTGTGTAATCACAGTACTTTATCGTTGAAATTGCTAGGTTGTGTGATATAAATAAATTAGCTTCATAATTAAAATGCTATTGTCTACTAATGCTACCACAGCATTTTCCCCAAGGCAGAAACACTCTTAAAAAATCCTATACACTTTCAAGGATGAGTGAGCTCCTCTTTAAGAAAAGATTCCTCCCTCATATACCTTATTTATTAATATGGTCAATCCAGGGGAGAATAAAGCAGTATCAGAATGAGTGCTAATAAAGCCTAAGAGCACAAAATTGGAAGTAGTCATCACTTTGGCCAAGGGGCACAATAGTCTCTGCAGAATACCCACACCTCTGTGGTTTTAAAGTGGCATTGATCCCTAAGGCTCATCAAACAACGTGGTGCAGGTAATCATAAAAGTATAAAGATATAATAAAGTGTTTTCTTAGTTCCAGGGGTCGGGGGTGTCTCAGTGGTAGTGTTCACTTAGCACTCATGAGGTTCGATCACCTGCATGGCAAACAATAAAGACGAAGAAACACAAAGTTCCTGTTTGGCCAGAATAGCTGATTCTGTGTGGTTTCAGGGAGGGATGAGGGAAGGCTGGGGAAGCACAGAGAAGCCGGGCTTATAGGCCAGAGGGAGGCTGGAGGGGACATGGGTTGGAAGGACAGTGAGGAAGAGCCAGGAAATTCTCCTTTTGCTGTCTACAGCCAGGTGGTCAAAAATGAAAAATGAGCTTTGGGGCATGCTGCTCTTGAAAGCACAGTGTATTTCAACTATGAAACAGCAGTGCCCCAGGTGCCTCCAGCCTAAAAGAAACCAGACTTTTGGGCTCAGGCAAACCAGGCATTAGAACTTAAATGTTCATATTAACCTCCCTTTGTGGTGCCTCCTGTTTTGTCCGGTTGATTTGTACAAAAATATGATAAAATGGAATTGACTAGAGCAGAGGCAACATGAAGCAAGTGTTGTGTGCCAGGTACTGTGTTCACTGCCTTTTAAGACTAGGGTTTCTAATAAAAGCATGGTGAGCATTGCTTTCTTGTTTTGTCTCCATGGACATGCTGGTTAAATCCCAGCATGACAGGGACAGTAGCAGGAACAACACCAACTGTACCAGCAACTACAACAACATGCACAGGGACAGTGAATGTTTACCAAGTACCAAGATCAGGCACTGTGATAAGCCTCTAACATGGGCCAATTAGTTTAGTCCTGAGGACATCCTTGTTACACAAGTACTGTCATGAGCATCCCCACTTTATAACCGGAAAGACCGAGGCCCAGTGACTGACCCTGGGTCATATCTAGAGGAAAGAATATCTAGGACCCAAGTCCTATGTCTGTCAGGCTTCAGAGCCCTTGCTTGTAATAATTAGAGTGAGCTCCTTCTATTAAATAGGAAAGGATAAATTTATTTTTTATTTTAAAGAGAAAAAATAAAATAACAACAATGAAGACAAAAACAAGAATATAAAAACAACAAAAACTATAGGATTTCAAAACAAGATGATAGGAATGAATGGTTGTTATATTACATATTGTTATCTGCAACAAATTTGCTCAGATTACAAGATGTAAGAATGCAAGATTGATCAAACAATTAAAGACAATAACAAGTAATAAAAAACATTAGAAACAATACAAACCTTCGTTAAACAAGATGGTAGGAATTCAGCAGTGGTTGTTACAAAATGCATATTGTTGTCTTCAAATTAGTTGTTCCGATTACCAGATATAAGCATGCAAAATTGGTCAAAAGAAAAAAAAATTAAGCATTAACTGTTAGGAAGGTTAAAATTTAATGCAGGTTTTTAAATGCAAAGACTTAACTTGCTTCTTCATATAGGAGTTTGCAAAGTTTTGCATGAATCTCAATTTTTCACCCCCTTTTTAAAATGATGGTGGCAAATGTTACTAAGAGACAAAAATCTTCATCACAAACTCTTTATTGCCTGTTTCCCTCTCCTTAAATAATCCTTGTCATACTTTTCCAAGAAAAGAGAAAGATATTCTAATGCCATTGTGCATGTGTGTATGTGTGTATGTGTTGCTAGGAATTAAACCTAGGGCCTCATGCATGCTACTGTTCTACCACTGAGCTGTACCCACAGCCCATCTGCTGCCATTTTAAAGTTCATTGGGTTGAGCATATTCAGTTTGTTCCTTTGCTTAGTACTGACACGTTTTTGCACTAGTGAGCTTGATGCATATCCAAGCCATTTGGTTGCTCAGTAATTCAAGATATTGCTTCAAGATCTGATGTGACTATTACAGACCACCAAAGTAACCAGAAAACCACAAGATGGACAGGTTTGAAAAAGCTCTCATTGTATGTCAGTGCTGTAGGACTAACCATGACTCCCTATTTTCCTTTGGATTCACCAGAAATCCCCTCCGTGAACATAGACTCCTCACCCAGTGCTCCGGCCACCTCAGCCCCTTGTCTGCTCAGGGGCCTCTACCTTTGGAAAGTTCAGGAGGAAAAACATGCTTCAATTTCTCAGAGCCAGAAGCTCCACCAATTTACACACCATTCAGTGGTTTAACAGGCTCCACGCATTTTGAAAACCAAAGACAGGATTTTGTATTGCTGTTTTCAAGTGTTAAAAAAAAAAAAAAAAACAGCAAACTTTAAATAGGACTGTTTACTTTTGTCAGCATTTCCACCTGAAAGAATAAAAACCAGGAAACAGAAATGGACTAGTGAAAAATGATGTCTTAAGCCACTGAGACACTTAAAAAAACACACCAGCACAGATTTTTCCGTCACTTTAAAAATGTTTTGAATCTTTGATGCTAAGCAGGATGCTGGGGCTTCTTGTAGCCAGCTCTAAGTGTCAGGAAAACACAAAAACAAGCAAACAAACAACGCTATGTGTTGACTAAGGCTAAGTAAACATATCATTACTTCCATATTAAAGACAACTTCTTGACTGAGTAGGTGAAATTGCAGGTAGCCAGTTTTCTGGGTGTGTGGTGTAGGCGTTTTTCTGAATAATACGTAGTTTGCATTGATAAGGTGTTGAATTTGATTGGCTGGAGGAAGATGGGAGTCCGTGCAATGGGTGCTACTAGGGAATCTGATGAATGATTGAACCCCTGGTACAGTCTGCTGGGTGCTCGCTGAGAATGCCAACTATTTAAAAATGAACTAATTGGGGCTGGGGATTTAGCTCAGCGGCAAAAGCGCCTGCCTGGCATGCGCAAGGTCGTGAGTTCGGTTCCCGATACCGGAGAAAAACAAAACAAAACAAACAAACAAAAAAAATGAACTAATTGTTGGAAATGTGAGGAGATAGTCTCCATGGTACATGTCAGAAAAAACAGATCTCAGGCTGGTGTGTGAAATTTTAATGAAAAGAAGAAGGGGGGGGAAGAAGGAGGAGGATGGGGGGAAACGCAGTCATTTAGGTGACCTTACGGTTTCCTCCCATTCCTATGAGTCTCGATCACCCACATTCTTCCAGCCAGTCCTCATATGTCACATTGCTTTATTCTCTGACGTCCCTGTGGGAACAATTTTTTAAAACAGGATCGAACACACAGAGGTTAAATAACTTTCCCAGGATGATACAACAACCCCACCAAGGAGTGGGGGCTAGAAACAGCCGCACAACTGAGCAAAGGAGAAGGACCTGTGTGGTGGTGTGGCATTAACCCTTATGGCTCTTGCTCAGGGTCCTTCAGCTTCGTGCTGCCTTTAGAGTCCCCATAGGAAATGCTGTAGAGAAAGTCTCTCTGAAGGCAGTGGGACAGACTTAATGATGCCCAGAGATCCCCGGCACATAATGGTTTTCTTTTTCTTTTTCTTTTTTTTTTGGTACCAGGAATCAAACTCAGGACCTTGTGTTTGCCAGGCAGGCACTTATGCCACTGAGCTAGATCCCTGGCCCATGATGGTTTTTTTGTGTTGCTAAAAACCACGTAGTAGGCCTCTATGGAAACACAGGCCCATGTTCCCGAAGCGGGGGTTGGACCCTGTTCCTTGTCATTGCTCAGTTGCTTATGTCGGGAAAAAAGATAAAAGGAAAGAAACGGATGTTCATTGATGTTCCGTCTCCCTGATAAAAGGATCTTGTTGCTTGTCTACCAGCTGTCCTCACTGGGCAATAAGGTGCAGGCAACAGAAGAAGAAGGTGGCTGAATTTAGGTGGCTTCCCTTGGGAGTCTGCCCCTGAGGTTCTTCAGCCCCAAGTCTTGAGAACTTTGGTGGAATCTACACTTCTGTGTCGATGGTAGGCAGGGAATGGAGGCTCTTTAGGGCACAGGACTGCTGGCTGGGGTGGTTTTCTTTGGGGTGTTTTTTTCTCTCTCCCTCTCTGATATGCACACATCTCCTGGACAAAAACACCCGCAGCCATTTTGACACTACAATCATGTAATGCGTGAAGAGTTGCCGTAGCAACGAGATTCTGCCTTAGGTTGACAGAAATTCATGCTTGCCTGGTTTGAAAAGAAAATTGGGCATTCAGTCTCCACCTGAGAATTTACATAGCAGCAGACAGTAGCTACAAATTCTGACTTTATTATTACTTGTTAACTTTTTAGTGTGCGTTTGAACATATACAAAAGTAATGAAGCTTTATATACCTGTGGGCCATCTTCAGTAATGACCAGCATGTAGCTATTCCTGTCTGGTTCGTACATTCCTTCTTTCTCCCCTACCCCACCGTATTATATTTAAATGAATCCTGGATATTATATCGTTTCATCCTCGAATACGTCAGTGTGAATCTCTGAAAGAGAAGGACTCCGTTTTAATAGATGATTCACCTGAATACTAAAAGATTTTAGGATACAAATTCTATGTTTCTCCCCAAATTATCTAAACTCCATCTATTAGTATCTCTACTTCAGATCCTGTTCATACTTCGGCTTAAAATATGTTAGTGCTATGTAGCAGGCAAAGTTCTAAATTTATGCACATTATCTCATTTAATCCTTATAACAACCCTAATATCCCATTTTCCAGATGAGAAAAATAAGGCCCAGGGATATTAATAATTTGACCAACATCAAACACTTAGAATATTTAAATGGGTAAATACACTGGCCATATGTAAATGGAAAACTGCTTTAGTTCCTAACCAGGGTTAATCTGACTGCTGAAATCACTGCCCATTCGGTGTACAACTTGCAGTCTGTGGGACGGTGTGTGCTTCCCCTCCCTAGCTGTGAATTCTCCAACCATTCTTCACCCTTGATGTCAAAATTTCATGGGCAAAATAGAGGCGTCCAAAAAGCAGGCGGAGTGATAAAAGGCTGTCCTCAGGCCGACCCAGCGGTGACTGGAGCAGCGTCTTTCAGTGGAAACTTTGCTGGAAGGGTTGATCCCGGAGAGGCAGTGCGTGGAGGTCACTGGCAGGGTGGATGGTGTCACGCAACCGCGCCCTGGCGGTGTGGCAGGGCCCACGCCTGCTGTCCCCATCCAAACCGCGCCACTTCCCGCCTCTGTCTACTGAACGCTGTTTCAAGGGCACGGCGAGGCCGGGAGCTGAGTCTCCTTCCGTTTGCTGCTTTAGCTGTTTTTGCCCCCTTTCGGAATCTGAGCCCTGGCTTTCCTTATACTTAGTACAGTAAGATCGTATGAATTTTCTGAAACTGTTCTGATCTTAAGTATTTGCCCAACCTATAAATATATACGATTATGTGTCAATCAAAAATAAAATAAAACAAAAAGTAAATGTTTTTCCTACGTGTGTATTTACCAGGTCATATACCAGGTGATGGTTTCAAAAATCTAATTGCTATAGGTAATAGGCTAATAACACAACTAAACCTGTTTCCCCATATATAATTCTGAGATTTTTCTTTTCCATTTTTCTTTCAAATCAAAGAATAATGGCTGGCAGTGACTAACAAATAGAATAGATCAAAGCAGCCACATAATTCAGGGAAAATGTCAATTTTTTAAATTGAGGGAAAAGGTGAACTTGCCTGACCTTCCAGGATGTCTGCACAAGCTAGAATTTTGCAATGTGCAATTTTCTGATGACCTCAGAGGTGCAATATTTGAAGCTTACCTTTGAAAAATTAGAACTTTTTTACCTAATGTTTAGTATTTTATTTTATTTTTTGGTACTGGGAATCCAACTCAGGACCTTGTGCTTGCCAGGCAGGCACTGTGCCACTGAGCTATATCACCAGCAAATTTAATATTTTAATACAGTACTTAAGATTCTCAAATTAAATTGTCATTAGTAACAGTAATTTTAGGTTGGTAAGAGATAGACAAAAATACAGAATAAGAATTCAAAAAAGTAAAGTACATGTAAAAGTCAATATAAAGTAAAGTCAATGTTAATAATAATATTCAGGTACTTCCATGTCTCCCAAAATGTTTTCCTTGTATAAACAGTGAGATCATATGAAGTTTCTGATACTGTTCAGATTTTAAGTATTTGCCCAACCTACAAATATATATGATTATGTGTCCATCAAAAATAAAATAAAACAAATAAATATTTGACTTATTTTTCCTACATATGTATTTACCAGGTCATATACCGGGTGATGGTTTCAAAAATCTAGTTGCTATACATAATAAGCAAATAATACAACTAAACCTGTACATTTACTGAACAATTTCTCTTATATGACCTTGGGCTTCTTTCTGTATTTCATTCCATATGACGGATGATAAATATGGACAGTATCTCATATCATGTGTTCTGGGATTATATGAACAATGATCTCCTTCAAAATGTAGCCGTGTAGTCTACATAGTTCAAACTCGTTCCTCAGAAATAAGAATAATTCTAGGCAAGCATTGTGTGAAAAATTGGAACTCTGATGATTTGCTCTGCCGCTTTTGCAGACAATATAGATAGGCACCCATTTGACACTTAACATGTATGTTACATATTTTTGACAAGAAAAATTCTAAAATGGGTATTTTTGGTACTGAAAGGTACATATATTGATACTATTCAAAAGGAAAATATATGAAATTTCTGTTCAGCTAACTTCTTTGGCACCCCTGAGAAAATATTTAATTTGGTGTGACTCCCTTTAACCTGCCCCAAGAGTCCTTTCCATGGGGCTGTTGTAAACAATACAGCACTGTAATTCATCGCTTAGGTGATACAGACCCATGCGTAGGCAGTGGTTGAGCATATCACAAATATTTACTTGATAAGTATTTGCTTTTCTGCCCCATAAAATAGCCATGAGGGTTTTTCCAGGTTCTTGAACCCTCCACTTCTAATCCCACAGCCACTGTGGATGAGGTGAAGCTGCTGACTCGAGTTCTTTATTCCCTGAAGGAAGATGTCTGAAAAGTCCTTGAGAAACTTCATGATGGTTAAATAGCGTGAGCTAGATGAGGAAACTATAATTCTGTGATCACTTTACTTTGGGATCGAAATATGTGCTAAATTTGGCTGTCAAGTGTCTTTCTGTGGAATGAATGCTGTTTTCCCTTTGAACTTTCCCACTGACCTAAACCATATATCTAGAAAATCATTCTGACCTGAGAGGGTTAAAATGATCATACAAAATACCCTAGAAAACCTTGTAGTGGGCTTTAATTATGTTTCCACTTCAGATTATCTTCCCTTTACCCCAAACTTTCTTAGTCTGATGTCTTCTCTCTTCCTCACCTGTAGGGTTTTCTCAGGAGAGAGCCTGGCTTCATACAACATTTTTTTTTTTTTTTTTTTTT
>NW_004955429.1:6434027-6438359 GCF_000276665.1 Chinchilla lanigera | reverse complement strand
TTGCCAGGCAGGCGCTTTTGCCGCTGAGCTAAATCCCCAGCCCCCATACAACATTCTTGAAGCTTTCCTTTGGGTTAGGTAGCACACCTTCCAGAGCTGGTGATTGCATGAGACCTCAGTGGGCAACTTTGAGTGTGTCCACTCCTCCCTGCTGTGAGTACCTTGCCCTCTTTTCACGTGGCACAGGGGTGGTGTGGTAGGCAGCACGTGAATGCTGCAGTCCCACCCACCTTTATAACTCGTACCCATCTAGAAATTGGATACCCCAGACTCGGTGTCTGAGATCACACAAAATATCTTCCTGCTCTTCCTTCAGGTCACGAGCACCACCATCCCTCCAGTGCCCCAGTGAAAACCCAGGCCTTTCCTTCACCCTTTCCTCTCCCTTACTTCCTACTTGTAGTTGGTAGCTAGGCCTTGTCTCTCCCATCTCAGGGACAGAATCCCTTCTCTCCACCCACAGCGCCTTTTCAGCTCACACCCGCCTTATTGCTCAGCTGCGTCAGGGCCCTCTGGCTGGGCTGGATGCCTTTTATGTTCACAGTACGCCTTGTCCTGTGTTCATGAGCCCTACAGTTATTCTCACAGCTCCTCCCAGTGCACTGGAAGCTCCTTGTGGGCGGGGACTGTGTTTTCTGTATGAGCGGCCAGCTCCAACTCTGCCTGCCACGTGGGCAGTACTGATTCACATCTACTAAGGAAACCGAAGATAATTAGCAGTTGACCTTGTGCCCTGTGTTGCTGGGGGTCTCTCAGTCAAGACCAGCATGTGATCACACAGCTTTTCTACCTGAGGCATAGGTTTGCCAGGAGTTGCAGGCTTTTTGTTTGTATGTTTTTTGCCATAACAAACAACACAGCAAAATCAACTGCATTTAGCACAATGTTGTGAATGTTAAAGGTCAAAAATTACAGTAAATGAAAAGGAACAGAGCTGGTCATAGTGGCACACACCTATAATCCTAGCACTTGGGAGGCAGAGGCAGGAGGATTGCCACAAGTTCGAGGCCAGCCTGGGCTACATAGTGAGTTCAAGGCCAGCCTGAACTTCTGAACTACATAGGGAGACCCTGTCTCAAAAAATAAAAAACAAAAAAGGAAAAGGAACAGGGACTCAAATCTAAGGATTCAGTTTTTAAACTCTAAGCAGTAAAAGCCCTATTTTTTCTGAAAACCTAGCATTCAATATACTGTCTGGCTATACTAGGTTTAAAACAAGAAACAATAAAGCAACAATAATAGTTACTACTTTCTGAGGTAGGAGACTAGGAGGCTGTCTGCTTCCTATTTTGCAGGCAAAGTAAATATCTCATTTAATCCTCCCAAGCAATTTGTAGAATTACATTTTATAAAGCTAGTCTTTTTTTATTCCTGTTGCCAGCTGAAGGTACTGGAGCCCAGAGGAGTTAAATGACATTCTTGAGTTCACCCACAAGTCAGCAATGGCACCAGATATGAAGCCTTTTGTGTAATTTCAGAACCCACATTCATTTGTCACAACTGCCTGAGTCAGTGCACACGTGACCAAATCTGTGTCATGCTCTGCTCAGCTGAACTCAGCTGGTCGCTGAGCATGCAGAGAAAAGCAGGAGTTTGTTGGATCTCTGTTCTGATGGCACTAGCCATCCAGGTTCAGATAAATGACTTAAAATATCACACATATAAGGTGTGTAACAGTATGTCTTTCTTAACTATAAAGTTGAAAAGGAATTGCTATTCAAACTTTTATTTTTCCTTCTCCCAACTTATAATTCTGGAAGGTATTTGCTCATATTATTTGATTTGTGTAGGAACTGAATTTTTTTAATGGGTGGAACATACAAAGCTAAATCACATAGATTTTTGAGCTTTTTGATGTGGCATGAAGGAAAAGAATGAAAACCATTTGCTTGCTGATACCCACACCTTCTGATCAGTCTTTTGTCCTAGTTGGCTTACTTCTTATTTGTGGATTGGGAAAGCTAAGTATAATGTGGGCCAGAACTATGCTGGCATGAACATGGTCTGACATTAAAGCTTACAGGAGCAAACATTTTTCAAAGACAGCAGCTAGCTCCCAGAATCTCTGGCACAAGCGTCCTCTGACTTGGACAGTTTCTGCTGAAGGTAGTCAGACAATCCCCCCACCTGTGGACAGGCTCATGGGTTCCTTACATATAGTTGTGCCTGAGTGGCAAAAAATATAGCTTTAATTTTACCTTTGCTCGCTGATGGCCTCTATTATGTATTACCAACCAGAAAAATGGGATCCACTGAGCTTGCTAGTTTGAACCACTACAAAAATAAAGAGGAAATTAGATTTTTATTAATGTGGTGCTTTATTTGTCCGTTTAAGTGTCTCTGCCTCAGGCTCTGGGTTGTAGCATCAATGTTCACAGTAAAGTTAAGACCCACATGAGTGTACCAGTTCTAACTTTGTTATCACCACTTAAATATATATCTTTGGAAATTATACTATCTGTTTAATTCTGAGGGATTTAAGAAAATGTAAAATACATTTTTACAATTAGACAGACCAAAATTACCAATATGGTACTCAAAGGTAGTTCTCCAAAGAGCTATGCATAAATGAATACATTAATTATTGCTCCAATATCAAGAACTAAAAGCCAAAGAAAACCAAAATCCATTGTTAAAACTTCCCAGTCACATCAGGAAGCATCTCAGACCAACCCGTCCTCGTCTTTGTCTGATTTCTTGAGCATGTTTGGACTATACGCTCTGCAGAGGAGAAAATGCTCTAGAGTTGACAAATCAGTAGCCTGTGTGTGCCAAAGATTATTCAAAATAAATGATCAACAATTCATTAAGTTAACCTCAGGTTAAAAGCTCGTTGGCATACTTTGGAATCGATCGATTTTAAATATTAAGTTGGAATTAAAAGGTCATGAACAATTGTTTAGTAGAATGTGTATATATGTGGGAAAGCCATGCAAATACATCTGCATTTTTATGAGACAGTATTAAATATGAGATGTGTTGTTCTCAGTGCAAAGGTGGATTATATTAGGTGTAGTAGTGGTCAAAAGTCATACAATTATAACTTGAAATCTTTGCATCGCATTACATATAAATTATGCTCAATTAAAATAAAAATAATCATGACTCTCAAGGCAATGAAAACAAGGAGTGTGAGAAGCTGTTCTAGCACGACTGGAGAGAAACATAATGAGATGTCTTAGATGGAATCCAAGAACAGAAAAAGGCAAGCGCAAAATGAACGAAGTCCAAATGAAGTGTGACCTTTATTAATAATAATGTATTAATATTAGCACATTAGTTGTGAGAAATGTACCACACGAGTGTAGTTACTCATAGCTAACAGTAATATTCACAAGAGGTAAGACTAGAGGTGGTAGTCTAAAACTATTCTAAAATTTTGAAAAGCTTATTTAAAAATAGAAATGTGAGATAAGAAGGAAAAACGATAATGTACCAGTTACTCAAGACACTGAAGAGAGGTCAAGATAATGAACATTAAAACCTAAGTGTGCATTCTATTTCAAGTACTAGGCACAAACTAGACAGAAAGAGTGTTTTTCTTTTTTTTTTTTAATCCGCTGGACATTGGCACTGACTAGATTACCCTTCTATCCGTTTTCCCTCCCTTGATAAAACAGTTCAGACGTTTTACATGATATTTTATGCGGGCTAACGCTAAAAACGGTTTATACCCAAGGAAATGCAAGGAACTAAATAAACAGCACAGATTTTTGGCTAACGCATAATCCTCACTGTAAATGATCTAACTCCACAGTTCCCTCCTGCTTCACTCCACCAGCACGAGCTGCACACACATTCTTATATACGAAAATTTCATTCTGCGCCTGCCAAAACCTTTTCTTTTCAGGCGCGTGTGTATACAGATGCGTAAAGCAAACCGGCTCACGGTGCCATGTGTCTCTTTGTTAAATACGCCTTCATGCTATAACCCACAATCATCGTAATTAAGCCCTGTCGATCCCCTTTGCCACGCGGGGCTGCTCCTCAGCGTGTGCTGCTGTCGGCGAGCCGCGGGACGCGCGATCCAGGCAGCAGCGCCGGGCGGGCCGGGCCGCGTGCGGGGCAGGGGCGCTGCGGCCCCGCCTTCGTGCAGCTCCGCGCGAAGCTGCGCCCGCTGCCCGGAACGACCTTCGCGATGACCGAGGAGCAGTTCGCGGCCGAGGCTCACGGAGAGGCCCAGAGCCAGGGTGGACGATGCGTTAGAGCAGGAGCGGGCGGAGGAGCTGCCGCGGCCGCCACCACGAGGAGCTCCGTCCGGGCCCCTCCGCCGCCCCGGCTGCGGCGCGCCGCGTTGCCATGGGAACCGCGCGCTCATCGCGCGGGATGGAC
>NW_004955429.1:6289867-6432982 GCF_000276665.1 Chinchilla lanigera | reverse complement strand
GGGGGCTCCTGGGGACCGAGGCGGCTCTGTCCGCGGTCCCGGCCCACCCGGTGCCTCGCTCCGTCCGTCCCCGGTCCACACCGCAGGCGCTCCCCGGGGCTGGGTTCCGGGGTGCGGGTCGGGGCCGCTGCTGTCCCCTGCCACCCACCACGTCCTCCGGGGTGCCCAGTCGGGCCGGCGGTGCCCGTCAGTAGGGACAGAAGGCTCCGTCCTGCCCGCGCCTCCACCCATGTCCTGGAGCCCAGAGGCAGCTTCGCGCAAGCCAGGCGGCCGGGCCCTGCGGAAGCCCGGCCCTGCCGTCCGGGAGGACTAGAGGCCTCGCCTGGTCGGCGCCCGAGGCCGGCTCTCCGTCCAGCTGACCTGGGCACTCGCACTGCCAACACAGGCAAGGGCGGCCGAACTGTCTCCTGCCCGGCAATTTCAGTTCCAGGCCTCTCAGCTGCCTGAGGCGGATAGCTGCGGTGCACTCCCTGGGGATTATTGCAATAACCGAAAAAGAAGCTGCTTCCAGAAGAAAGTTCAAAATGCAGAATGAGGACGTAGGTAAAACACCCACGGGAGTCAAATTAGCACACACACTCTACTTCAGTTTAAAATACAGACCTGTTAAAGAGTCCCAGTTGAAAGAAAGTTGTGTGTTCCACAGCCTGAAATGTCACCGATCAGAGACGGTGGTGGCCACAGAGTTTCACCAGCGCTGTCCACCGCAATGACGAGAAAGAAATCCACTTTAGATGCTTCAAGGCTGTAGCAATTGTACATAGAGAGGCTTTAGAGGCAAGACCGGCTTTTTTCCTGGCCAAATCAAAAGTCTGCGGTATAACTAGCTGCAGCTCAAGGCTCTGCTGGCCCATAGTTAGCTGAGGGCCAGCGCTGGCAGGGAGTGGGTTGTTTTTTGGTGGTCGGGCAGGAGGTCAGAAGAACCGGAGAACCGGGCAGCTTCGGGTTTTCCCCGCCCTGCCCCCACCATGCAGCCTCCAGGTCAGGGAGTGGGGAGGCAGGGGCCCCAGCAGCAGGAGCCCTGCCTGGGAGGAGGAAGTGGCGAGTGGGGACAGAACAGTAAGACAATGGGGGCAGCTGTGGACCTCTGGGCAGGCCTGGGTTTGTTTATCACTACCTCTGCACCCACAGGGCTTGCGATGTTAAAGGTCCCAGAGCTACAGTTAAAAAATGCGGGGCTGGTGTCCTCTGAACAGACAGCTGCCATGTGTACAATCCGGCCCAGAAACGCCTCTCTCCTGCCTGGGCCGAGGCACCGGTGGTGGGAGCCAGGCAGCCACAAAAGCCTCTTGTCCCTTACAAGCAGAGAGGCATCTGGAAATCTAATGGAGAGATTCTCACTCAGATTGTCCTGCAGACTCTCCTACCTCGATCAAGGAGCGTTCCGCAAGGCGGAGATAAGCATTCTTTATTTGAGGTATTTTTTCTTCTTTTATTTTTCTCTGTTTTTCGATTTGAAATTGGTTTTTATTCGAATTGGTTGTTATTTGTGTACATGAAGGAAATGACTTATTATTTTTATGAGGATCTCACTATATTGCCTAGGCAAGTCTCAAACTCATGTTCCTCCTGCCTCAGCCTCTTGAGCGGCCGGGTAAGATTACAGTCTCCGGGTGCAGCGTCTGGCTTACAAATAGGTATTTAGCAAAGACTTTTTGCTAATGATAGTCTTGAGCTCTTTCCCCACTTCTCTCTGCTCTCTCTTACACTCACCCACAATGCATACAAAACTGCCCAGTTTGTGTCTTGCATTACAC
Source organism: Chinchilla lanigera (assembly GCF_000276665.1). Classification (NCBI taxonomy): domain Eukaryota; kingdom Metazoa; phylum Chordata; class Mammalia; order Rodentia; family Chinchillidae; genus Chinchilla; species Chinchilla lanigera. Next base: position 6,431,225 of record NW_004955429.1, on the reverse strand, counting down.
TTTTCACTTAGCTTGATAAAGATCGAAGTCATGCACCAACTTGTCTCTCTGAAACCCCGTGCACGTCTTGTCTTTCCTGGCAGTAAAATCTAAATGTTGTTTTTGAATTCTGCCAGCTCAGCTGCCCTCGGCCCTCCTGAGATGACGCAATATTAGAATAGGGCCTAGAAAGCTGCTGTCTGTCGCTGGCTGGCTGCGCCAGGCCTCCAGGGGCCGTGGAGAAGGACCAGACGAGCACTCTGGTGAGTGATCTCTTCCGCCCTGTGCTGCACGGGGCAGCAGAGCATCACAAGAGTACGCTGTCCACCGTTGCAGGGCTTCAGCTTGGGCCAGTTCTTGCCGGGTCTTTACTGCTCACACCTGTATCGGCAGAAGCTAGAAGGAGAGAGATGCTGTGGGTGGCTTCGGCCGCCCACAGAGAGTAGGGGTTTTGTCTGTCTCTCCTCCTCCCTGCTTCTCACCCGACTGCCGGGGCCCAGGCCTAGGCACCTGGCCTTGATAGCAATGCTACCCATGGACTGGGACACTTTTGTTTTCCCTTAGAAGCTGCAGGCTGGGACATTTATTAGTCTAGACAGCCAGCCCTGTAACACCTACTGTATTTTATACAGCACAGCCGTCCAGACACACCCGCCACCGGGTCATGAAAACCAACACTCATCTGCACCTCCTTGCCCCTGGCTTAGGGCCTGGCAGGAGGAGCCTGGGATCTGAAACACTCAGACAATTAGTCTGTCTCCCTTTCGCTTGGGTTTTCATATTTGCTAGAGTTCATGTCCTCTGCCGGTTGGCATGGAAAATACTGGAAGGAAGTGGGTGAGTGCATAAGAGAGAAGCTGATTTTCTTTGGTAGGTAGGGGTAGGACTAGCAGGCATTTAGGGATTTGAAGATTTTAATAAACTACTTACAAATGTGTGACAAATTAGTGCTTAACTGCCTTTCACCAAAGCTTTGAGTCCAATTGGTAATGACAGCTGATGTTTATGAACATTAACCATGAACGCTGCCCTGTGTGAAGCGTCTGATGCATATCAACTCATTTCATCTTCACAGAAAGCTTGTAGGGTGATTACGCCACCTATTTTATTTTATTTTTGAGACAGGGTTTCACTATGTAGTTCAGGCTGGCCTTGAACTTACTTTGCAGCCCAGGCGGGTCTTGAACTCACGGCACTCCTCCTGCCTCGGCCTCCAAGTGCTGGCATTATGGGCGTGTGTCACCACTCCCAGCTTATTCCACCCATTTTAAAGGAAATTGAAGCATTAGAGACTTTCTATAACAATGCTGGTAGGCAACAGAGTCAGGATTTGACTAAATTTTGCACCAGGGAATTTGAAAGATCTCTTTATATTTTATATATATATACATATATATATATATGTAATAATTCTTGGCTTTCATAACTGATTAAAATACTGTCCTGAGATTAGCCTTGTAACATTTTTGTAGACTCCATTAAAAAATAGTTTTATGATTTAAATGAATGATTTTTGCAGCATTGCTAGATAATTCAGTAGTAATTTAATTAAACAGTATTATTTATCAAAGCTCATTGAGATTGATAATTATGATGTAATTAGGGAGTAAACTATCTCAATTCTAATAAGTCACACTCAAGGTTAGTTGGAGCAGGGCACTTTGCTTTTTCCATTTTCTACCATTGACATTAAGGCACTTAACTAGAACCATGTAAATAAGCTTAGGTAGCCTCTAAATGTAAGAAATTTAACTTTACTAATAGCAACATATTTCTTTCAACAGGAACCAGATAGGTAGCTCTACTTTTTTCAAAAAAATGTTTTTAGTTGTAAAAATACTTTAAAACAAAGAATAGAAATAATGTATCTTGCAGCTCAACAGAGTAACCAGAAAGGGTAAATTTTGTTGCCAATTTAGATTTAGTCTTTGCTCCTATACTTAAGCCAAATAGAAAAGTATTTCTGTAATCCTTTCCGTCATTTGCCAGGTAGCCTGTGGGACTCCACGTGGTTGTTCTGTCCTCATTATAAAGGTTTTTTTGGGGAGAGGGCTGGAAATATCATTTATGTTGGTCACTTTCTCCAGATTGAAAACATAATTTTTAACCTTATGCCCCAAAGTTGTGCATTTCAGCATATGCACACACGTACATACATACTGAATCTTTAAAAGCCTATTCACAGAGGGCCTTTAAAAGCCTCTGTCTTACCTCGTTCATGGGTAGTCACCCAGCCAGGCGCACACCCCGCCGCGCAGAAGTGGCCTGCTTCGAAGGGGCTTCGCTCACTTGTGATTCCAAATTCCTGCTACACACTCGCACCCTGTTTGTAAAGAATTGAGTCCAGAGCCTTCTCGGCTTTCCGGACCTGCAAGAGTCACACTAGCACTGGGCCGGAGAGTCAGCCAATCCCTCGCTTTCCCTTTTTAACAGCGCAGGAGAACACGCGCCTTTGGCCCTCTTTAAAGCTTCTGTGCTGTAAGGGGTGGAGGAGAAATCTAAGCATAAAAAGAAGTGGGGGAAATAGAACGTTTTTGGAGCAGTGCCTGTTCTTTGTGAGGGGCCGGGCGACTATGTCCCCCTTTGGTGAGACTGTGGTTCATTTGTCTTCCCACTCTTCCTTCCAACAAAAGAGGCAGAGGGCGGAGGGCCCTCATTTTATTGCTATCGACTTTTGCCAAAGCTTTGCAGCCAAACGTGGGTGATGCACTCCTGGAACATCTGAGGAGCCCCGTGAGACATTCGGAGGTGCAGTTCTAAAAACAGCAGTAACTTCACAGATCAGGTTCTCCTTGAACCAGGAAGTTCATCTCACCCATGTGGTGTGCAGGGTGCTGAGAAGCTTGTCCGAGGTCAGGTTACTGCCAATGCATTCTCTCTCCCTAGACCCCCGCTCTTCTAACATACTGCGCTGTATTATAATTCATTTGTCCTTTGGCCTTCCTACTTCATACAGAATTTCTTTTCTTTTTTGGGGGGGGACCGGGAATTGAACTCAGGACCTTGTACTTACCAGGCAGGCTCTTATGCCACTGAGCTATATCCCCGACCTCACCTTCCTACTTCAGTGTCAACGTTTTTCTCCCTAACATGTCAACAAGTTGACTCTATGTATAGGGCTTGAAAAGTCTCTTTGTAATCTCAACATTCACATGTGTAACCTATTTCAAAGGCCCTTTTTTGGGAAAGAAGAGTTGGGCAATTGTTTTCTGTTGGGTGATGGATCTTCCTTTCGAAGAAGGCAGATTTATTTTAAACAAACGTGTGTTTCCATTTCTAAAGCTTCACCTGGCTGCCTTCCAACATGGGGCAGAGGATGAGAAACCTTCACTGGAGGAAAACAAGAGGTAACTCCCAAGCCCTCAAGTCTGAATTCCCAATCACTATATGTTGTATCCAAATACAGAAGTTCCTGCATTTCCTTGATTACGTTGTAGTGTCTCACATTTGTGGAAGGCCTCACCAGGAGTTCTTTGTAATTTTTTTGTAACTATTTGCTCATCATCTCTGAGGTCAAGTAGATGAGAGCATTTTCTGTTACAAATTTCCCTCAAAATAATAAAGCTCAAGTGCTAGTGGACTATAAAATGAATGCCATGTTGATTTCATAGATGGTAGCTTTTAAATGAAGTGAAAGGACCTTTGTTTAATTAATTCAGCCATTCGTTTAGTAATCATTTATTATGTTCTTGTCTCATGCCCCCACTGGAAGGAACATCTGCCTGTCACTCACGCCTGCTAAACCAGAGGAATCAAACCATACAATAATGAGTGTCATTTATTTGAGCACTTTCCACATGCCAGGCACTATGTTAAAGACCCTCCACAGGCTGCTTTAGTTAATCCTCTGAGCAATCTGTCTTAGTATCTTTGTCCTAAACTTCAGGAAGCTGAGTTTCCCGTGTTTTACCTCTGCCAACCTGGGGACGTGGGATCCAGGGCTGACCCCACTTGGCCTCATTCCGAGTTTGGGCCTGGAATCACTCGAGGTTCCTGACAAGTCCTCCTCTGAAATAATGCTGAGATTGGAATCAAGATAACCAAGTGGAATCTGGGGAACTCAAGAAAGGTCTGAACTAAAGTTACTGTGTGGAATTTACGGTCAGTTTGATTGTGGCTGCTGATTCACTGTCTAAGTTTTATTAATGCTACCTTGTTTTTGCTGGGTTATTTATAAAGCCATCATTCTAATTTTCAATGATGGTGAGTTTATTGCTCCTCTAATCACCAGTCCGGGCCGGTCTCTGTGACCTCTGAGCTCAGAGCGAGGTTACATCTGACCCTCTCCTCCCTGAGCACCCGGGTCATGCTGTCCTCTCTCTGCATGGACTTGTTGGCGCAAAAGTTATCACTTTCACTGCTTATTTCTTCTTAACATTTTTACCATTTTTATCTTGTGGAGGGCAGGGTCTCTTGAATATGCTCCTTTCGTATCCTGTCTGCTGTCTCTCACATGCTGTTTCTAGTAGGTATTTGCTAACTATAGGAGCGCTGCTTACCGCCTTTGGACATAGCAGGGGGCGGGGGGCACAGGGGTTTCAGGACATGTTAAGTTCTTTTACAATGGCAAGACCTTTGGGGGTGGAGAGGCTCTATCCGAACTCACTGTCAGCTTGCTAATCCTCCAAAGAGGCCAGCCTGAAAGAAATGAGGCCCACGGTTCATAAAAACCAGATACATGTTTTATATGGGAAATAAACTAGAAATTCACTGTCAAGTTCCAAATGCCAAAGAAGCACAGAAAGTCACAGTTTAACTTCTTTAACAAACCTGTCCCTGACAGCTGGAAGGCAGAGACAGTCAGAAAGACCCCGAGCCACTTTGGCAGCACAAGGCTGTCTGACACACAGCACTCAGCCTGGGTCCTCTCAGAAGACTGGGAGAGAGGTGATGCTGTGAAATCTCTAAAACAGCACGTGGTATTCGATTGTATAAACATTTTCCTTGTTTTGAGGCTGTGTAGATTCCCACCTATGGAAATGAGCACTTGTCATGGGTCTTTCACGGGAAGTGAATACATCTGAAAATCAACGCCAGTGATATAATGTCACATAACGTAGGGCTTTGCCTTTGGCAGGTACGCATGAGTCGGAGGGGCAGATACACTTTTGTCTGCCAGAAAGGCTCCCTAAGTCTGGTCCTGGCTACATAATGTACCACTGTTTGATCAATACAACGAGGAAGAAAGAAATGGCGTGGTGAAAATATGCCAAAATGTTTGTAGTGGATTAACTAATGGGCAACTTGTAACACCCAGCTGAACTGAATCAGCGTGGTGCTGGGTGTGGAGGGCCCACCTGAGGGTTGTTGCCAGCAGCATAAAAGCACAACTGGAGGGGAAGATGGTGTGCTATTGAGTGTCCTGGAGAAGCTCGTCACGCTGGTTTTCTGGATATGAACTCAGCTGTTCTCATTGTCAGAGAAGCTCGGGTCCTCGCTGTCACCAAGCATGGCTGCAGCTCTCTTCAGGGGAGCTCTGGTCCTTACCCTGAGTGTCACTTCCTGCTCCAGGGCAGATCCCTCAGCCTGCTGGCACAGATCCTTCATCCCGCTGGCGCAGACTTTTTAGCCTCCACCACTGACCTCTGGGTCTGCCCAGTGTAGATCCTTGATACAGACTGGCATGAGACATTGTTGTGGGCTGTAGGCCTCCAGCTGGACTCATGGTGGACACTGCTGTGGGATCCAGGCCCCCAACTGGATTCTTTGGGTCTCTAGTGTGTGGACAGATTTCTGGCATTCTTTTGACTCTTCTGCGTTTGACTCTTTGAGTGAATATTATAAAATAATCCTATCAATTATGTGTCCTGTATTAAACCTATTTCCCTTGCAAATGCTGAGTACAATGGTGTTCCATAGAGTGATGGAGCTCTGAGGAGGAAAGCAAAGCAGTAAGCTTGTGGAAAGAAATGTTGGAAGGAATGAATGAACTCATCCATGACCTGTGCACCTAAGAACAAACATTTATTGGGCACCTACTGTTTGCTGGACACTGCGGCAGGTGCAAGGGAAGCGATAAGAAGGAGACGTCATTGCTGTCCCAAGGTGATCATGATGGAGGGAGCAGTATTGTGAGTGGAGTTTACTGACTGCAGTTCCAGAAGGTCAGCTTTGCTCATTCGCAATTCATGACATCTCACACTCAAAACTCCCATGCAAAACAATGAGCCTTTGGTGCTGATGAAATGACACTAGGTATCTCTGAGCAGCCTTATTTACTAAGCACAGCCCTACACTGTGTTTTTCTTTCTCAAATGAAATGTCGGGTTACCACGGCTCATGGGCAAAACTCAAGTGGGACAAAAATCCAATTAAAATAATATAACTTTCTTTTTTTTTTTTTTTTTTTTTTGGTTTTTCTCCGGTACCGGGAACTGAACTCACGACCTTGCGCTTGCCAGGCAGGCGCTTTGCCACTGAGCTAAATCCCCAGCCCCAATATAACTTTCTTGGTACAAAAGGGCTCATGAGAATAAAAAGAACTAGAGGGCAAGAGATGGAGGCTCAGATCCTCGCCTCCGCTGTGTAACGCAGGGAAGTTTCCCGGCCCTTTGGGAGCTCAGATTTCCTTTTATTACAGGGATCATAATGCAAGCTTCAGGACCGGCGTTCCAACGCAGCACACAGATTCCAACATAATTCAAGGTCCGTGCAGACAGGAATTCTTCTCATTCTGTGTCCGCAGTGCCTCGCATGTGGCCGCCGTGCGGGGTATTTGCTGAGTGAATGAAGCCATCCAAATGGCTGGTCGGACGTCAAGAACTGCTTCCTCCCCCAAGTTGCTACACCAGAGCAAACATTCATCTTTTCCCAACTGCAGGATTCATGCTCAAGGCAAGATTTGCCCCAAACCAGGTCCTCCAGCACCTGGCGTTTGCCGTCGCCCTGGCTGCTAACCTGGTGTGGACTCTCAGTTCTGTGGGGCCTTCGGGTGCTCTGTGCTCGGGTAGAGCAGTTGTTCAGCCTTGAATTGCTCCTCAGCCACCACCTCTCGCTCTTCTATGTCCCCAGCCCACCGTGTCCCTTTCATTTGCCCTGACACTCAGTTTGCAGAGACTTGGCTTTCTATTTCTTGGTCCTTTGTTGTATCCCTCTGATCTCATGCCCGCTGCCCATTTACCCACATGACTACAGCTGCCAAACCTCCAACTTACCCGGGGCAGCGTGCCAGCGGAAGGCCAGTGAGGGCGACCTGCCTGATGTCTGTGAGGCAGCCGCCAGCATTGCTGTGCTGCCTGGAGTAGCCAAGCAGTGCCTTCTAGAGCTACACCGTCCAGCCATAGAGCTTCAGAGCCTCCTAGGCCTTAATATTCATTGTAAGTTAGATGCTAGTCTTAGTTTTTGGTAATTTTGCTAAAAAATTGGAATTCTTCTCTATTATAAAAGTAAAACATGTTCATTGTAGGCAACTTGGAAAGCACGGATCATCCATGATTTGCTGTCTAGAGACAGTTAACACTTAGCCCTTGCTTAGTACCTATGAGGTTGGAGCTGTGCCTCGGGACACAGGTGTGCAGCTCCTTCACACAACCCAGAGATGACCACAGGATCCTGTCACGGAAATATTTTCCAGCAGCCAACACAGTGCCAGACTTTGGGTAGCATTCAGGCCCGTGTAATCCATTTTGGAACAAAACTATGTACCAATAAGTGAAGCAGGTGGTCCTGTGACGGAGATCATCAGCTGCCCACCAAAACTCATTCTCCACTCCCATTGGGTACAGCCGAACCTGTGCAGCAGCTGCCAGTATGTGAGCTACCATTGATGGCTCCCTTTGCAGCCAGGTGCAAGGTCCTCACAGGGCTGGTTCTCAGGGAGACAACGTCAGCAAGGTGATGGGCCCCGGCCTCTAGGAAGTTGCTGTGCTTTTTTCAAGCTTTGTTAATTTTCCTCTGAGGGCAGACTGTCAGGAGCCCCTAGAAGATGATGGACTTCCAAATGAGAGGAGCCTGGGCCCCTAATCAGCTACCTTGCAGCTAGGGGCACTACCAGGTACTACTACTTAAGCATGGACTAAGTTCCAGAGTGTGGCATCCTCACCAACTTTGGGTCTTTTCATTACTGGGTCTTGGGTCACCATAACATTATTGCCAAGGTCCAGTGAGTGAATGAACGAGTGAATGAAGGAGCTACTGCAATCAAAGCAGCAGCATTCAGGCACCATGCTGGAGTCTCTTTATGGAAGGTGGGCGGGGAAGATGAACGCAAACCCATCTTGTGAGATGAGCTAGAAGAGGGCTGTGCCTTGGTGTTTTTAAAATGTTTATCAGGTTTGATACTGGAAAAGCAACTCATTTTAATCCTCTAGTCATGGGGTGATATTTCAAACCTTAAAAGTATCTTAGTCTATTTTCTGTTGCTATAAAAAGTACCTGATACCAGGTAATTTATAGAGAACTGAGGTTTATTAGCTCATGGTTCTGAAGGCTGTGAAGTCTAAAATCATGGCTTTGGCATCTGCTTGGCTTCCAGTGAGAACCTTCTTCTTGGATCTTAACCTGCTGGGGGCCTCACTGTGCGGGTGAGACAGAGCAAGTGTGCCAGTTTGGGCCTCTTGTCTTTCCTTATAAATATACTAATGCCATCAAGGTCTCCTCTGTCATGACCTTATCTAATTCTAATTTTCTCCCAAAGGCTCCACCTCCAAATAAAGCTAAGATGTGAATCTGGGGATTGAGTTTTCAATACATAAACTTGGAGGGGACGCAGATTGGTTTCTGGAAAAAGGAAGAGAAATTTGCAAACCACCACCAGCACGGGGCATGCCTGGATTGGGCTAGGGTAGAACTCACTGACAATTTATTCTTACCACACAGAAGGTCCTGGTTTCAATCCCTAGCACTGTGCAAACAACAATATCCTGAAAAGACAAACCAACCCAGGAAAGATTAGCAGGGTCACTCAGGTACACAGAAGTCATTAATACAATATACCCTTCACGAGTCCAGAGAGACAGAACACCCAAGGGTTGTAGATAGCTCCATCTTCTCAAGTAAGGAATATTCCAGAGATGAGGGCATGAGGTCCTTCCTTCAGTACGATATCCCCAGAGCAAAATCCCTGCTTGTGTTTAAATTGTAACTATAAAGTCTACAAAGCTTAGTAGCTTTGGCCACACAATTTTGAAAGGCCCACCAGGCTGGGTTGCAAACTCTGGTGAGCCCATTTCTTTACAAAAGCACGATGTGTAATGAATGCAGAAATCTTAGTGCATTCTTGCTGAATTTTTTTGTTTGTTTGTTTTGTTTTTCTCCGGTACCGGGAACCGAACTCACGACCTTGCGCTTGCCAGGCAGGCACTTTGCCACTGAGCTAAATCCCCAGCCCCTCTTGCTGAATTTTTAAAAAGCACAAATTGGCAATGCCCCTCAGGTGCCAGTATAACTTGGGAATTTCAGGCCAGCAGTGACCTAAACAGTTACTCAACTGGGTGCCAAACATTTCTTGTGCAAGCGTTGCTTCCTGAGCACTGCACCCCACAAGCCTGGGGGTGTCACGTCTGCCCTCACAGCTGGAGGAAGCATGTGCTTTGCTAGTCTCTGCCTGGACCCTCCCCAGTGGACAGATGAGTTCGTTGTCATGACTGGACACCCCAGGGTTTTCATCAAATCATGCAACCCTTACAGGAAAGTAACTCAAGCTGAGCACATTTCTACAGGGCATGGAATCAGTAGGAATGACCCAGGAGAACATGGGTGAAGGGCATGCTGGCGCTTTCCTGGCCTAAGGTGAGGGCAAAGGTGAGGGTGCTTCATTTTAGCCTAGCCAAGCGCTTGGAGAGAGATCCTGGAACACGGTGACTCTGAAGACCAAAGTCTGTGTGCAGCTGGACCCACTTGGCTCTTCTCAGAGATGCTGAGGAGGTGACGGAGGAGGGGACACTGGCCACAGGCCTTGCGCATGGTGTCCCCAAGCCTCTGCTGGCTCTCAGGACTGCTATCCAAACAGATGGTGTCCTCAGCCTTCTGTGCCACACACAGGCCTGGAATGCTTCCTCCGGCCTTGAGGGGGAGGCATAAAGGTGAATGAATGTGTCACCATGGTGTGTTGGGCGCTGGATGTTCAGAGGCGGGGAGGTGCCGTGGACATTGGCACTGGCTGTGTTCCCTGGAAGGACAGCAGGTGAGGGGCGCTTGGGAAGCTCCCCTCGGTCTGGGAGGCCACACCTGTGACTCCCTCCATAGCCACTGTGACCACCCCTGGTGCGGCCCTTGCTAAGCCGTCCTCCCTGCTGTGACATCATCTTCCCAAGGCACAAATCTGCTCTGGTCACGCCGCTGCTTCCGCTGCTTCCCACGACTCCCTGCACCCTGCTAATCTTTCCTGGGTTGGATGAAGAGCGTCCCCCCCACAGCCACGCAAGTCTTCTGCCCCCTCCTTTTTAGTAATCTACTTTATCCAAGTACAACTCACATGCAATAATGCGCCGATGTCCCGTGTAAGGTTTAAGGAGTTCTGACAAATGTATGCATCCGTGTCATCTCTGCCCCTGGTATCAGGATAGAGGACGATTTGCTCATGTCCCTTTGATTTCCATGCTGTCTCCAGCCCTGGCGGACCACTGATTTGCTTTTTATCATTGTGGTTTCTTCTTCTTCTTAAGAATTTCATATAAATGGAACCAGAGCAGGCAGCCTTTTGTATCTGGTTTCTTTTCACTTACCATAAAGTGTTTGACATCTATTCATAATATGTATATCAGAATTTTTTTTTGGCTGAGTAGTACGGCAGTGTGTGGACATATCACAGTTAGTATCCACAGTAAGTCCCTAAGCTGATGGGCGTCTGCGTTATTTCCTGTTTGTTTGCTCTTTGCCATCATGAATAAAGTTTCTGGGGACTCATCCCAGGAGCTTGCTCATGCTAGGCAAGTGCCCTACCGTGTGCCCAGCCCTAGGAACTTTTTCCACTTTGTGTCCCTGTGAGCATCTGTTTTAAATTCCTTTTAATACGCAGGGGTGGAATTACTACTTTGTCTGCAAATATGTTTAACTTTATAAGGATCTTGCAAACTGCTCTCTACAGTGACTGCACCATTGTACCTTCTCCCGACTAGTGTGTGAGCTCCCACGGATCCAAATCCTCACCCACATCAGCGTCACCCATCTTTTAGGGTGAGCCAGTGGTTACCCAGGCTTGGGAAGCCTGCGCACCCCACAAGTCACATGGCCTTTGCTCCAGGTGGCCGCACCTGCTCCAATGTCATGGATTGATTCATGCAGCGCCCTCAAGTGACCAGCTGAGTGACTACAGCAGGACTACAGTCCCCTGCTCTCCCTAAGCTGAGCTGGCATCTTTGAAGGTCACCCACACGCGCAGCCATGCTTACTGTGCGGTGATTGATTTCTTTGTCTGCCTGCTTTCAACTCCCAAGTTCAGTGGCAGGAGTGCGAAGAAGTGTTTATATGTAGTATTTAGTACAGAGCAATGAACCTAAAGACTTCACTATGGTTTCCAGTGGAGGGGACGCACCCTCTGTAATAATATTCTTTTAGCCATTCGACAAGGAACGGATTGTGCCGATCCTCACTCCACGGGCGCTTTGGCCTTCATCTGGAAGGAAGCCAGGGATCCACTCAGCTGCAGACTATGAAACGGCAAACCCAGTAGGCCTTGGCAGTGCTGAGGCTTTGACTTTACCTGCTTTGTGCCCATCAAAGCCGCTCACTCATTCGAGCACCTGTCACACCCTCGGCATGTGTGTGGCAGCAGGCTCGGCGGAGGTGGCGTTGGTGGGACAATCAGGCAATTCTTAGGGTCTAAGAGGAACTTGAGGTGATGGTGAAGGAAAGACAGCATTTGCATTGAAACAGAAAAAGACGTTCGTGGGAGGAGAGTTCCTGCTCACAGAACTGAGCAGGAACATGAGTCTGGCCCTGGTCGGAGCATGGTGAGAGCAGAGGGCCCCTGCGGGAAGGCCAGGTCACATCGGCCAGAGGTGCCCCTGACCGGCTGGCGGGGAGGCTGTGGCTCTAGAAAGCTCAGTGGATGTCTTACTCCATTTTCCAAAAATGTACTTTTTATAATTCTGAGGCTCAGAAGCCCAAGAGCATGGCGCCAAGATCTGGTGGGGGCCTTCTGTTGCGTCGTACCAATGGCGGGGCCTCACCCAGACAGAGGCAGGAAGGCTGGCGAGAGCCCACTTTATAGCAAAGCCCCCTGGTGATCATGAAGCCAGTCCTCGGAGTGACGTTAACCCGTGCCTGAGGGCAGGGCCCGCATTAACCCATGAGTCTGTTCATATGGGCAGAGGGATTAAGTGTCCAACACAAGAACTTTATGAGCGACACATTCAAACTGTGGCAGTGGAGGGGACTGAATTTTGCTTCATAGGCAAGGGGCCGGGGGACAGAGTTATTTATTTATTTACTTATGTTTCACAAGGTAGTGAAAGTGATGAGGTCAGTCTTTCAGGAAAAGATTCTGATCACCAGATGCGGCGGGTGGGCAGGGAGCTGGCTCAGATACGCGCCCACTGGCGGCAGCTCTCTGCTCTCAGAAATGTCTCCTGCTGTTAGCAGCTGACTGGTCTCCACTCCCCAGCAGTCTTCCCTCAGATCCTCTAAGTCTAGTTTCATATACGTGGATGGTTTCTCAGGTCGGATGGCTTCCTCTGCCTTGACTCCAGTGGAGCAAAGCTATTGCATAGCAAATCTGAGTTTAGTCAATCACACAGTTGTCCATCAGATAAGAGAAAGGAACGCTGGCGCAGGGATTTAGTCTGTGTGGGAGTTCTAGATACCTGGAAGTTGTGACTCTCAGTGGCTCCTGGTACAGTTGTGACCGCCATCACCCAGGATGGCGTTCTGAGCGCAGAGTTCCGCTCAGTGGTTCACAGATTATCTGGGACAAGTATGAGTCCCGGGGCCAGGCCCAGGTCCTGAAGTAGGGCGGGCATCCAACAGAGAAGACAAACGGTGCCTACTGCACTTCTGCATTGTGGATCTGTCCTCAAAAGTCACAGTTTCTTCTCAGAATCCACCATTTGCCAAGAGAATAATCATCTTCTCTTGTCGCAGCAGGAAACCCCAACCCAAGTCCTATGGGTAGAAAATTCTGTAGAGAGGCCCCCAAGGGCAAGTTGCCTTTTTCACTGGCTCACAAGCTGGACACAGCCTAGAGCTGCCGGAGGAGCTGCTGGCCCAGGCCGCTCAGGCTTTGCTTATCTTGGTGGCTGTCACCATCCCACGGCCTGGTCGGCCCCCCGGGGAGACTCTCTGTGGAGTCTTGCGGCTCTCCCCACTGCACTGCTTCCGTGTATTTCTTTCTCTCCTGTCTTCGCCCTGAATGGAGAACAGCTGGCCGACCTCCTTGCCCCTGGAAGGTGGTTACTGAGTTCTGCCCTTCTTCATTTTCCCTTTGTATGCAGAGCCCTTCATCACTTGCTGGGCGTGTGAGGCTCTGCGTCAGCACGAAAACTCATTACCTGCCCACCGTTCCGCTGCCTCAGCACCTTCTTGAAGCAGGTGGCCTCCGAGCTCCAGGTGATGAATGCATTTAAAGGAGCGGGGAGGAGAAGACAGAGAAGCAGGAGGAGAGAAGAAAGAGAAGAAGAGAAAGAAAAGAAACAGAAGAGAAACACTGACCTCTTATTAGAGATTCGATCCTTGTTCTGGTGTATATATTCTAAACCACATGAAGTAGCTTCCTTAGTGAGAAAAATTTTTCTTCAGCAATTCTGACAACTGCTCTGGCAGGAAGTGATTGAAAACATGTAAGTTGCTGGGTAAATTAATTTGCCAGCTTGGGGAGCTCTAAACATCAGTCATTCACAGGCAGAGATGCTTCCCTTCCCCACATGGCGCAGGGCCGGTGGGGGAGGCAGAGATGCCCTGGAGCGACCTGCCGGGGACAACACTGGCCTACAAGGGTAGCCTTAGCTGGGGAGGCCACGCATGAGATGGCGACAACTTAGCTGACTCAACACTTAGTGGGGCAGGAGTGGTCAGGATTATTCTAGGGGTTGGCAGAGATGTCTGGGAAAAATTTAGGGTGAGGAAAGAGTACTCCCTAGTGTGGTTCCCACAGTTACAAAATTAATTCCAGTGACTTTGGATTAATTAGTATCACTTCCCTCGAATCCCTCCCAAGTTTTGATAGAAAGCATGGAAAATAAGAGTGAAAAGAGAAGAAAGAAGTGAAGAGAGACAGAGATCAAAGGACTCAGACATCAGTAAAGTAAAATAAAAATTACGGGGTGAAATTAGATCAGGCCTAAAGGATCTTTGAATGCTGGGAAATGCCCGTTTGTAACAGGTCATTTAAGTTGTTAAAACCCACTGTCACTGGACAGTAAAGAAGGAGCTGTTTAAATTTTGGCAGCTTGATAGACTTTTTTTTAAAACCTCTTTTGCAAGGTTGATTTTAACATAAATCTTGAGCAAGCATAACATGTAAAATACCACTCAGGGCCATTACGGTTATGTTAAGGTTTTATTTTCCCTTGCCAGCGGGATTTCTCTCTGCGCGGATATTATATGTGCCTGCCAAAGCCATATAAAAAGCGTTCACGGAGAAGTTTCCAGTGCTAGCGGCCAATCCAGTTCTTTCCGAGCCCGGGGTTTAACACGAGGCCTGGAGGCTGGGAGGACGCAGATGTCAGGGAAGACGCTGAGGGAAGAAAGGTCTCGGGGAAGAGGGCGAACAGGGCTCCCAGGCTTCCAGGTTTCCCAGGAAGGCTAGGAGACTCCACTCCGTTACAGTGCCAGGGACATGAGGCCGAAGTGAGTGTTGTTTTCGGTGAGGTTTGCCTTCTCATCTGTCAGGAGCTGCTTTTTGCCAGCATGAAGAAGCTGTTAAAAAAGCAAAACCCAGCCCAACCTAGCGGTTCACGAGTCATTACGTGCATTGCTCCTCTCCCACGCCTTTGTGCCAACAGACACTCTATTTCCCCTCATCTTTTTAAAATTAGGAATTATAAACGACAACTAGGAAGTACAGAAACAGCCATCGGGGATGATTGTCTATAGCAAATAAGAGTGTTGTCACACACACACACACACACACACACACACACACACACACTTCCTGTGGCATTTGGAATAACACAGACCTGTTCTGAGCTGACAGTCATATTTCTACACTGTGACCTGGGCCGTATATTCAGGACCATGGAGGAGATAAGGATTCTGAGTCCCCCATGGTCACACTGCACCAGGAAGCCTTTGTGTAGCTTGTGGCACTGTTTGCAGGACAATGGGCTTTGGGCGATATATGCAAATGTGTCCTTTTCCCATTACTGGAAGTGACCTTTATGATTAGATTGGAAAAGCAACATCAATCCCTGGGTTAATAGGACTTGCTGGCCTGGAGGGAGGAAGCATGTTCTCCTAGCAAGAGGTAAAAACCAGGCATTAAACAGGCACAAGTCCAACCTTCACCCTAGGTGGCGGCTTCTGTGGGTTGCTGGAAAAAAGCCTCAGCATTTTGTGTCTCCTGTCGTCTGTCTGGAAATCGGAATCCACCTCCCTCAGGAGGTGGACCCTTTCTTAAGAGTTTCACATGAAAATCAGAAGAAATCAGTAAATTACTGTGACACCGTATTAGAGGCCCCTGTGGGACACCTGTCAGTTTAAGCCTCCAGAGAGATACATGTAAATACCAACCCTTATTAAACAGCTAATATTTACAGTTTATTGGCAAAACAGTCCTATTGTAGCTTATACAGAAAACATGCACAAATAACATTTCTAGAGGAGTATCCTTTACCAAGTGCTCCACAAGTTCGGGAGCCGTGGTCTGACTACAATTCATTACTCTTCCATACGCCCAGTGTGAATGTATTTGACCTGTGATACCACCTCACATTTCCAAAATGCCTTAAAATAATGTGATCGGGTTTTCTGAGTCCACATGCATTAAAAATCAGGAGGGAAAAGACTAACTTAAAAGACTCACAGTGAAGTTGGCACGTATTGACTTGGAATCATTGGCAAAGCAAGCAGAGATGAACATAGAGACTTTTTGTGTGTGTGTGAGGCTGAGATTTCAAAGGGGGAAAAATTAAAAGCAATGCTATCATTTAAAGGCAGAAAGCACCAGCTGCTGTAAGAAGGAGGAGACGCCAGAGCCTTTTGGTTAAAATAAGTAAATAAAAATAAAAGTAACGACAAAAATAAAAGTAACGACAAGTTGCAACTGTGTGAACACTTACACAAGTTTCATTTAATGTTTGCAAATAAGGGGTTGTCTTAAAACTCGCAAGTTTTTGAACTTAAGACACCACCTTGTTATAATACTGTTCTATGTAAAAGCAGCATTTGGCCGGGCTTTCCATCCTTGTATGAACATGGGTAAGTATTTAACTCCTTAGGAAGTGATTCTGTTATTTTAGATTTCATGCATCATGGATTCTTTTCCCTAATTTGGGGAATTACGAAGGGAAAGTGAGTTTCTAGCAGGCGTATGTTTTTGAAAGAGCACTCAATGGGTATTGTAACAGTGTGTGGGCCTGGTCAGGGAGAGGTTCTTAGCAGCCCGATGAGCAGTGTGTACCAGAAGGTAAGTAGGTGAGACTCAGGTGACAGTACGGGGCTGATGTCTGGCTCTGATTTAGAGCATGAGTGAACTGTGAAAACATGACTTTTTAGAAGTGCGGCATAAGTGAACACTGTGTTTCATTACAGTTTCCAATATTTCTCATGGAAAGTTGTGTATGAGCAAACATCTCAGTTCCCAACATTTGACAGGAGAAAGCAACAGAAGGTGTTTAGAGAGGGAGGGGAAGAAAGGACAGGTGGGTTAGGGCAGGTGTTGGAGCGGCAGAGGAGGAGAAACAGTGGAGCTCCCCGGCCTGGCGGAGGCGTCAGCGCAGATTTGTTTGGATGGCTGGAAGCTCAGGGTGAAGGGAAGGGTTGGTGATCACAGAGACAGGCCATTCATCGCGTCTTCCTGCCTGGAGGAACCTCCCTCTCCAAATGATTGGGAAATAGGGACTTCTGATTAAGTTGATTAATATGCCCTAAAAGAACCACTTAATTTCAAAAAAACGTTCAAAGGCCTTAATAACATTCACAGCACACAGACCAAGCCAAGCATGATTTATGCAACTCTTCGGTGAGTCATAAAGCCCTTTAGGAGGCGGCGCGGCCCAGGCATCATCTGTCACGTCAGCTCAGCAGAAGCTTGCGGCAAACTCTTACTTTCAGATAACTCCGATTCCTGATGAATAAGCATTTCTTTTATTTGCATTTTAATTCTTATTTTTAGATGATGAGATATGCTGTCATCTAACCTACACTTGAAATTTTGACAACAGAATTTTACGGGGGTGGGGTGGGCAGGGCTGACCTTTTCTGATGGGTTTGACCTTGGCTGTGGGGCGGGGGGCTCTGTGAGAAGAATTGGCTTCAGTCAGCCACAAGCAAAACATTAAAAAAAAATAAAAATAAAAAAGAGCAAACAGAAACAAACAAACCCAAACAAACCCCGAGGCTTTGAAATTTCTGTCATTGAGTTTTTTCTTTGCGACCTTGACTCTATTTACATAATGCAACAGACTCAATCTTTTTTTTTTTTTATGCTGTTTAAACCTCTTTGTTGCTCTTCAGGAAGTTTTCATTATTTAACTCTCTTAATTTAGTAAAACATCTAAGGATCACTTATTCACAGCATCCAAGAATCTGGGAATTCATCCAAGAACTCTCCCTCCTCCATCCTGCGGTCCCCTAAAGCAGGGCGTACTCCTCAGATCCGCGTCCCCTGGATTCCGATTCAGCGCTGCCTATTTTCACGTTGGTTGCACTGGTGATCCTCCACATCCCCAGCAGCGGACCTGCGCACATTTTACCCTGTTCAGAAAAATCAGGGTGAAGCCATTGGCCAGGAAAGACTTGCGGAAGATGCTGAACAAGTGGCATTAGAGTGACGGGGGCATCGTGAGGACGAAGCAAATGTATCGCGAGCTTGCTGGGAGAGAGTTCATCGGAGCTGCGCAGACGCCAGGCCCTGCGGAGCTGTTTCTCTGCGGCTGGAGCGAAGTTCCTCTGTGGTCTGCCTGGGAGAACGTGCCATCAGTGGGCTGCCGCGGAAAACGCCCGCTACAACTCCTCACTGCCGAGCTTCCCGCCTTTCCGCCGAGCCAGGGCCTGTGGAGGCTGTTTCGTCGGCGCCATCCGTAAAAAGTCACAGCCTCCTCAGCAGCACGCTGTCTGCAGGTACTGCCTGAAAAGACGTCCCTTCACCTACGACATCATCTGACAGTTTGGGGACCCGCCTTGGTTCCTATCATATGTAAACTACAAATTAAACTTAACCTCCAAAGATTACCTTGAGCTGGTATATTAAAGTAGGCATGGCTGACCTTGCTTTGAGACAACTCATGAAGATACAAGGAAGTTTCAAAGGAAGAATGAACGAGAGGGAAGGACCGTGTCCTGATCATACGGTTCCTCAGTGGGAAGGGACAGAACACCGGCACATCTGTCCTGACTAGACAGCATTTGTGACTGTAATATCTACATGTCTGATGGTGGTGTGAAGAGGGATTCAATTATTTCTTCTAATTAATGAGTGAGGACTCTCTGATGAATACCCAGTCTTCAGTGATGTGTCGGCATAAGCGTCTACCAAGTGCTAAGTCCTAAAACTAGTGCACGGGACACATTATCTCCCTTAGTTACTGAAGCAGCTGCGCGTGATGCGTCCTGTCCCGCTTCCTAGGTAGGAGGAAGCAGAGGCTTCAAAACCTGAGCACGCAGCTGGGGTAGGGGGCGGATTCAACGTCAGGCTTTAGCAAGTCTGTTCTCTAACCGCGGGATATAAAAGCAGAAGAGGCTTGAGGCGCCACTTAGAATGGGAGTGTGCTGGGAGGACACAGAGTACCCCCAGGTAGCAAGCAGAGGGCAGGGAGCCGGGACCTCAGCGAGATGCTACGCCCAGGCCCATGGTTTGGTTCTCGCAGGACGGTGGAGTTAGTCCTGGCGCGCTCGCCTGTGAGCTCCTTTAGTTCACCGACTACCACACTGTTAGTGGCTCACATAAGGCTTAACACATAATAGAAACCCAATAAAACTTTGTAAAATGAGAGATGGGGATGTAAATTCCATAGAACCAAGTCCTGGAGGTTTGCCTTTCCCATGAATCTAGAGATCTGGTTTCACGGCAGCGTTTTCTGGGTTAGCGCTGGCTTTAGGGGAGCCCGGGACACCGAGCTGACTGCCCACGCAGCCCGCGCCTCTCTGCTCCTCGCCGCGCTGCTGCTGACAGCTGATTCGCACATGTCCTTGCCTCGGCCCCTGTGAGAATTACAGCGGGACAGTAACAAGTAAATAAAAAATAAGTGAGAAATAAAAATGAGAAAGGAGAGAAGGGGGAAAAACCTTTAACATCTTCGTTCTTTAAAGTCATGAGTGCCGAATGGACACCCTTGGAAGAACGTGTGGGCAGACCGATTTGTGGCGCCATCTCTACTGGCAGGATTCCGTTTGGCTAGGAGAACGCCCGGCCGTCTGGCCGGATCTATGAAATCCGTGTGGCTACTGAGCGTGGGCTTTAACCTGTGGCGAACCTACCACCTCCACTAGCAAGGTAAGGGTTTGAAACGCTGCCCTGCGCTACCATCTCTGCTTCAAGCCCGCAGCAATCCCAGGAGCACAGGACCACGGGGAAGGAAAGTATCCTTGTACTTGGACCTGGTGTGGGCATTTCCGTGTCCGCTGTGTCCTTCCGGTGTCCTCTGAAGTGTCAACAACTGGACCACTTCCCCTGCTCCAGGCAGATTGAAAAACGGAACTGTCCCCCAGGGTGAGAGCGATGGTGCTG
This sequence comes from Chinchilla lanigera, assembly GCF_000276665.1. NCBI lineage: Eukaryota > Metazoa > Chordata > Mammalia > Rodentia > Chinchillidae > Chinchilla > Chinchilla lanigera. The sequence continues at coordinate 6,411,484 of NW_004955429.1, read as the reverse complement.
TTGTCCACGTAGGACGCGCAGGGAGCTGAGGTCCTGCCTGCCTTCCCTTCAAGCCTCAGTCTGTCTTATTTTAAGGGAAATAAATTTTCAGAACAAGAGAGAGAGTGAGTGCCACCATGCGACAAAAGAACATTCTAAAGTCATGGTCTTTTAAAATTTCAACACCGTCACTGATTTGAGGAGTTGTGATTTAAATTCTATCTGCAACAGGGAAGTACAGGGAAAAGGTACGAAAGGGTACATAATATACTGGAAACCTCCTTCCAGTTTGGCCCCCCTCTTACACACTTCTCTCCAGAGCAGCCCCCGGACTGGTTTCTTGCTTTTGCTTCCAGAGATGTATTAGGTATCACAGACACACTGTACATCCATTTAAAATGCAAAAGGATTTATCTGCTGTACACTGTCTGACACCATGTTGTTGCTTATCAGTGTATCCTGGAGAGATTATTCCAACATCAGCACATTTAGATTACCTTTATTCTTGTTAAGGGTGGCATAGTATTTCCTTTTGGGGATTAAACTCTCATTTATCATACATGTTCCTAACTAGACACTGACGCTGTTTCCCATTTTGCCAATACAGTGACTTCATGACATGCAGCTATTATTTCACAGACTGGAGTATCAGCGTAGGGTAAATTCCTACGAGAGGAACTCCCATGACAGAGGAGGAAGTTCCACATACCAGCACTGGCAGACAGGGGTGCACAGCATGTGCTGTCTTATTCAGCTTTCTAATACTGGCCTTTCGGGGCTGGGGATTTAGCTCAGCGGCACAGCGCCTGCCTTGCAAGCGTGAGGTTGAGTTCGATTCCTGGTACCGGGGGAAAACAAAACAAAACGAAACAAAAAAACCCTAAAATAATCTAATACTGGCTTTTCACTTACACGCCAGCCACAGGAAGCTACTTGAAAACGCTCTGCTGTCTCAACCCTCCCTGTCTACTCTTCTCTGTGCCAAAATGTTCCCTCTTCAGTAGCCATTTCAGCCCCCTTTGGCACACAATCCTTTGGATGGCAAGCAAGATAGAATCACTTTCCTTTGGCAGCTTTGTGTCTCCTCCAGAGATGGCACCATACCTTATGCTTCCACCTCATTACAGGGAATATACAGAAAAGTATGTGAACAAACCACACGCAGGGGAAAAAAAGATCATGAGATACATTATAATGGAAATAACCCAACTGCTGTGATAGAGAATAACAGAACTCCCACTACATCTCATGGGATGTTGAGTGTAAGAAGGAAACAGTCACGGGAAGAGTGCAAGAAAGACATCCCAAGAAACAGGAAGAACGAAGGCAAAGACCTGAAATCAGGAAGAACTTCGTTTGTTTGAGAAATGAAAACATATCAGGTAGACCTGCAGTACTGAGGAAGCTTCTAGGAGAGGAGAGGATACACTATCAGAAACAGGGAGGAGTGAGATGATTGGAGCTGGCAGGTCATGCAGGGAATGTGAATGTTTATCTAAATTCAATGGGAAACCATGAAAGGGTTTTAAATGCATGAATGGCATGCTTTGAGTTCTCTTTTAGGAAGAGGTGAACAAACCTTCTAGCAAGATGGCCGTCAGTTACAGATCAGGGTGGCTTAGACGAGCCTGGTGGCAGTGGAAATACAGACAAGTAGTAGATGGAATGGGATACTTTGAATGAGAAGCTAGCAGAATTTGCAGACAGATGAAAAGTGGTAATGAAGGAGTGGAAGGAATGAGCCATGGATGGTCCTACTCTCTGGCTTGAGTAACTCAATGGACTCCGGATGCTTAAACAAGGTAATGAACACAGAGGGAAGCGGATGGATTTGAGGAGTAGGAACTAGGAGAATGTGACATTACTGGATGTGGGGAGGGGTTGATGGAATTAAGGTTGGGGAGGAATGATCCCCAAGATTTTGGCTTACATAACTAGATGGGTAAGAGTAAGCAAGGAAGAACTGGAGGAGGCCTAAAATTTGTGGGGAGGATCCAGTGAATTTAGTTCAGTACTACAGGTCGTTAAGGACCTTTAAAACATCAAAATGAAGAGGCTGAACAAGCCATTGATGAAGTTTGGGATTTCAAAGAACAGACACAGGCAGGAGACACACAGGTAGGCATTAATGATGTATATTTGAAAACTGGAGTCTGAGAGATCAACTAGAGATCAACCAGATCAACTATACAGGGAGCAGAGGGCCCGTGTCCAGACCCCAAGGTACATTTATGAGCAGCCATGATGCCATGATAGGGGCAGCTCCATTAGAATTTTCACATAAAGGACAATGGGGCTGATTAATTATTTAGCTATTAAGCTCATAAATGGATGAATTCACTGATGAGTACAGCACCCCTGATTCAATCACCCTCCAAAGCCCCACCTCAGAACACATGAAGGTTTGGGGGGACATTCACCTACCTGCTTCAAATACCCAGGAATCCAATAAGGATAGCAAAGACAACCACACATAAGCCATACCTTCAGCAGTGTAAGAAGACATGACTTACCATGCTGGTCAACTTATCTCGAAGTAGAAAAGCCAGTTGAATTTTAACAGAGCTCCCGCTGTACATCTCAGCTGATGCTTAAGATATTCAGTAAAAGAAGAAGGGTCTGTGGTGTGCCTCAGTTGTAGAGCACTTGCCTCGTATGAGGCTCTGGATTTTATCTCCAGCACCACCAAAAAGTATGAAATGGAACTTAGGAAAATACAAAAATTCAAAAACTTTCAACATGTCCAAGATGCACATAAAATCGCAATAAAGGATGTTAAGACAAACAGGGAAATAAGGAGTTTTGAGGGGGAGGGTGTTCCTTAAAATTTTTACATACAATACTGGGCTCTCTGTTCTTTCCTCATCTGGATGCCTCATTTCATTCTCTCACCAGTCTCCACGGCTGGAACCATTAAGCCAATGCTACAATGGACTGAATATTCATTTGTGTCTCCCCCTAATTCATATGTTGAAACCTGTATGATGGTGTCTGGGAGGGCCTTTGAGAGGTCATGGGATTAATACCCTTATAAGAAAGTGTCAGCAAGCCAGGTAGCTCTTTTTGCCATGTGAGGGCACAGCAAGAAGACACCTTATATTGAAGAGAGCCCTCACCAGACTTGACTGGGTCTGGTCTCTGATCTTAGACTTCCAGCCTCAGAACTGTAAGAAATAAATGTTGTTCTGGTTTGGATCTAGAATGTCCCATCAAATCTTCATGTGTTCTAGGGTGGAGCTTTTGGAGGGTGATTAGATCAGGGGTGCTATACTTATCAGTGATTTCATCCATTTATGAATTTAGTAGCTAAATATGCTGTTAGGAGGTGTGGCCTGGTTGGAGGTGGGTCACTGGGGTTGTGGCTTAGAAGGCTGTATCTCCTGCCCTGGTTCCTTCGTGCTGCCATGATATGAGCAGCTTTCCTCCACCAGTCCCTTCCATCATGCCATTTTGGCCTTGGAGCCAGCTGACCATGGAATGAACCCACCGAAACCCTAAGCCAAAACCAAACCTCTCTCCTCAAGTTGTATCAGGTGTTTTGCTGCAGCAACAAGAAAGTGACTAAGACACAGACTATAGTAATTTGTTAAACCAGTCCAAACTGAGACAAATGCTAAATGGACATGGCAAGAGTGGGTATCCTTGATGTTCTCCTGAACTTGGGGAGAAAATATTCAGTCTGTCACTATTCAAGATGATGCTAGCTGTAGGTTGTTCCCAGATGTCCCTAGAAGTTAAGGGACTATCCTTCTATTAGCTTGTCAAATTTTCTTTCTTTAAGCATGGAAAGTTACTAGCTTTTGTTACATAATGTTTTTGCATCTATCGGTTTGCTTATGAACCTGAAAAAAATTAATTTGATATGCCATGTTAATAGGTTAAAGGTCAAAACCTTTTATCAAATTGGTTTGAGATTTCTTTAACCTTTGGATAGGAAAAAAGTAGACAAATTACATTTATATTGTACTTTTTCTTGTGAATTTCTGTGATTTAATAATTTCTATTTTGGCATTGACATTCTCCATTTCTTGAGACACAAAATTTTAACTCTTTGGACATTGTTTCCTTTAGTTCTTTGCACATATTTATAATAGTTGTTTTAAAGTTATTTGTTAGTCTAACATTTGGGCTTTAAGACATTAACTGTCTTCCCACCCACAACCCACATACACTCCGTCATGGCTACATTCTCCTTTCTTCATCTATGTTATAGTTTTTTATTGCTGTTGAAAACTGGAACATTTTAAGTAATATAATGTGGCATCCCTGGAAACGAGATTCTCCGTTCTTTGTCACTTTCCTTTTCTGCCTAAGGTTTTGTTGTCGGTATCATTTATCATTGTTTACTAGAGAATTTCATGGACAATTAAAGTCTGTATTCTTTGTTGTGTGCAGCTACTGATGACTGTAGTCCCTCAGCTTAGTGGTCAGCTAGTGATTGAACAGAAATGTTCTAAAATGCCTCGACTCTTTAAGGCCTTCAGTCTGTCTGTTGAGGCATACCTCCAACATTCATCAGTTTATAACTGCTTTAGCCTCACTTTCTGCTTACGTAGATCCTCGAGGTCAGCCAGAGCTAAGAGAGGAGCCTTCTCCAGATTTCCCAGGGCATGAACACAACATTGCATCTGTGTACTGTCTTCCAGATCTAGGAGCATGTCGGTGCTTCTCTAGCTGTATCACCCAGATTTTCTTTTTACATTTTTAAAGCCCTTTTGTTTATTCTACTGTCACTACTACTTGAGGCAGCTGAGATGTTAAACAGTCATCACTGATTATTTCTAACAAATGTTCTGGGGTTTGAACCTTTTCTACCTTGGAAGCTCGCAGGCCAAGTTGAGGAAAGCTGCAAATCCATTTTCTCCCCTCCAGCGGCTGCTGGTTCTGTTACTCTTGTGTGGATGCTAGTTTTCATACTGAGGAGCCAGAGGTAGGGGAATGGGATTAAAGGAAGATAAAACACAAAAATCTCACTATTCTTTCAGAGATTTAGCTGTTTCTTGAATAAAGTTCTTTGGATTACTGCATGCCTCTGGCTAATAAAAAATCTGATTATGACAACTTCTGTGTTTTCACTGCTTCCATAGGTGAGTTCGCACAGAGTTTTTATTTATGTTAGAAGACAAGGTCCACAGACTCAGTTCTTCTTACATACACAGTGCAGTCACTGCGGCCAGTGGTCATGGTGTGTGGCCCTCTGTGGGTGCAGTCTTCTTCGGTTTCTCCAGGTCTTTATAAAGCTTACTGTAGATCACTGGCCAAGGACTGACTGTATTTTTGATCCTTCGGGTCCTTCTCCCTGTCCAAAAATCAGCTGAACCCTCATTCTGGAGTGGATTCTGTATAATGGTGACCACACATTTCACCTTAGCCTCAGCAAGTTCTCCCACCCTCTGGTGAGTCGATGTCTGCTTTCCTGAATACCACATGAGCGCAGCTTTGCTCCACAGCCTTAATGGCAATGACAGTAAAGATGGATAAAGCTATTTGCTGTGTGTATTGAGTATAACAAAATACACCGGACTTTTCAGGACTCACTAGAGTGATAGTGATAGCAGCCCCGGCATTGGCACTGCCACACAGACCTGTGGAAGAGCTCGAGGTCTTCACCACACCATTCCAGAAGTGTTTCATGTTCTTGCTATTGAAAAAGCTGTGTAACATCTGGAGGGTTCCCCCAGAGAAACACAAGTAGGAGATACCTATCAGGTATCAACATCTGTGATTCTGGAGGCTGCTTAGACCAACACCCACAGGGCAGGCTGGAAATCCCACACTTGAACTGTTGCCCACAGGAATATTCTATTATAAAGCCTCAGTTTTTCTCTGAAGGCATTTTTTTTTTTTTTTTGGTTTTTCTCTGGTATTGGGGATCGAACTCACGACCTTGCACTTGCCAGGCAGGCGCTGTGCCACTGAGCTAAATCCCCAGCCCCTATGAAGGTGTTTTAACTGATTGCAGCTGGCCCACCCTGATTATCTATTGTACACTCTAATCTTCCTTAGTGAATTATAGATTCAAAAAGCATCTGAAAAATACCTTCAAAGCAACACCTAGATCAGTATTTGATAGAGTAACTTCTGATTTCTGAGGAAACCACTGGGGTGAGTCTTAGAAGGCAACAGGCTTCAATGAAAAGTATGAACAAGGCAAACCAGCAGCTACCAACCCAACTGGGTGAAGTACAAACTCTGAGTCGTTTGACTCCACATGCATTCAATGGAAGGAAACGGAGAAGAACACAGGACGCTTGGGAAAAACTGAAAGTAGGGGTGACAGATGTAGCGCAAAGGACACTTGGTACTCTGCGAGCTGGCTGAAGACGTGTGTGCTTTACTACCCCCTCCTCTTGTCAACTGTGAAGAAAGAATCACAAAAATGTAACTATGGGTATGAGATTCAAATGTGAGAACGTGAACAAAAAATGCTTTAGAAAGCAGACATGTGAGGTAATGTAAGGACTCTATCAAGACTACATTACATTACAGTGATGATTTAAAACCGTGATAGCTGACATCATTTGGACTAGCCCACATGGTCAGAAGGAAGCCAGGAGCAACATCTACACACCCAGGGCACGCGTACCCCACCTCCTCAAGGAACAGAAACGTTAGTTACCAAGCCCCGAATGCCCTGAGTCTGGCCCATCGGAGCTCTGATCAATACACACAACTACCTGTGTGGTTTAGCATCTTTGCTTCTTGTTAGTCAAGAGGCAGTGCTGTTTATGGCATGTTATGTAATTAAAAACTAAGTCCATGTGTCTGTTGGGCAAATATTAAAGGAAAAAAAGACCTTCACGGCTCACCGTAAGGGTTTGGTTGGAAATGTATGCTCAACAATGGGAAGATCGTGTGCTTTGCACGCCCTGAAGTGTCCGTCTTCACTGCAATACCGCCCTTTCACCGACTCTGTGGTTATGTACTTAGTGAAACTTAGAAAGACCTGACTTTCATTAAACCAACACCACAATCTAGAAAAAATCAAACAAAACCAAAAGCAGGTTAGGAGAATAGTTAAGTTCCATGCCTAGAAACAAAGGAAACCTCCATTATTCTGCTTGGTTGAATCCTAGTTTCAAGACATAGAAGTACAACTAGAGCAGGAAAAGTTCCCTTCTGGAATTGGGGGTAAGATCTGAGACTGTGTAAGGGCACCGAGACCAACAGACTGGTTAGCTACTGATCCCCAAAATACTAGGAAGCTTCGGGGAATTGCCAGGTAAACACGGTCCACCTAAGCTCTAATATTTAAGCATCATCATTATTAAAATTTAAGGACATGTTGCACATATCAGCTGCTACAGAAGCCTTAGCCAGAGTTCTATGAGACTACAGAAATTCAAGTGTGTGAGGGGCCAGGAGTGCAGCTCAGTGGAAGATAATTCATTTAGCGTATGTGAGGCCCTGGGTTTGACCCCTAGCACCACAAAAAAACCCCCACAGTAGGTAGATATTACAAGTTGTTTTTTGAGAAAATAAAATATCACGTATGTTGAAGAGCTCAACCATCTGTTTTTACAGGATTTTAGCAGAATGGAAAACTAAATCTATGACCCTTTCTAAAGGTTTCACAGACAGGCAACTCCATGAGGAACTGTGATGCCAATTTAAGATAACCAATCCCAGCGCTGGGAGGTTGAGGCAGGAGGGTCATAAGTTTGAGTCCATCCTGGGCAACTTAGTGACTTAGCAAGGCTCGGTCTCAAGAATAGGAAAAAAAAGGTCATAGCAGTTACTGAACCACAAATTCAAAGGCAGGTATATAATTTTGATACATGGTGTGACAGTTTTCGTGAGGTCAGTTGTCTGTGGATGATGCAGGTGTCCAGGGATAGATAGGATAACACAGGGATACAGCTTAACTTTTACATGATCAGAAAATCCTAGAATCTGACATGCACATGAGCTAATCGCCCACCGTGGGATCTTACCATCCCTATTCTGATGATTGTGAAGACCGACAATCTAATCAGAGTAAATATTCTGTATGTGCTAATAAGACTAGTAGACACAAAGATTAATGGGTCACAGTAGGTAAGAGAAAGGTGATCGGACTACAGGTGCTCTAAGCTTCAGGGGTCATTTTTTTTTTCTTTTAAAAACCAAAAGCCCAAAAGCATAGCACACTGGTTTGAAAACTAAGGGACACCTAGAACTAGTTACTCATCAAAGGTCACTGTGGATGCATTTATGACAGGGGTATTAAAAACATTGGTCAACTCTAAATATTAGGACTTTTTAGTATTTGATTTTGCTGGCAAGTTGTGAAGTTTTTCAAACTGCTTTATAGCTTATCATTGATGAGGAAACACATGAAGGAACTGAAGCCCACGGTTTTGCAGAAATAACTTTGTAATACTAAAAGGAGGCTCCACTTCATAAGCCAGCCAACTCTTCCTGTACAGGGCTAGATAATAAATGTTTGGGCCATAAAATTTCTGTAACAACTATTACTCTGCCCCTGGAAGCTGAAGACAGTCATAGAAAATACTAAATGGATGGGCATGGCTGTGTTCCAATAAAACTTTATTCATAATATAAATCATGCAGTGGCCTGGATTTGATCCTCAGGCTACGGTTTGCTGAATTCTGCTCTAATCTGTAAGAGACAACCACGTTAATATATTAGGATCATTTTTTTATATGTATATATACACACACACACACACACACACACATACACGTATCTATATAACACATGAAAAATTATTTAAAATTCGTCATCATTGGGAGATGCTAACCATTTTCAGGTCTGGCCATCCATGAGACGCACCCAGGAACATATTTTACTGATAGATTTCCAAGTCCCACCACCACAGGCTGTTGTTCATTGGGTCGAAAAATATTTTTGTACTCCTGAGACCCTTGATTAAAAAAAAAGTGAGAAAGAGCAGCAGCAACAACAAACTACTGGACTATGGAAGATAGGAAATGGAATTCTACAGATGAATCCTTATTAGAGTGAAGGTGAGGTCCCAGGGACCAGAGTGTCCCAGCTCCACTGTCACACATTTAATTTCTACTCCTGAGCTGGAATAGAGAGGTGAGTCTTAATCCCAGCTTTGCCACTGAGTACTATGCCCTTGAATAAGTCACAGCTTCTCCAAGCCAAGGTTTTGTGAAAGATGGCAGTGCTAAAATGGACTCACTTATGTCAGGCTCCAACTAAATGAATTAGGGAGGGCACAAAGGAGGTGCTCTCATGCACAAAAGCTTACGTTAGTAACGATTACAAGAATTTTCTGAAAAATCACACTACACAAAGTCCACAACACCCCTACCCAGACAATGCCTCTGCAGGGGTGTCTGTTCCACAACTAGCTATTCAATCCTGGGCTCAAGGCACCCTTGTTACTTAACCTTTAACCCTGCTTGAAAAAAAATCATTTTTAAATCATAGAGAACCATTCTGTTATTTAGATGAACGGTTTCCTCATCTGTAACACTTCTTCTAGTGATAAGTGTGATATTATAAGACACATATCTATGCCAGCCTATTCTAGGAAACTGTAATCTTTTGTTCCCTCTTATGGAATTAAATGACCAGTGTTTAAAAGTGACAGAAAATTACAGACTATGGAGTTGATGCCCTTTGGCAGGATTTTTCCAGAATGGCAAACAAAACTGGAACAAATTTCTAAAAGGTGTTCAGTTTTGATATAAAGGTATTCCACTCTTTAGGTTTTCTCTTATGAAAGAACTTCCAATAATCATCTAGGGTATGTTGTCAATTCTAATTTTCCTGGTACACTTTAGTAGTTTTTGGGCCACTTAACTGAGTGACTCTTTGACATGCTGGCAGATTGAAGATGCCAGTTTAGAATAATGGAAAGGGGATCAAAAGAAGGCTGGCCAGAGGCTGAATAAGGTTATGTGGGTGAGCTAGTTAGCTTTCTGTTACTGTGACAAAACACCCGAGGCAATCAACTTAAAAGAAGAAAAGGTTTATGGTGACTTAGGGTTTCAGAAGTTTTAGTCCAAGGATGATTGGCCTCATCATGTTAGGCCTGTGGTGGCATGGTCCATCTGATGAGACACATGGTGGAAGAGAATTGTTAGCCTCATGGCAGCTGGGAAGCAGAGATAAGAACAGGAGGGACCAGGGTCTTAAGACTCCCTTTAAGGCCATAGCCCTAGTGACCTAACTTCCTTCCATTAAGCCCCACCTCTCCAGTACCTCCAAATAGCCATCTCAGGCTTGGGACCACACTTTTAACATGTGGGCCCTTGGAGACAGTCAAGATCCAAACTAGGCTAGTCAAGACTCCTGAAAATGGGAATTCAAAAGGCATAGCTGAGTTTTTGCCCTTTAAAGAAAAAACAAGTAAGTTTTTAATACTGCAATCTCGGTATCACGTGATTGAGGCTAAATAAAATGTCAAGAAGATGGAGATAAAGGGAAAGATGGGAGCCACTTATTTTGAGAGTCTGAGGTATGCACAACAGTCAGTATGATCTCTGATTTTGTACCTATTAAAAAGTCCTAGAAAGGCTGTACATGGTGGTATTGAGAGCCCTCAGAGCTCCTGGAATCAGGAGTCCAAAAAACTGAGTTCTCTATTTGACCTCTGGGGATCATTATATCCATGTACACCCTCTATACAACAGTACTTCATTATACAGCATCCCTTACTGCTTACCTTGAGCTCTTAACTACTATTCCCAAAAGTTCTGCACTAAGGATTAAAGCTTTCTACCAAAGACCTGCTTGTCTGAATTACAAATAGCAATTTCCTGGGATCAGGAAATGTTCAGCTGAGGAAATTAAATAATGACAAGGGAAAATCAGTATTTACATTCAAATCATCCACCAAACAACAACAACAACAAAACCCCAAAACACAAAAAAAGGAATGAAAGCTCCTGACTCACAGTAGTCAGTTCTGCAATACTGCGACATTTTGCTCCTAAGAATCCCTGCTCTATGCAAAAAGATACAATAGAAACCATAGATCTTATGAAGAAAATTAGGGACAACACCCCAAAACTTGACCAATTACATATTAAAAAAACTTCATAAAACAGTAGCATAGTTTCAAACATAGTAAAAGCTTAGGAAATACAAATACCAAAATAAAGTAACCTTGAAAAAGACCTGAGTTGTACCTGTGACAGTGGCTGCTCAGGCAGTGCAGATCCTGGTTATTAGGTAAAGTGGAGGGGGAGGTGATGTCAGGCAGAAAGTTGTGAGGCATCAGACCTAGAGTGGCTGGGAGTGCTGGCAGATGTCCGAGGTGTGTGCCTTATGTATTCCTATGCGGTTCAGTCACTGGCGGTGCCATACTGCCAGAACACCCCATGTGAGTGTCATTTGCTGTGCTGGCTCAACGTTTCTTGTGGACCAAACTGCTCACAAAAAACACGAAGAGTATACTATGCTTAAATTACCTTCAAATATATTAATTACACTGAAACACACATTGTTCAGAAGAAGTGCTATAGCAGGTCTATGTTGGCTCATCCAGTACCCATGATGGTGGAATCCCCAAAAAATGTTCTCCTTGCCATCCACGGGATCCCAATGAAGTTTCCCACACTGCAGACACGTGGAACCAAGGGTAAGCAAAACTGAAAACAAGCATAGGCCTTTACAAGGTACTCACTAAAGAGATTTATCTCTCTGTCCATTTTGCCATAAGTCAGCTTTGTCATGAAAGTTATTATTTATGGATAAAATAGCTCACACATTGAAGCCAAGCCTCTAGAAAGGGAAAAGATTCAATTTCACTTTTACCTCTTCCCGGATAAGCTACAGATCCTCTTAGTAGTATTTACAATCTGTCTGCCGCAGAGAGAAACACAACTGACACAGAGGAACCACGGCTCCACCTTGAGAGTCATCAAAGTGCTTTATTTTGTAAAGCCTGGCTCAAGACTGGAGTGTATTGTTAGCACTAGGAGATAAAGGCAAACTTCCTCACTCTGTCCAAACAGCTTACAACAAAAATGAATGACAGAGACGGTTACAGACAAAAACAAAGCATTTGTAAACTTCTAAAAGCATACAGAGAGATTGGCCACAAAGGAAACAGTTACTCAAATCATGACTGTATACCTTTTCTTCACTTCAGGGTGTCTTATTCGTAAGTCTCGGGTCAAAGACACCACAGAACTTCAGATACCAAAATGGATTTGATGCCAGAATTAATGGTGATGGCGGCCACGGTGGTGAGGGAACCAGATCATAGCATTGATTCATGTAAATACAGAAAGTCCAGATCTGTACAGCTACGTTACCGTGAGGCTAACGTCACTGGAGAGCAGATCTATGCAGAGTCAGTCGGTAGCAGTCAGTGGCGTCGCTGCGGGCTCCCGAGGTCGCTGTGAAGGCAGGCCACGCTGACGGGCACAGCGGTACCCTGGGAGCCCAGACGTGGAGCGACAGAAGGCAGTGTGGCGGGGGGGTCTGTGGAGCTGTGATTACTGGAGGGTGTGTTTTTTTCTTTTTCTGGAACTGCCTACAAAAACCATCTCACGTTCGAAACGAAGAGTTTTAAAGGCACAGCTTTAGCGCAGCGTGTAAGTTGATAACCTACTCTAAGCAAGTTTAGTATTTATAACTTGTCATCTGTTAGAAATTGCAGGAAAGCTGGGAGACACATGATTGATGGTGGGGATTTTTAACTTGATTAACACAATCAGCACAGTTTAGGGCAATGAACTTACATAACCAGATTCAGGTTCAATCTTTCTTTTTTTTTTAAAAAAAAATCAGGTTGATAAATGTAGACCTGGAGGAAACAAAACAATCTTGATTCTTTTGTTGTAAGACTGTCTATCATGTACTTTGAACAAAACACTCAAAAACATGACTGCAGGACACATTTCAGGATAGGACAAACATTATTTCACCTACACCGTAAAATGACTTTACATGTAAACTTCAAAAATCACATGCTGTATATTAAATTTTTAGATTAAAAAAATCCCTGTTTTCCTAATAATGTAAACAGTAAAACTGAAGGTTCAGTTAAAGGGATAATTCATAACAAAATACCACTGTTCAAAACAGTGGTCAAACATAAACCTCTTAGAATTCAGATCTGCATTCTGTCACAGGAGAATTGAGAGCAGGAGATGTAGCTACCATTGCCCCAAACTATGCACCTTTCAGGGAAGCTTTATTTTGTTTTGTAGCATGAATTCCTATATGCAACAAAAGGGTGTAACAGTGAGAGTCTCCAGGCAGGAAGAGAGAAGCAAGCAGATTTCCCGGACTGTTCACGGAGGTGAAAATGTACACAGAGTCCTGTCCAATTGGCTTCTTGGAGGAGGCGGGTTATTCCGGGACACTGGGAACCCCAACAGTGTGAGGAGAGAATCCCAAGCCAGTATACATGGAGATGTCAGCATTCTTCCGTCCGGTGCTGGGGGCTGGTGACAACTATTAAGGAGTGTCTGCGTGTGGGGTAGGAGTGGAACATTCGCTGTGATTTCTTTCTTTCCTTTTAACCATCATTATTATTATCATTGTTATTATTATCTTCATTATTATTATGAATACTGTCTCACCTCTTCCAGCTCAAAAAAATAAACTGATCCACAGTTTCTTGGGTGACGCCGACATGGCTGTTGCTCTGATATTTATTTCTTGCTGCGCTTCCCATTCATTCGGCCACAGCTGGAATCTGAGGTTCCTTCTGATGCAAGCTGATCAATTTTAATTAATTAATTATTTTAAAATGTGCACACGAGCACGTGTATACGCATACACGCACGTACGCGGAGTCAGAAATAGCTAGAACGATGCTGGGAAATATCAGGTAGCTGTTAAAGCGTGTAGCCCCCCAATCAGTCATCTTGGCCTGAAGATGTAAACGAGGAGGTTTGCTTCCTGCAAGATGAGTGCTTCATTGAGTCTGGTTTTCAGGTTTCCTACACCAGAGCCACCTCTGTTCTTCCCATGTTCGTGCCCACCCAAGGTGATGCAGGAGGTTACGTCAAGATGTGGCCAATAAAGTCCAAAAAGCGCTTTGAATACTGCTCTGGGTTCACGGTTGAGATCTCTGCTCCAGCCTGGGCAGTTTTAAAGGAAAAGCAATATTGATATAAAGTTTATGAGTTCCCCAAATTAGTACTCTATATCTATAGCTATGTCCAACTGCAAATGAATATAGAGCTAATAATACCCATTTTTAAATGTTGCTGGGGATAGAACCCAGGGCCTTGTGCATGCTAGGCAAGTGCTCTATCACTGAGCTACATCCCCAGCCCTAAAGCTAATAACATGCTCATGTACGTATGCAGCATCTGCTCTTCGACTGTAGCTCAAAATACTTTGATTATTTGGCCAGGTAATCAAGACTCTTACGAATCTGTGGCTGAAATGAGGCAAATGTTGGTAGCAGTACCAGAAGCTATTATCACATACTTGCAATAGTTGTAACTAAAAAAATACAATTAGCCACGTCTGGGACATTCTTATCAAACAGTGGAATCTGAGGCCTACATTCTGAGGCATGGGAACAATCCCTTTATTTTTTCAAGAAGGCAGACCACAGATACTTTGAGGATGACAGAAACACGAACATCTGATGGAAGGGAAACCTCTATGACAATGTCTAGGATCGGGCTAAATTTTCCAGCACCCTCTTCAGTTGGTGACAGAGCAAAATAGTTTGGTGCTCAAGGACAAGGGCTGACACAGTAGGGACAGACGAGGGGAGAGCTGCCCAGGCTTCTTTCCAGCACACTGTAGGCTGCATCCCCCTGTGGGGGTCACAGGCTGGAGCTGGTTCCGCAGGGCTGCAGGCCCACGGCACCACTGTCCCCCTTTCCCAAGACCTGCACGGAGCAGGGAAGCCTGGCCCCGGAGAGGTCCCTCAGGGTGCTTCTATAATTACACGCAAGGTGCTGGCCAGCAATGCAAGCAGTTACTGGCCAGCTTCTTGGGCTGCAAAGGGCAAGGGCAGAGTTGAAGTCACCAAATGGTAGTTTTTTGTTTTTTTTCCGGTACTGGGAATTGAACTCACGACCTTGCGCTTGCCAGGCAGGTGCTGTGCCGTTGAGCTAAATCCCCAGCCCCTACCAGGGGGTAGTTTTTATAAACATGTTTGTGGGCAAACTTGCAACTCTGAGGCCTGAGCTGCTGGCATCTCCCCACAGAGGACCCCTGAAGGCAGAGAATGCCCCTCGACAGCAGCTCAGCACAACACTCCTTTGCTAAAAGTAAGATTTTGTCCTTGAAAACTGCTCACGACTCTAGGTCATGCAGTTAAGTTATGGAGCTAAACTGGTAACTTACTTGGAAGACTAACGTGGAGCCATGCTGGCCACAGCCAGTTCCAGCTTCCTGATGTGGACAACAGAGGAACTAACACTTAGAAAACACCCGCCTTGGGTCTGTCCTGGTCACCACACATACCCTCCCAGAAAGCCCATGCCAGCAAGGCCCTGGAGCCCTTTATCTGTGGAAGGGAGTGAAGCTTGAAAAGCATCTTAAAGCTACCGCAGCAGGAAAGGGGACAGGAAGTCTGCCCAGTTGTGTCTTGGCAAGGAACCCAGAGTTTCTGTTTAGAGCTGAGCATCAGAAACACCATGGGGCCTTCCAAAGACTTCTCTCTCAATTCCTGGGCTGGACTCAACCTGGACAGGAGGCCCTGTGCCTGGCACATGCACAGTTTGAAAACAGGGTTCAGAGCCAGGTATGGTGGTACATACCTGAAGTTGCTGATACTTGGGAGGCTGAGGCAGGAGAATTGCAAGTTTGAGGCCAGTTTGAGCCACTTAGCAAGACCCTATCTCAAGATAAAATATAAAAAGGACTGGGAATATAGCTCAGTGGTAGAGCACCCCTGGGTTTGATTCCCAGCTCTTGGAAAAAAAAAAAGGGTACACAGAAGGTGCTGATGTGAACGCTACTCACAGCTCTCACTGACATCTCAAGGACCAGGGGAGGCCTTGCTCTGTGCCCTGCACACGGCAGGTGAGTACAGCTCTTGAGGGTACATCAGAAAAATGTCTTTGGCAAATGGAGTATGGTTTTAGTCTGGCTCCATCTCTGGGATGACAAAGAGCCTTTAACCGAACTTGTTTGTTCTGCCGAATCTTGCTTGGCTCCAAGCAGTCTGTGGGAGGCACCTTTCCTGCCAGTGTGCGCCCATCTCATCTGTGAGCACAACTGGCCTCTATAACACAAACAGGAGACAGACACGGCCAACTGGGAAGTTCAGCCAGCATGGGCCTGGGAGGAACCCTCCGCTCCCACTGCCTGGCAGCTTCTCCTAGTGATAAGGGCACAGAGTATTTCCTCACAGGCCTGTCACGGTGATGACGAAGTTAACAGATGCCTAGAATAGCAATTCTGAGCAAGTACGACGAAGGTGGTGAATTAATATAAGACACTCTGATCTAACAGTCAAAAGATTTCTGTAACAGAAAAAAATACAATCGAATGTGAGAAAGGAAATACAAACCTCACATTTGGAGAATCCTGCATCAGCTCAGAATATTTCCAAAGAGAGGAAACTCTCTTCAGCTTTCATGTTTGGGGTGTTTTTCAAATACAGAAGAACCTCAGTAGGGTTCCAGTAACGTATGAGGCTTGTGAGGCCCCAGTGCGGACGGCCACACTGCAGGAACTTGCCAGAGCTGCAATGGTCCCAGGAGACCTGGGGCCGGTGGCTTGCACATGCTGGCTCTGAGCCCTGTGCTGGGAACATGCTCCCCTGGGAAAGAGCAGCACCCAAGGACTGTGCAGTGGGCAGAAAGGAGGCGGGCAGCAGAACAGAGTGGTCCCGGCCCTACAGGCCGCAGCGGGGACTGGATGTACTGAGAAGGGGTCCGGCGAGGTACTCACCCCGTGTTTAACAGTTTTTGCAGCGTGGGCAGCTTTCTTCTTTGCATCGTAGTGAGTGAGGATGTCGATAATGGCCATGAAGTACACCTCTTTCCTGGGCGAATCTGTAACAGGGAGCACAAGACGAACTGTGGTTCTCTACCGGGCTGCCTGGACCCAGTCCTCTTTCATGTAAGAATTTTAAAAGGGAACTCGTAACTCTAGGATACTGAGAGCAGTCCAAGTATAGGATTGAGTGCTTTTATTTTTGCTTATTAATCTGGACTTTCTTTAATTACAGTGTAATTTCTTTGGTTTAAAGGAAACACTATTTTAAAAATGTTCTTTAAAACCAGTAGAATGAATTATGCTATCAATTCTTTCCTACCATTAGGTACACTGCTCATAATTAATTCTCATTGGATATATTATTAAATCTGGGCAAAAGATTGTATTACATTACCAACTTCCTATATATTTTAAAAAATGTGTCACTTATAAATGGTAAAAAATATGTGTTCTATATCTAATTTTCTGCAGAGAAGAAGTAATTTTGGTGAGCTGCCTGGTGTAGTGGAGTGCACCTGTAATCCCAACACTCAAGAGGCTGACGCAGGAGGACTGCTGGGAGTTCAGGTCCAGCCTGGGCTACAAAGTGAGTTCAAGGCCAGCTTGAACTGCACAGTGAGACCCTGTCTTACCTTCCCACAAAAGAGCAAAATACAACTCAAACCAACTTGATACACCACCTGAAATCTTAAAAATGAACCATGTGTGGGCCATTATAAAAATCCTATCTCTAAAATGGTTGGATTTTTCATGGCTAAGTAGCGAAGGTAGAACGTAATCTTTTTCCAAATGCCCAGTCACCTAGGTCCTGCGGATGAAGACTCAACTGGCTGACAGAAAAGGGTCACAAGGCCCTTTCTGCGGGAGGGGGTGAGAGTAGCAGATGAGAGGTCCTCACTCCATGCCCTGGGCCTGGCCTCCGTGCCCCCAAGGAGCTGGCTGCTGGTGACGATGTGCGGCCTGAGGGTCAGGGGCCACGTGTACTGAGCTCAGGAGGTTCTCTCATATTTCTGCCATCCTTAGAGAAGACATCTAAGAAAACAATTTTTTCAAACATTTTTTTGTGCATGTTATCTGTGAGTGTGTGTGTGTGTGTGTGTGCTGTGTATCCCTTTAACACACTCTTGTTCCCAAAGCAATGTCCTTGGACTCTGCAGGATGGGTCTCGCAGGGCAGCTAGCCTGTACCTGGGGCTGTGGCTACTGA
Source organism: Chinchilla lanigera (assembly GCF_000276665.1). NCBI lineage: Eukaryota > Metazoa > Chordata > Mammalia > Rodentia > Chinchillidae > Chinchilla > Chinchilla lanigera. Next base: position 6,393,450 of record NW_004955429.1, on the reverse strand, counting down.
CAGACCACAAGGCAAAATTCAAAGCGCTTCACATGCAAAAAGCACTAACTGCAACTAAACTTACTCTCGTGGCATTTAATTCCATACACATCAATGTTGGGGTCGAACTCGCCCGGAGCCAAGGGTGGGGAGCTATTCAGCGTGTTTCCGGGGCTGTCTGGAGGGGTGCCCACCGGGTGGGTGCCGTCGCTCTCTCCCTCCTCTTCCCCGTCGTTCTCCTCACACTCCACCTCCTCCTGCTCGGCTCTCTCCACGTCGTGGATGCCCACCAGAAGGCTGTAGTCCATGAGCTTTAACTGGGCAAGAAACTAGAGGGGGAGGGAATACGTCAGTTATGTCTGAACGGCCCAGAGTTAATGAACATCTGAGGCAGGAGGATCACACATTTGAACCTAACCTGGCAACTTAGTGACTTAGCAAGACATCGTTTCAAAATGAAAAATTATAAAAAAGGGGCCAGGGATGTAGCTCAGTGCAAAGCCCCTCTGTTCCATCTTTAGCACTGCTAAACACACACACACACACACACACACACACACACACACACACAGATTTAATGAACAAATTCAGGAAAACAGGCAAGGCTGCTGGGCTGGGGGTGCTGTCCCCCACCTCCCCTGCCCGGCAGGACAGGTCTCTCCCTTCCAGGCTGTTTCTGTTTCTGAGACTTGGCCTTGCACTTTAGGCTGCTTTAGAGCTGGGCTGACTTTCCCCCAAATGCAGAGCCGGCAGCTGAGGCCCGCACGGAGTGCAGACCAACCCCAAGAGCAGAGGGCATGTCTGGCAGGAAGAAGCTGCTGAGAGACAGAGGAGAACATTCCCCAGCAATGAAGACTAGCTAAAGGGGAACTCCAGGGCCCTCCCTAGTACCGTGCCTCTCCCAGTGGTTTGGTAAGTACTCTGAAATTCAGCACATTGAGCGCAGATGATTATGCTGTCTGTCACCAAGTAAAGGCCCAGTGTCCCAGTCAAGCAGCAAATGAATGTCAGCACTCCGGTGAGTAACACAGTCTCTCCATCCCACCTGGCTCCCTGCTGATGGATGAACAGGCTGGAAGATGCTGAAGGTGCTAGCTTCCACGAGGCACTGCAGGTGCCTGGCGCTGTGCTCTCCTTGTAGCCTGGTCCAGCCATGCCAGAGCACGCTGTGAGGCAGGGCAGAGCTTGTGCGCTTGCTGTTCCTGTCTGCGGAGTTCTCCGACTTTCCATTCCTTTTTTATTGAGCAGGGGCTGCATCCAGGCACTTGGTGTCAATGAAGAGTGCTCTTCTCACTGGTCCACTACAGCGGGATGCGGGCTGGGACTCCCTGGGGCCCCACAGGGCTGGCTCTGCACAGGGCCCAGTTCCACCCTGACTGCAGGCTGGGGTCCAGGAGGGCACGTGGCCTGGAGAACTCGGCACTGTGCCCGGTCAGGATGCGGAGTGGCTCACCGGGCTTGGGCACTTTGGACAGAATTTAGGCCACAAGCTTCCACATACACATGAGCGTGTGCACTTACAACTCTTGTGGTTCTGGCTGAAAACCAAATGAGACCGAAGTGCAGAGACCTGTAGGGTGATTTCTTTTTCCTGAGCCTGCCAGAACGCAGCCTGCTCAGAACTGAGCGAGAAGCCACACTCCCCTACGACGAGAGGAGAGCACAGGCCTGTTCCGGAGCCCCTGGCCAGCCGCTTCCCAGGCCTTCACTTCTCCATGGGCGCAGGCGTCCTGCTCTGCCACCAGCCTGTCCTTAGCTCCCGTTTAGTCGCCTTCCTACCATGAACCCCACCCAGCTGAACATTCCTGTTTGTTGAGTTCAGTCAAAGAACATGTCCAGATCTTACATGTGGGTACTGATGTTAGGCAGGAGAGCTGTGTTTACTTAAAAGCAGATAGAAGCAAACCCCTCCTCTAAGCAGGCGCTGAGCTCATGCTCAACCCCATGTCTTCATTTACTTTGATGGACCCCAGACAGAGGAAGCCGCCTTCTTCCTCATGGCTTCCCCTCAAACTCCTCCACTGTGATGAGAGCAGCAATCCACATTCCACCTCCCTCCCTCCCTCTGCCGGGCTTGCTTCCCCATGCCCAGGCCCTGCTCAGCTGCCCACAGTCCTGGGGCTCTGGCCTCCAGAGCATGAGGCCAGGGATGCATGTGGAGGCGGCTGCTGCGTCCCAGCCTGAGAGTAATGCAAGAGGGCACTGCTTCGGTCCTCTACCGAACATCTGCAGGGGGCCTGGCCTCCTCAGCCGGGGAGCTGGAGCTCTGTCTCTCCAGGCTCGGGCTTGTGGACATGGAAGAGAACTGAGTGCCAGGTGAGATGGTGTGGTGGCTCAGAAAGGTGTCCGTGCCGGGGGCGCAGAGCTAAGGCGCAAACTGGGAGCCCTGCAAAGATTTATCACACCACCTTGGGGGCTGTGCTAAAGCAGCTCTCCCTAAATAGTGTTCTTTACAACCTTAGAAGGAAGACAATGTGCTAAAATCAGCTGATGTCTGATTATGTTAATGAGCTCTCAGGGTCCCCGGAGGGGTCACAGCCAGCCAGCTCCAGCCTGCCACTGACAGGTGCTGGCCCCTGCTCCCCTGCGGAGTGCCCCGCAGCCCAGTGTCTTGGAAGCGGATTTGGAAAACACTGCGTCGGAAGTATCTGGCCACGTCCTCTGGCTCTCCGGATGTGTGACAGGAGAGGTGCTCCCTGCGGCCCACTTCTGCCCCTGCTCTGGTCCCAGGTCTCCAGGAGGCCGTGCCTGGGCCTGAGCTCAGCCTCCAGGCCAGGGTCTCCTTTGTCTCCTCCACTGTCCCCTGCCATTTCCAGCATGGTGCCAGGGCTTCTCCCTTTATGTAGGGCCTCTCTGGCTCCTCTTGCCCCATCCTGGATGCCACTCTGGGACCAGGAGCTGGGGCAATGCTGGAGGCGGCAGCACCACCCTGAGTCCACATATGCTGGGCATGGAGTCGGGGTGCTTGGCACAGCCTGAGCAGTGGCAGGGGAAAGGTCCTTCTCCCCACGTCCACTCCCTCGGGGGCCTGGGATGGCCCTGTGACCGGCTGGGAGCCATCTGAGCTTCCCCCTCCAGGCCTCCAAAAAGGGAAAGTACTATACTGTCAGAATGTAAATCTGGTCATGTCATGCATCTGCTTCAACCCTTTCACTGTGGTCCCATTTCTCACAGAGCAGAAACAAAGCTCTCACGTGGCCAGCTTGGCTCCTCCCACCCACTCCCCAGGCCTCCCACCTGCACCCAGCCCCTCCTTCCAGACCTTCAGGCCCCAGCCACCAGGAGGCTGTCAGGGTTCCCCAGGCCGCATGCTTCTCCAGGAGGCCTGTGGCGTGGCTGCATTCTGCTGGAGGATGTGGGTGACTCCTTCTACAACCACGCAGCCTTAGGAGGGGCTCCTGCCGGCTCTGCTTGGTGCGTTCCTGACTCTGAGCAGGTGGGCATTCAGACCAGTGAATGCATGGGGTGCTCCTCCTTCTCCACCTCCCAACACTCCCCAGTTCCTCCCACCCACTTCCTTCTCAGACTACCCACACCAAGATGCAGCAAAAGCAAAGCCACCATAGACACCTCGCTCAGCACCCATGCTGCCCTCTCCCGGACGTGCTTGCCGTGTTGCAGCGGGATACACTCTGACCTTCACAGGCAAGGGCAATGAGCTTTGGGTCCAGGAGCCAGGAGGGTCCTGGGATGAACTCGGATGGCCAGTGACCCTAAGCAGGCAAATTTCTGGGCCCCAGCTGTCCCTAGAACCCTGAGCCACTTTCTTGGGCCTCGGGCCTATGGTCGGACCCTGCTAGGCTCTGCCTCCAGTAAGGCAAAGGCACAGGGGTAGTTAGTTTCGAGGGAAACCCACAAAACCCACAGTGAACGAAAAGTGCCCCTCAGGAGAGAAGCTGTTTGGTGGGCCCAGGAAGACCAAGGAAACCTGGGTATCGCATCTGTTTTTAGATCTATGAGGCTGAGGTAGCAACAGGAAAGAAAGAGTGTAATACAGGGGCTAAGACTAAGGTTTTGCTGATAAGAAGGCGCCGTTTACTTTTCTCTACAGTATCCCCTTCCTCTTCATGTGGTGCCGGGATTGAACTCATGGCCTTGAGTATGTGAGCCAAGTGCTCTACTGAGCCACATCTCGTGCCGCAGACAAGCTTAAGAAACCAAGCGAGCCAGCCGTGGTGGCGCACGCCTGTGACCTTAGCACTTGCGGGGCTGAGGCAGGAGGAGCGCTGTGAGTTCAGGCCAGCCTGGGCTACAAAGTGAGTTCAAGGCCAGCACGAACTGCAGAGTGAGATCCTGTCTCAAAAACAAAACAAAACACACAGAAGAAACAAAGAAAGAAAGAAAGTAAAAAAGAAGCCAAGGGAGTCAGAGGAGGTTGAGCCTTCCTTGTCTCATTAACTCTGTGCCTGGAGAAGCTCACCTGTTTGCACCTCTGCTGTTCTAACTGTAACATGGGACAACAGCACCCACTCCCTAGGCCAGGACAGAACAGGTAACACTGCTAAGGCAGACAGCTGCACCCTGCACACAATGATGGAACGGTTATTTCAGGTGCTGACAGTGTGGTTCTGGTAGTGGCCTTTTCAGCAGGGAGACAGGCTCCAGCTCCCCAAGAGGGGAACACTGGGGCAGCCTGCTGCCTCTCTCCCACTCATGCGTCACAGACTCTCTTTCGATCTCTTCCGAGGCACATGGAGCGAAGTGGGGTGGTACATTCAGGAGTCTTGATGAAGAAGATTCCTAACCAGAAATCACAGAACTGCTGCGGACTGGAGTCTGCAGTGAGAGCGAGCTGGGGCCAGCGCTGCACACCTGAGACACATCTGCTTCCCCGCTCATCCTTTTCAGCATCTAAACTCAATGTATTTATTTTTTAAGTAGGTACGATTTCAAAGTGTAAAGCTTCTTCTCTTTAGTTTCCCTGGTTTCCCAACCTTCTAAGGTCTCAATAATTAATAAGCCAATCTCTGATGTGTCTCTCACACTCTAATCTCATTCCTGAACTAATTACGTTAAATCCTGTTTTTCTGTTTGCTTTTGGTGCTGGAGATGGAACCTAGGGCCTCACACATGCTAGGCAAGCACGCTACCGCTGAGCTCCACTCCCAGCGGTGCCAAACCTGGGAGGCAGCGTGTACAGCGTATTCCCCCTCACGGTCCTCATGCGGCCCGTCCAGACTACACGGCCGCGGGGCAGTGAACTCCCCTTCACAATAGGCTTAAAGGAAGTCCGCTTGCTAACTCTATTAACACGCTTGTTTTACTGAATGACCATCTCCTAACATATCTCAGATGTAAATTAAAATTCTAGTTAGCCCTGTTTAAGATCTGATCACTTGTTAAAACTTACAATCTTCCTCCTTCGGAGTACTTACCAAAAACAGTCTCAGCTGTGCTTGCATATGCATTTTTAACTTGCATTTTGTATCCACATAGGAGTGTGGTCTCTGCCAGCCTCCAACTGTGGTCTGAATTTAGTAGCTGCAAGTCTCTGAGCATATTACGCGTTCCCCAAATCAGTTTTTGCATCCGTCAAACCGCACCAGTAGCAGCAGCCACAGCCAAGGAGCTGTTCTAGCACTCTGGGAAGCTGAGGCAGGAAGATCACATATTTAACCCTGCCTGGACAATTTAATCAGACCTTGCTTCAAAACTTAAGAGCTGGGGCTATAGCTCAGTACAAAGGCCCTAGCTTCAATCCCCAGTACCAACAAAAAAAGATGATGAATTCACGAGAGAATGAGGTTCTACGTACTCCACCAAGGTTGGCTGCCAACCACAAGAGGACCTTACTGTCCGGTCGCCCTCTCACCAGCATGGCTGTGCCACCATAAGTACGAGACAGGTGAGAGGGGCGTGGTGAAGAGCCCGCTCTGGGCACCATAGGAAGAGCACAGTTTTGCAGGTATGACACCAGGATCTTACTGTAAGCCAACAGAGATCAAAGCAGCAACTGGAGCTCACAAGAGGTAGGGCAGAAAGCAAAAGGGACCTGCATTCTCTATATAGCACTGTTTCTCTCTCCTTTCCTTTCCTGCCCTCCCTTCCTTCCTCTTTTCCTTTCCTTTCTTGTCCTTTCTGTAGAAAAAAGTATACATGCTTAGTTACATGCACAACTATCAAGGCTAAAGCACCAAGAATCATATACAAATGGAACAGAATTTCTATGATAGAAAGAAGCTGCTAGATTCTCAAATGACAATTCTTTTATGGAAAAGACCCAGATTGTTTATTGAGCTGTAACAAACTTAGACTTCTACTTAAGCATTATGGAAAGCAAACAAACAAAAACCTACTCAAACCTTAGCAGTCAGGTCGGTCAGCTGCACTAAGAAGCACGGAGCTGATGAGAAAGGAAACCAGATTAAATTCTGGTCTCACTGTCAAGATCAGATGTCAGGCTACTTCACCATAATTACCTGCTTAAAAATTTAATGATGCTTCTGCATGCATTTCAAAACTAAAGACACTGTTATCAGCCATTGAAGACATTTTTTTAATGAAAGAACACTTTATAATCTGTCTCTATTTCAACAAAGCAGCTAAGTGTGAGAGCCATGTATAGGATTAAACTATCCAATCCTTTAATCAACGACATTATTAGACACAACAAAAGGGGTAAGAGGATCCTCATGTAATTCAACTCTAAGTTTGAACTGCCTGAGTTACATTATTTCTGGAGGCTAAACATCATAGTGATATACAGCCAACAGAAAAGAAAATGAAAATAATTTCGACGGGCAGGTCATGGATAACCCAAAGGGCTATTTACCATAATTGTTAAAATAATATTATTCTCATGATCAAAGATTTGTTGATTAATCAGTAAAAATCCAAAAGAATACTTCCCTTATGGTACTCTATTTAATTATCAGTGAGATCAAGTTGACGCCAAAGTGAAGAGGAAATACTTAATATGCATTTTAATAGTAACCACTGACAACTGAGGAAAAATCAATGCTTATTAATAAAAAGACTGGAGAAAAAAATGTTACATTCTAAAAGCAAACACCCGTACTTACATTTTTGTTTTTAAATCAGATACTTCTTTCCTTTACAAATAACAAATATTTACGTTCTAATCCAAGGACATAGGTTATGAAGGTTAAAATAATGTAAAAAATTTCATTAAATGATCTAAAAATAATTAGCAATGAACTTGGTCAGCCTGAATGTCTTGCAATGAAAAGAGCTGTTAGATTAAAAAGGAAATTAAAATACTACTTCTGCCTTTGTGGGGAATCAAATGCATGACATTCATTCTTTGGCTCTAGTCATTTTAATTGTTTTTGTTTAATGACATGAAAAAGAAAATCTTTCTACAAAGCTCTCTAAGCAGCAGATCTTAGTATTTGGGGAACAGTACTTCAAAGTAAAAGGAAAGAAGTGTGCACACCCGAACAAAAGTAACAGCCAAGAGAAACCTAGTTTGGTAATTGCCTAAATTAGAATTCTTTGCGCCACCTTGTAACTCAACACATTTTAAGAAAACAAATCCTTTATTGAGTTTATCTCTAACACATTGAACAAGGATTTCAACAGGAAAGCGGTAATATTTTTATACCCAATAAACAGATAGAGGTTTATTTTTAATTCACAAACAAAACTGTATTTAACAAGAAACTTTCAGAACAGACTGAAAGCCTTTTGGAACACTGTCACTTCCCAACATCCTTCCTGTGACCCGTGCACCCAAACTGCCTGTGCTGGTCTGACAGCAGGCTGACCCTCTGTCCCCGTCCCTGCTCGCGGTGGCTGGTGGGATATTAAAGCAGTAAGCTCTGAGGCTGTGTTTACCAACACCGAAATGTGTCCCACCAGCAGAGGCAGAGGAACCCGAGGGTGGTGATACTCAGAAAACAATGGCCCTTCCCGGTGTTGGCCATCCTAAAGCGAAATCACACCACACACGCTGTGTTTGTTTCTACTGGAGCTAGAGAATGTAGGACGTGCTCGTTTTTGCCTTGGCCGCAGATTTTAAACAGATGGGTAACAAAAGTGCCTAAAAACCAACAGCCTTGACCCCAATACAATGGCGTTGGCCTTTCTATTGATCTTTCTTACCTCGACATCCTTTTTCAGTTTTTCCAGGAACACCTTTTTGTTATTGTCATCAATATAGATCTTTTGGCCCTCATTAATGAAATCATTATCCTTTAAAGTTGGTAGTTCTTTGGCCTAAAACAAAGGAGAAAAAGAATGAGAAAGAAGCTTCAACAAAATCTAAAAAACAAGTACACCGTCCAATCCTGGAAATTTAAATTTGCCCTGTTCACCGCAGGGGTCTCACCCAAGTCAAAGAAACGTGAGGTGGCCTGAATGCCGCCAGGGGGCACCAGTGAGCTGCGACGGCAGGAAGCCATCCCATGAGGAATGGAGGGGTAGACAGGACCCACATTATACGGTATTTTGTAACAGGTCTTGTTTTTTTTTTATAAGAACGACCTGATCCCTTTCTTTGATTTACTCTCTTAGGAGGAGTTGTCTAATTGTAGAATCTGAATTCTTGGAATTCCTTGTCAGGAACCCTCAATTGTCTGACTGGTACAACCCAACTCCATCCCTACCCCAGCTCTTCAGCAACCTCTGCCTAATCTCGCTTACAAATAACACATTATCTTGTCCCACAAAAGCCCCAAGCACATTCTTATCCACTTCTGAGTCAGGGGGAATGTGCAGCTAGACCTTCACCATCTGTCCTTTTAAGCCCTCCTGCTCCCCATTCCAAGAAGGGAATTCTGCTTTCCTTTGGACAACGTGAAAGGAAAAAAGTCGCAACACAAAATACGTTAAGATGAACATTTCTATTCTTTACCAATACCCAAGAAGGTGATTTGGTGAGTCAACTGTTTGTGTTGACCAACGCACAGTAATGGGGGTCTGCCACAGCGGGCGTCACAACACAGAAAGTCTGAGCCTGCGCTGCAGCATGCAGAGTAACAGAGGCAGCTCATTTTACAATAGTGTGGATTCTTCCATTTCACACGGCGCAATCTGCATTGCAAGAAAGCTCAAAACACCAGTCAGTCCCCTGCATCCCAATGCCTTCCAGCCGCGTAAAAGGAATCCCATGTAAGATACTGCCTTTCTCTGTATGCTACTGCCTTTCATTAAGTGTGAACCAAATGGAAAACAAAACAAAACTCAACTCATCCAAGGAAACAACATATTCCCCTTCCTGGTTCCTGTACTGCTTCCCAGAAAGAAAACACGCCAGGAGGACCAATCCCACCCTCCAAGTGCATGCGCTACATGTGTTCTTCTCACTTTATAATGTGCAAGTGGGAATAGTCGCGTCTACCCAGACACACATAAGTGCGTACATTTCGAAACTAGTAGCTATAGCTATAAATTTTAACTTTAAGAGAAACGTTCAAGCACTTTGTAACTCTGAATTAGTTAGAATTGCTTTCAAAACAGTTACCTTCATAAAGTAAGTGTAGCAAAGCTCAGAAACCCAAAGATCTGATCAGTCGGCACTTTCTGCATTACTGTCACATATATGGATGCTGATGCACACAGGTCATAACTGCTACTATAAGGACTTTGTAGTCCTGTGTGGGAGAATGACATAACAGCGAGTACATAGGAAGTAAGGCAGCATGAGTGTTCAGGATAGAAAGATAAATTAGATCCTAGGGAGAGACTGATCTTTCCAGACACTTTTAACTGAGTCATGAAGTCTGGGAAATACAAACATAATGCCATTTTTCAGGGAAATTTGAAATGAGCCTTGTTAGACAAACTCCCTTAATCTGTCATTAATAGTTTTTTTAAAAAAATGCAACAAACATAAACAAACCCTAAACATCTCCTTTCAGAAAAGAGCACCTTAATGTTATGTCAATCACACCAGAGTGCCAGGTTTTTCTTCTATCAGAACTGCAAACAGGACAGAATCTAAGCGGATGAAATGCAAGTTCCTGATGTTTAACAAAACTCATTCAGAGGACAGTGAGATAAGCATTGCCCCAAAGACAAAACAGCGACTGAGGAGACAGGGCTGAGACGCTAGAAGAGGAGTGTGTTTTTTTTCAAGCCGGTAACTTGGGTGTTTTTTGTGTAACTATGTTTTGGGGATTGATGTGTGTAGGGGTGGGGGTGTTAAGGATTAAGACATCCACCTCAATTCCACAGCTCATTTTATATGTGTAAGAAAAAATGGGAGAGGGATGTGTGTGTGTGTGTGTGTGTGTGTGTGTGTGTGAGAGAGAGAGAGAGAGAGAGAGAGAGAGAGAGAGAACGAAATGAGAAACCTGAAGGCTGAGATGACAGACTACAGACACGGCAGTAAATCACACATTAGAGACGTGTTTGTAACACAAGTCACATTAATGAAGATGAATGCCATTTCAAGTTCACCCTAGCAGAATTACCTCATGTGACAGGGAAAGTCTAATCCTACCTCATAAAACTCTGGACACCCTGTACTGTATTACTGAGCTTACTTGTGAATTTCACAGGCACAAGGGACATATTTAGATTGGATCAAGTTCAAAAAAGGGCAACCAGATTGGTTAAGAGACTTAAGGGCTTACTGAAAGGATCAAGAGGCGAAGACGGGTCCTTAGCAGGGCAGCTGCAAGAGGAATTCAACCGGGTCCACAAAAACCCACCTCCCAAAGGTCTGCCTGGAGGCAGTGCTTAGGAGTCTCAGGGTTTGGGGTCAGGAATCCCAGGGTCCCATCTGAGTTCCACCCCTTACTTTCCATGGACCCTGAGGAACTTTCTGGGCCGTCTCCTAACGTGCAGAATGGGGAAGACACCACCACACTTGGGACAGCCATGGGTCCTGTGCCGAGCACTTCATGTGAATCACTTTATACACCAGCACTGTCTTGTTCACGCCTCCTCACAACTGCACCCGTCCTTCCTGTCCACATCCTATGCCGGGAATGCGAAGGTCTGCAGCTTAAGGAAGGTCTCACAGCTCGGTAACTGGTGAGGACGAGAGGAAACTCTGGCGGCCTGACAATTAGTTTGCCAAGGGAGAGCTGTGCCGAGAGGGGCGTGTTACCATCACTACCGCTACTACCATGACCACCACCAACACCCACGTGAGCATTCAACACATTCTAAGAACTGAAAAGCGGTAACATTGAGAAACTGAACACACTCTATTTTCTTAAAAAAAAAAAACAAAAAAAAACTTTGTTTTTTTTTTATAAAGAAAGAGCTGATCAAGATCAACTCACTTGATGAAGTCACCTTAATGCATGCTCCACCCTCAGGAAAACCTTACTGCCTTTTGATAAACAACTGTGATAATGAGTGACATTTACATTACAAACACACCTTTCTTCTTGAAGTGGGGAAACCCACTAAGTCCCAAGGTAACAAACCTACTGAACTGTGGACGCAAAGGGCACAGAGAGGCGAGGTCTGCAGAGTGGCGCAGTTACCAGCGGCAGCGCGACCTGAATGAAGCGCTGGCTTCCGCATTTCCCGTAAGCCCTGTACCAAGCGTTTGCTGCCAGGAGTTTCCCAAGCTCTAGTCACTGGTTCTGGCTCTCATGGGAAACCACGAGGGCTGACTGCAGACAGCACAGAGCCGCTGCTTCTCGGTGAGGAGGTGAAAACAGCCGCTCTCATTTCTTGCTCTGAAGTGGATTCTCCTGCTGGTTCTGCAGAGTTTAGGAGCCTCCCAGTGTGGCGGAGCAATCTCCATCACACGCTGCCCTCCCTGGAGGGGCCTGCTCCTCCTCACATCCTTGCCAGGGTGCCCAGCCTGGGGCAGGACCCTGCCAAGGCTTCCAGAGCTGCAAAGGAGCTGATGGCTAAGGCTCATCGCGGGCACTCAGCCAGACCCAGAACGACGCCACGTTCTCTCGTGTGCTGCGCTGGGCTGAAGAGCGGACATGTCTAACTGTGTTAGCAGCGGGCACAGCTGAGGGTGTAAGGGGAGTGCCACTGTCCTCACACCCCAGTCACCCTGCCTCTGTGCGCAGGGCAACAGCCTTCGAGGTGCATGCTGGGGAAGCTCAAGCCCAGACAGACTGACACTGTGGCCCATTCCCAGCAAGGAGAGGAACAAAGCAGCGGGCACCACCTGGACCCAGGTCGCCGGGCTGTATCTCGGTTGCTCTAGCTTTTGGCTGTGTGACTTTGTGTAGGTTACTTTACCTCGCTGTGACTTCATTTCCCATCTTTAAGTGGGGCTTAGCAAGCAGGGCTCTTGTGAGGATGCCATGACCATACATGTGAGAGGCTTAAAGCAGTGTGTGCCACGTGGGGTGTTACAGATAGTTGCATGTACAGCATGTCTCCAAGTACAGGTTGAGTATCGAGGGAAAAACTTGCCACAGGTAAATCCAAAGCAAGATCTTTTTTTAAGATATGTGCCATATTTAACAGTCTTACACTAGCTGTGCTGCTCTGGACCAGCTGCTTAATCACTGGAACCCTTTTCCTCCTCTCTGCAGTTGGAAAGTCACGATACCTGTTACTATAATAGGAGTAACGTGTGAATTAAATGTAACAAAACACAGTACCTGGCAAGAAGAACTCTTAAGTTTGTTTCCTTACTTGATTCCTTCCTTCCTGACTGTTTAAAGAAATAAGTTCTTGAAACTTAGGCTATGGATGATTCACACCTTGTTTAAAATTTCCTTTGTTTTTAGGTTTATCTACCATTCACAAATGCCTCACATGGATTCTCTAAAATTAACCTTTTACTCTGAAGGTGCTTTAGCTAGGGCACACTACCACAGGGCATGTGACTGCTGGTCAGTATTCCCCACTAGGTCACATGGGACAGAGAAAATGCCCTGGACATGCTGCGGCAGAGGTGACACTGGCCAGAGGTTCTTGCTTCCTGGCCTTGGTGGTTCCGACTCCAGAACTTGCTTGCCGTGCTTCCACTGTGAGTTCTGGGTACAAAAACCTGTTCTGCAGAACCTATTCCCAGGGCAAAAGTCTCATGGAAAATATCTTCTTCCTTTTTTATTTTTTATTTTTTAGACGAAAAGCCAAATGAGAATAAAATGTGGCTGCATGATAATAAAAACTGGGTAAGTAAACTTTTTGGGAATAATAAAGCATCTAAAATTTATGGTATTTATTAAGTGCCTGGAATAAAATTTAATGATTTTATATACATAGCCAAAAACAGAAATTTGCTGACTTTTATCTTACCTTCATTTTCCATGGGTTAGTTTTTCTCAGTGAGAACATTACAACAGTGGGTAATTTAGTGAAGGCTATCTTGCTGATCTAAAGCAAAAATCCAGGAACTGAAAGCTTAGTAGCCAATAAATACTGTGTAACTAAACTATGAGTGAACTCACTGGAAATACTGAACTTGCTGTGAGCGGTGAAAGGAAGGTTTCATTAGAAACATTTCTACCTCCTTGTATAAAGTTTTTGGGTTCCTTAAATTGTTCATGAAGTTCACAGTCTTCAGACACATGAGCTTAAATATTGCATGGTTTTGCTCACATGAGAAACCCAAAATACACAGAGGACAATACAAAACAGATAATAGGAATTAAGAGAGAGACCTTTTGCAAAAAGGGGACCAAGAGATGGAGGGAGTGGGGAGAGAAAGGAGGGGAAAAGGATGAAAAAAGAATTAAGGTGTGTTATGCACATGCACCAGCTCCCCACAATGAATACAATCATTAGTGCTGCAAATATGTACTAATAAAACAGGAAAATTTTAACCAGTCTATATTCTTCAATAGTGAGAAACATACTGGGCAATAATATAGGTAATGGTCAAAATGTTTGTTTGTGAGTCAGAGACGGATGAACACGGACAGAGAACGGATGTGCATTCCACGGTGCCCAGCCTGGGAAAAACCAGGATGTAGACACTTAATGCCTCTGAATATAAATAATTAGCTACCGTTTCCTAGGGTTCAACAGAAGATATAAGTGGTCTAAGGACAGATTTGGTTGGGAGTTTGCGATTTAAAAACGTTCACAACAGCTACTAAGTTTAGTATTCTCATGTTTACAAATAAACAAGTGTCTCCATGGTTGGCTCGGTGGACAGAGACTGGAACGAAGCCATACCTGAGAGAAACTACAGAGTCCCCTGGGACAAAGGGGACATGGGACTGTGCGCTTCATGGTGGAAGTAGGCAAAAAGTAGATAAAAAGTGAGGTCTCCATATTTTTTGTTTAATATAAAAAGACTTGTCACTTAGCACTTTGATACTTAAAAATTTCAATTTACTGGGAAGTTTTGCAGAACGGCTGAAAGCAAAACCAACACACACACACACATACACACACACACAGGGAGTATACATATATTTGCTTATTTCATTAGGTTCTGTGGTCTCTACGGAGTTTACAACTACAGAATGTCCTAAGGTTTAATAAAGCCAGAAATAGAAGATTTTGTCTTAGTAACATTAAAAAAACCAATTATCTTCTAGATGGCAAATTAAAAAAAAAACTCAAGTTTCAGGTCTGTATCTACAGTCAGAAATGCAACATTATATACACAGAGTACAAACAAGAAAGACTGAATTTTATTATCATTCTACACTTTCTACGAAAAAGAGAACATTTTTCCAAACGGCTGTTAACAACAGAAAAGTAAAGGATACGAGTTCCTAAAATGCACAGAACCCATGGCTGTGTCGCCCAGAGCCAAGCTTTTGTTTCTGTCTGGACGGAAACCTCATTGGGAAGATGAAATGGACCCGGTCACACTTGAGTGTTTAATGCAAACAGGACTTGAGCAGCAGAAGGTTTCAATGCAAAGGATAATACATATCACAGTACTCGGTGATTAAAGAACTTGTATTTCAGAATGAAATAAATTCTTGTTTCATGCATTTATTTGGCAAGCCATTTGGGGAAAAAGTTTAATTGCAAGCCTCAGTGTTAAAGATTGCCGCCTGCTGTCCCTTTGATGGGCTGTTACTGTAATGCCTTCAGCTGGACGCATAGCTTAGAAAGTATGTACTAATTATTGTCTTATGTCAGGCACGGCTTGTGCTCATTTCCTTGCTGTTTCAAGCTCACCTATATGAAAGTAAACTTACTAAACAGAATAAAACTCCCTTCACCGTGCCTGCTGAAAAACTTCATAAAATTAAGAGTCCATGAGGCTGAAATATCCTGCACAAGTATTTCTGCAAGGGAGAGAACTGTAGTTAATCCTAGGATAAAAATAATTTGGCGGAGTAACATCCTATATGCGGTATCGATTTTGGGTAATAAGAGATGCCAGACACCATAAAATCAGTTCTGCATCCCCAAAAGGTGAAGCCACAAATTTGATACATGAAAAGGCAAATTAGTGACTACGGATAGAATTCACAGTGAAGCAGCAAAGATAACAGGTGTTTTCTCACACGAGTCCCTAGAATAACACTCTCCAACAACACCAGCGCAGCATCCACACAAGTTCTGAGCTAAGCAAATGAGCTGGCTGGTCACTGCTAACTTCTGATTTCCACAATGAAAATAGTAAGAAGGTGTACGTCTATGGCCAGCACCCAGGTGTAAGAGTTTCATAATTTTAATTCTGAATGTCTGCATATAAAATATGGAAAGAGAACACAACTCAGCACCCTTGTGAAAGGGTGCTCTTAGATATGGGGATTATTTTTTTCTTAACAAGAACCAACAACTCTTACTAAGCTAGTTCTAGGAAAAGTTGAGGTGGAAAGAAGACATTTTAATTCAGTGCTGTGGCGTGGGTTTAAGCCAAGCTGCTATGGATACTTTCATTCAGAAGCATGAAACTGGATAAGCTTTACTGTAATTCTACCATTTAAAACTGTTTGGGCTGCTGAGACCCAGTTGTTATTTTCCCTAAAATTCTTAAGCTAGTATGTAAAACCCGAGATTTATTTCTTTTCTGATACTGTCATACGTTTAATGAGCACAACTCTATGTCAAAGGTGACAACTTGGTTTTCTTCCACAAGTCGTAAAGTGACAGTTAAGTTGTATGCAAAGTTGGGCCTTTCAAGTAGGTCTGTTCCAAGCCGGGAGTGGTGAAACAGGCCTGAAATCCTAGCACTGAGGACGGCTGAGGAAGGAGGATCCCAAGTTGAAGTCCCCCACCTGGGCCATTTAGCCTATCTCAAAGTTAAAGGGATGGTGGCACTGGAGATATAGGTCAGTGTGAAGACCCTGGGGTTCAATCACTACTAGAAAAATCAAAACCCAAACCGAAAAACAACTCAAGAAGTTTGCTAAGTTCTATTGTTTCTTATTTAATACTAACCTAGGGAAAATCATTATTATAAGGATTATACGTCTATAGCAGCTTGGCTTAAACCCACGCCACAGCACTGAATTGAAAATGTCTTCTTTCCACCTCAACTTTTCCTAGAACTAGCTTAATAAGAGTTGTTGGTTCTTGTTAAGAAAAAAATAATCCCCATATCTAAGAGCACTGTTTTGTGTGTGCTTGTAATACTGAGGTAAGTTCATTTCAGTGAAATAATTAATTGAAGGCAACTTAGTTTACACATCATTTTCAACCAGCGAGTCAAAAAGCTGAGGACTTTAGTGCCGTCGTGTGGACAAAAACCTGGGAGATGTCACAGGTGTTACAGGAGGCCACAACTTTCTCTTTCACACTCATGAGTACCAGTTAGGAGGAATTTCGTATGGATTGAAGTTGAAAAGCTCTTCTTCTGGGCGGGGGGTGCAGCCCGGTGGTAGAGCACTTGTCTAGCACCCTTGAGGCCCTAAGTTCAGCCCCTGGGTGGGAGGGAGAGCACTCCACGGAATTCTCCCATGGTTTACACCCAAACCTGGGTTCTTAACATGTCTGTGATACACAATAATTATATTCATTTGGGGAATTAGTAGATAATATCTTGATCATTTTTTACCCCACTTTTCCCCCTTCCTCAGGCCGTGTTCGTCATCTTGGAATAGTCTATCTCCTGTTTCCTATCATTTGTTATTTTGTTCTTTAAATTATACTTTGGGTTTCTCATCTAAAAGAAATCATGTAGGGGCTGGGGATTTAGCTCAGTGGCACAGCGCCTACCTGGCAAGCTCAAGGTTGTGAGTTCGATCCCTGGTACTAGGAAAAAAAAAATCATGTGATATTTACCTCCTGTGTCTGACTTATTTCACTTAACGTTATAACCTCAAGATCCATCTGTTTTCCCACAAATGACCGCACTTTATCCTTCTCTATGACTTAATACTCCACTGACTTAATACTCCACTGGTTTGCTTAGACATCTACTGGTATGATAAGCAGACTACTCATTCCATCAGCAGCGGTACTATTTCCCTCAGTCACGGAAGTCACCTTAAGCTATATGTAGGTCACACTGGATTTTAGTGACTCTCAAGTCCACCGTTTTCCCAGTGCAGTCTACTGCTCAAGGAATTTCTGAAGGAGGGTCCAGAAATGCTTGGGGAGAAATGAGATTCTTGTAAACACTAAAGCAGGAGAGCCAGGGATAAGCCAAATCCTTATTCTTTAATTTTACAAATCCCCAAACTTTCATTAATGTCATTCCTTCACCTGTCCCCAGGGCTGGGTCTCAGATATAACCTCTGTTTGGTCTTCACCTCAAATCTCCCTTTTATAAACCATCTCTGGTCCACGAGGTGGAAGCTACTGGTTCTGCCTTTAATGTAGGGTCTGAGAAACCAACCCTGCTTCCACCTGGAGGGAAACTCTGCCCTGCACTTGGGTGGTGGGATGGGTGTGCTTAGCTCTGGCTGGGAAAGGGAACAGACTCTTGTCCATCCTGGGGTAAGAGGAATTTTAACAGAAACAAGTCAAAGCCGCAGCTGAACTGAGGGTGGACAACCCTCAACGATCTCCCTTTTTGGTGACTGCCACAGTGGAAAGGGAAGCACTTTCTCAGGGAGAGGTAACCAGGGTTTCCAGGACACACTGCTGTGCTTCTGAATCTTCCACTGAGGGCTGCCGTCCTTCCTACCTCGCCTTTAACTGCAGCCTCGAGGACCAGAGGGAGGTAGAGCTCAATTATAATTTGTTACAATTTAAAGATCACAAAAGAAATGCTGAGGACTGGTTTGGGAGAGCATTTTTAGATGTAAGGATATTAATGATTAATTCTGCCAAACCTCAGTCAGTAATAGGTAAAATGTCAGAGCCAGTGACAGTCGCTTAATTGCCAGTGCAATTTACAATGCATAAGAATTGACAAGGCGGCTTTTTGTAGCCCATTATCAAAGTGTCAACAATGATTATTGCCAATATAGTTACACAAATGCCAATTGCAGGGCAGCTGTTTTCTTTCAAATGGGTTCCAGGGAGAAGGTTGTATGTTAAAAGGAATCTTCTTATTGTGACCCTATGACTCCATTACACAGGCTTTACTTCACCTAATAAAATCAGACAAGAGTTTTGAGAAGAACTGTGCAGAATGATGAACAAAATGCATATTTGTGTAAATCCCCAGGACTCTCTCGCTCAAGAACGTGGGCTTTTTAGAGAGTCAGGTCAAAGCCCCCAGAGATCAAGTGAGTCCGGTTATGTTTTCTTTTACTTGCCCAGACTCCCTGCTGAGTAGCTTGCTAGCTGGCAGCGTGCTAAGACTGTCATTTGTAAAAGGCAGTCCGCTCAGCTATAATTACTAATTTGATGTCACACTGGAATTGCAGCGCAGCTGTGAAAAGATCGACCACCAGGGAGATTCGCATTTCTCTGTCTCATTTAGAGGAGGCAAAACTGCTGGAGCCATGAATGGAAGATGCCCTTCCATTAAAAAGGAAAGAATTAAGGAATAAAACAAGTCATAGCAGCTGTCAGAACCTGACAATGGTTTTTTCTTTTTAAAGCACTGTTCTGCTCTTTTTTTAAAAAAATTCAAGACATCTGTACATGCGTGTTCTGATACTTGTTGCCACGAAAGTGATTTCATTATTGTTAGAATATAACTTCTTTATCTCTCTCAGTTCCATCTTCATTATTATGTTAATGCAAATTGCACTAATTACGTGTCAAGTTGAAATCCAAGGGATGGAACTTGTCTGCACCTATACCACTAAATATTTGAAATGACATTTTCAAAACTTGTCATCAACAAGGTACAAGTATGGGAAATTAAAACAGTTACAATGACTCCAATGAAAGGAAACCTAAAAAGAGTAAGAATTGAGGTTACTAATAACTAATTAAGATTACCATGTCAATGGAGAATCTGGAAATCGTTTTTGCACTGTAACAATCATTTTGCAGGGAATATCATTACATAGTGATAGTAACGAAAATAATCTTGCAAATCACTGAGTTTCATCGCCAAAAGGTTAAAAGGCAGAAAAAAATATTTTTGGCCTTCCCCAACTATTTTGAACTGGAGGGACTAGAGAGTGCTCTGACAGCAGTCACAGTTTTATTTGTGAAGGCAAAGAATGGTATGCTTTTTTTGGAAAGTCAAAAATATTAACTCATGGAAACAAAACCTGAAAAAGGAAAGCAAAGATTTTTTAAAAATTTAAAAACCCCACATTTTAAAGAGTTAGGCTTTGTTAATACATTTTATTTGATCTATTACAGTTGAATACATTTCTAGATTATAAATAAACTGTGGGAGAGAAGTCCTACCACCAGGGTGGGCCCACTCTGTTCATTATCAATTTATATTACTCTTGCATTCCACGCTTCAACCTATTTCCTCCCCTCTTCCCAGGGAACATCTGTAACATACAAGGATGGCTGAGGTGGCCTTTTGGAGCCTTTGCCTTCTGAAAGAAAAACTGTCAAAAACACGAAGCCATAAAGAAGTACGTAAAGGAAAACAGATGTGCAAATTTATAAAATTCAAATCAAAACCAAATGATATCATCTTAGAAGAATTTAATTAAAAACAAAACAAAATAAAAATTCTTGAGTCTAGCTTTCAAATGGAATAGCTAAGAAAGGGCAGCTTTCAAAGCCGATGGGCAGGGCTGTGGGTGTGGCTCAGCGATCAGGCACTTGCCTAACACACACCAAGGCCTGGGTTGGATCCTCAGCACTGCAAAACAACAACAACAACAAGGCCTACAGGGATCTCAGAGGTGCCTCGCATGTACGCACGTGTTGCTTTGCCTTGGTTTAGATTTACATACAGGAAACTACTTCCCCAGTTCTTATTCAAACCAACCTTTGAAGCTGACTCTGTCTATAATCTTGTATAATATTAAAATTAAATGTGACTTAAATATGACCAACAAGTCAGGAAAAGATAAAAAGATGTGGTCTCTTAATCCCTAATTTTTTAAGCAAGAAAATACTCCAATTGTGCCTAAACATTTTATAGGAGAGTTTGAAGCTCATCCAAGCCAACATGCTACTGGTGAGAAAACGGACTTTAGAGAGGCAAGGACAGTTTTCAAGGTCACACATCTGGTTAAAGGGGGGCAGTGTGGCCTCGGGACCCATCGCTGGCCTGCTGGCCATTCTGAGCCCCGGCTGCTATGGTTGCTAAGCGTGCTGTGCAGCGGGCTGGGTTTTCAGAGCTTGCTGCGTGTGAGACGTGTCTCTCACCCACTCACAACTAATTACCGCTTTGTTATTCAACAACGTGAGGCAGGGGGAGTGAAGGACAACGTTCCTCAAAGTGCGTTTTCCCAGGGAGCAGCTGCAGGGAAAGGGCAGAATCACACTGGCGGACGCTGAGAAGAGTCAACAGGAGAGAGCCCGCGCCCACATGCGGCAAGCGAGCGCCACA
The DNA here is from genome assembly GCF_000276665.1 of Chinchilla lanigera. Lineage (NCBI taxonomy): Eukaryota > Metazoa > Chordata > Mammalia > Rodentia > Chinchillidae > Chinchilla > Chinchilla lanigera. The sequence continues at coordinate 6,372,851 of NW_004955429.1, read as the reverse complement.
GTGCTTACCTTTTCTTTGTCACTCGCTTCTCTAGCCACCGTGGAGCCCTGAAACACAAAGAAATAATAAAAATGTGCACATACGTAGCGTGGGCTTCACATGAGTACGTATGAAGATGGCCCCGGCCAAAGCATAGCGACAGATGAGCAGAGTTCTTCCCTGGGGCCATCCTGACTTGGTCCCTACCTGATGACAGCTCTTGGCTGGACTGTGGCTTTCCCTGCAGGAATTCTTGTCCACTGTCCACTCTTCTCCAGCCCTGTCCCTGCCATACTCACCTGTCTTGTCTTTCTCTGGTTCTTACCCACCTGCTAGGTGTCAGAAAACCTGAGATCACTTGAACAATAACTTTTTTTTTTGAGACGAGGTCTCTCTCTGTAGCCCAGGCTGGCCTCAAACTCATGGTGATCTCCTGCCTAATCCCGAGTGCTGGGATTACAAGCATTCGATGCCACACCTGGCACAAACAATAACTTCTTAATCACTGGACAAAAGCCATACCAACTGCATCAATTACCAAAAATAGTGGGCCTCACTATCTTGATAGAGGGAATGGCCATCAGCTGGCTGCAGAGCCTGCTGGGACATGGAGTGCCCCTTCCTCAGGCCGCGTTTCAGATGCAGGCACATTCTGACCTCTGACTGCTTTCTCTCTAACATTTTCTTCCAGGATTCCAGTTACTGAGGGAGTTTCTTCTAGCACACAAGCCAGCCCCCTGTGGGCACTTTCTGACCACACTCCTTTTGACTATTCCTACATGGACCACATTTACTTGCACCTCCTCTGTGCCAGGCCCTGTGCTGAGCAGAGAGAGAAGTGGACAACAACACAGTCCTTGACCTTGGCAATGCTTAGTCCACCTGAGAGGTTTTCAAAAGTGCCTCAGAGCACCGGGCTGTCCAAGATGAACGCACCACCTCAGATGCTGATAGGGAGGTGTTGAGGGTAGAGTTCAAACACAAACTTTTTCTGTGGAAGAGTTTAACTAAGAAGAAGTGGGGAACAGATGTTCCAGTGGCTTCCTGAATCCGCTAACACAAGCACTCCTGATTCTTTGGTGTTCCACGGCAGTGTCCTGTGCACCGCAGATGCGCTGCATTTATTCAGTGGGTGGAGAAGGATCACAGCCAGTTACCGGCGCCCTTCCCTCTCCAGCTGTGGATACCTGAGCTAATACTAGGTCAGCGGAGCTATGTGTTAACCTGACCACTTCTTAACTATACAACTACTGCCCTGGGATAACTAAGTTGGTCCATCATTAAAAAAAAACTTGTATTGGACTTGGGCAAAGTGAAAGCAGCTCCTAGCTTAGCCATGTGCAGAGAGATCAAAATTTGTACATTATCACTAGCTCTTGGCAAGCAGCTCAGGTGTGGATAAGGCTGTGTGGAGCCTGAGTCATACATGCAGAAACTGGGGCTGACCAAGCTCTTTGTACCGGGGAAGAGGCCAAGACCAGGCGCGGTCCCCAAACTCTGTTGTCCACTCCTCTGGCGCTCAGGGTCCCAGCACTGGTGGCTGTGAGAGCCCGATGGCTGCCTAGGGAAAGGCTCATTGTGTCTTGGGGACCAGGCAGGGAAGCACCGTGCTGACTCGGCAAACGAATCATTTATGATGGGAAACCCGAGGACCGTTCCATAGCCACCACACACACACGAGGCTCTCAGTACAAGCCCAGCACCTGTCATTGCAACCATCTACCTTCCCTCCTTCGGTGATTCCCGAGCAGGGGCCACAGTTTCCTTCACGTGGTGAGGTCCACCAAATTAAAGGGGCGGGGGATTTGTAATACATGAGCATCGGCTATGCTGCTGGGCAGAAAAAGAATTATTTACTTTTGTGTTCCTAACCAAGCTGTGGGTTTGTGTGCATTTTCCCTCCTACAGTGCAATTCTTCCTACTTCTGATTCTCAGGAACGCTTCAATACTATGCAAGTGCAGATCACTAGCTCAGGGAAAAAAAGACTCATCCAAGTTCAAATTAATGCAAAGAAAAACATTTTGAAAGTAAGGTTAGTAGGTAAAAACCAAGAGTTGGAGCCATGAAATGGTGCCAAATGTACAGGTCCCATCACAGTGAAAACACTGGCGAGAACAGAATTTATTGATTCTACAAGCCAAAGAAGGAGAGGAGATCATGAAATGCAAGGCAAATTAAGACAATATCCAACTCATGTCCAGATATGGTTACTAGATGCCTAGTTATATGGGGATGTGTCTTAGGCATTTTGCAGGGAAAAAAAAAATTAAATAGCATGAAATTCTTGCCCAGTGGGCATTCACACACCAGCAAATGCATACATATCTCACTCAATCCTCCTGCCAACTCCTGGAAGCTTAAGTAAAGTCATCCCTGTTTTAACAGATGAAAAAAACAGAGACTCATAAATGTGCAGTGACTCACAGCTAACAAGTCATAAAACCAGCTCCACAGCTCACCCAGCTTTCTGATATGGGACAGTCAGAGCAGGGTCTGGAGTACAGTGCGGTGGGCGGCACTGCAGAGGCTGCTGAAAGCACTGGAGCTGGCGGGGCCCAGGGTGGCTGTGGCCCCACCTCAGTGCAAGGTGAGGAGAGCAAAGAGGCTGGAAGAGATGTAAGGGGCCTGAGTGAACACTCCAGACCCTTTCCTTCATTTAGACCAGCATTCCTCCAAGCGTGGGCTCTGCGAAGTCCAAACGTCTTTTATAATAATACCAAGACATTACTTGTCTTTTTACTGTCTTGATATTCACATGGACACTGCAAAAGATAGTGGTGGTGGAGCCGCTGGCAACTAGTGCAAATCGAGCAGTGACATTAAATGATACTAACAGTATTTGTCATTAAAAATAAAAACCAAACCAAACCAAACCAAACCAAAACCCTAGCATCACTGAAGAATGTCCCTGATAAAGCAAAAGCTGAACTTCATTAGATCGTGACTCTGGAGGGCACATCTTCCCTACTCCGTGCAGAAAATGCACACAAAACATTCTATTTATAAAGTGTCCCTCAAGAACGATTTCTGCCACAGTTGCAGTTCTGAGGTGAACTAGCCATCTTTTTCATGAAACAACATCTGTACTTGAAAGAACAACCGACAATCTGTATTTGTTCAGATCTGAGAAACTGACAAATATTTGCTCAACAATGGACAAAGCTGCTAGCCTTGTCTGTGCTGTGAAAAGGGGGTGCTCTGCACTGTCATTTCAAAGGAAACAAACTATACAACTTGTTGCCAACGATAAAGAGCTTTCAAGTGAAAACCAGAATTGTGAAAAACTTGTATCTGCCTTGAGCTTGCCAGCTTCCAACATACAAATGATTTCTTCAAGGAGACTGGTGGACTGGTGGTTGGTGATACTAATGGGACTTTATTTAAAAACCTTACTGGAGATTGAACCCAGAGCCTTTGCACTGAGCTATATCCCCAACCCTTTTTAAATTTTGAAGGTAGTTCTCACTAAAGTTGCCCAGGCTGGGCTCAAACTTGAGATCCTACTGCCTTATTCCCCCAGGGCTAGGACTATGGGCATGGGCCACCTTGCTTTTTGATCCTACCTAGTAAAATGTGTCAATATTTGGAAGGCCAAATAACTCAGTGAACCAATACGTTTCTAACAAGTGCAGGGCTATAAAACTGTACATTCAGGCTGGTGTACAGAGACCAATGGCTCTTGGTAATGAGATTGTAAAAGCAAGGAAATGCTACTCTACTTGCTCAGTTAAAATACACCGGACTTACCAAAATATAGTGGGTACCTCGGTTCATAAATGCATTGGTTTGCACACAATTTGGTTCACAAACAGAAGCATTTGGTAAAATTTTGTTTTTATTTGCGAACTCTGCACTGGTGACAACGCAAATGTGGCTATTTTTTCCAGGATCATGGAATGAGTTAAGTTTGTGAACGGAGGTACCACTGTAAGATGTTTGGACCTTTTTTTTTTTTTTTTTTTAAGAATTGTAGGTGTTTCAGGCCTTTTTTTAAAAAAATAAAAGAACAGTAAAAAGTTCACTGACATGATCTTAGACCCTACAATGTAACTGAGCTTTGAGAAATTATTGGCTATCCAACTTGTAGTGCAGTATCAAAGAGGACTATCAATAATCTGAAAAAGTTATTAACTCCCCTTTCCAACTACCCACATTATTTATATACCAAATTTTCTTCATTTATTCCAATCAAATAACACTGCAACAGACTGACAGTACAATCAGATGATATTCCAACTGTCTCACATTAATTCAGACATTATAGATATTTGCAAGAAATGTAAAACAATGCTACTTGTCCTACTATGTTTTGCTCTTGAAAGTTATTTTTCCTAAGAAGTTAAGATGAAATGGCTACTACAGTGAACACTTTACTATTTCTTATACCAATTTCTAATATTGCAGACATCCATAGACACGGTCTACATAATTAACATAAAAAGAGTTCTAAAACCAAAGAATCTTGAGAACCAGCTGCTGAAGGCCAGAGGTAGACAAACATTTCCAGGTGTCAGAGGGCAAATGTCAGTCTTTCTTGTTCATAACAGTCTTTATAGTGACGGCTCCCATCTGCCAGTATAGTGCAGAAGCGGTCACAGACAAGAGTAACGATGGGCATGGCAGTATTCCAGTAAACTTTATTTACAGAAGTGGCCCCTGAGTTGGATTTGGCAAGCAGGCAGGTCATAGTTTGCCAGTTTCTAACCCGACATTCTCTCCCTGAGTCCGCGATACTAGAAGTCAAATCATGTCAGGTTGCTCTCAGAATTTCCTGGGCTCCCTCTCATTCCAACTTATTGAAATGGCCTATTTCAGGGCCATCGCCTCTGCCAGGAATCTCCCTTCATCTCCTTCAAGTCTGCTCCAATGTCATCTTCTCAGACAAACTTTCCCTGACATCCTATATAAACCTGTATCATGCCTCCTCTTTATTTCTGTCTAGCACTTATCACTACCTTAATATATTATACAACTTAATTTGTACTTATTATCTGTCTTTTTCTACCAGAATGTCTGGTCCCTGAGTGCAGATCTGGTCTGTTGTGTTATCACACTGTTGTGTATCACACTATTCCCTGTGCCTAGTACAGTGCCTGGCAGGTGGCTGGTACTGAATAAATAGACGGGATATCTCTAAGGTGTGAAAAAAAAAGTGTCTTTTGGTAAAGCCAGCAAGTAGTGATGGTTTAACCTGAAGGGGGCGCTGCTAGCTGGGGCACTAGTACTACTTTTAAGCTCTGAGCATCTCCCAAGCATTTTATAAGATTAGTTACAACATTTACATGTGGATGAATAAACACCATTCACTTAACAAAAATGAATAAAGTCAATCTCACCTTTAAGTCGTATTTTCTATATACAGATAAACGATGGCTGAACACATTTCTTGTAACAATCACATATATTTCAACTCCATCCACATTAAGCCGGTACATGCCCAAGAACTGGGGAAGAAGGGTAATCCCATGACATTCCACTATATACTGTACAAGAGAGAAAGAAAAAAAAAAATCCAGTCAAAACATGCTTGTTTAGCTGTGTGTTTATACAAAGTGATACTCTCTATGAAAGATCTATTAAAGAGAATGACCACATTTGTACTGCTTACCCACTAGATCTGTGTTTACCATGTGCACCCAGATTAGGAAGCTCAATTTTATCTCCAAAAATATTTTTTTCTAGCATTCTACACTAATTTTTAAAGTCAAAATGTGGATATGATAGTGCAAGACAGGAGGAGCACGAGCAACTGGCTCTTTCTGAGATCCCTTTTAAGTGCACTACATGCATCTAGGACCTCTATCCTCCACTAGAGAAGCCCTGGTGATGATTTCACGCTGCTGCAAAGTGACCTGGCCACAAAGATCAGCTTCTTTAATGTGTTCAAGTCAAGATTAAACAAGAAAGCATGGAGTCGAGTGTTAGAAGCCTAGGTTTTCTATTTCTCAGACTTTATTGTTGACCACTAAGCAGCCTATAGGAGCAGAAGTGTGAAGGGACCCCTGTGCTGAAGATGACTGGACTTCTCTGGCCCATGCTGGTTTCCAGAGTCCGCTGGACAAATCCCAGGGCTGACACCATGGCCAATGATGGTTGCAAAAAGACAGGTCTTCAATGAGCACACTCCAAAGCCACAAGATGGAGCTACTTCTCCTGGAAGGGGTCCCAAAGGAAAGATAGGTTTTCCTTTCTTTAAAATGGGGGAAAAGAGGATGCTAAATGCCCTCTTATGTCAATGACGTGTCAAATGTCCAGATTAAAGAACAGCATGAATATCACAATTCCAGTTTAGTAAACATTGTATGCACTGCGTATATTTATGTAGAGAGGCCCTTAACAATGCTCACCACACGAGTAATGGTTGTGTTTGGGGGAACTGTGTCCTTTAAAATATTACGTATATTGCTTTACTTTTCTTTCTTTTTTAAACAATGCTCATTTAATAAAAAGAATTAGGATGTCCTATCAAGCTTTTTAGTGGTAAACACTATTAATACTCAAGCCTGGCAATATTCAACCATCTTAAGAATTAATAAGCCTTACTCTTTGTCCTAATCATTAAAGAAAAAAAGAATAATATCAGTATCTGAATTTGCTTTTTTTCACCATTTTGGACAAATTTTAAAGATGTTTCTGCCTCCCTTTTCTTACCAACAGTAACTGAGTTATATGTTTTAATTCAATGTATTTTCTGAGTAGACTTTCATCTTGTTATTTGAGATCAGATGAGTGGAACATTTTCTATTCCTCTCCTTTCAAAACATAATAAATTGCCTTGCATTTTGCTAATGTACAACAGGTGGTAAATAGTTCCTGGTTGAAAAGAAAATTTCTCACATAGGAACTAAGAAATAGAAAGGGTGGCTGCCCCCCACCTCTGGAAAAAAATGGTTGGATGGGCCTCAACAAACTGCAGACACCTACAGTCTCCTACACACAGAAACAGCTGGAATGATCTCCAAACCAGAGGTGATCTCCAAACCAGAGACTAACAGCCCAGTGTCAGCTGGCGCTAGGCACCACTCAGGGAGGAAGGAGGTAGGTTTGTGAAGGGGGCCACCACTTGCTAGCTGTGATTTCATGGGCAAGTGACTAAATTACCCCGACATTTTGGTTTCATTTGCCAGAAAATGAGCACTAAAACTCCCACCTCAAAGGTGGCTGTGAGGATGACAGATAATAATAATGCATGTCAAAATACCTAAAGCCATACAGTATACCAACTGCACTCTTCTTCCAACTGAAGGGGATAATGCTACCAATTTTCATGCAAAAGCCTATTAAGAAATCATGTTACATTTATCCGCTTTGTGCTCCAAACCCACTCACCTCACAGCCATGTCCTGGGTCTGTTCAGGGGGAGATGACGTGGTAGGTATTTTGTGTGTGTGGTATTTTGTGTGTGTGTGTGTGTGTGTGTGTGTGTGTGGTATTTTGTGTGTGTGTGTGTGTGTGTGTGTGTGTGTGTGTGTGTGGTAGGTGTTTGAAGCTCACAAAACACGCCCCCTGCCCTGGGCAATGGCTACTTGGGCCCTCTTTGTGCTGTTTTGCGCAGAGTACTGTCATCTCGGACTGTCTCTAGAAGCTCTGCCAGTAAAAACCGTCTCTTTGCAGAGCCGCAGCCAGCCTGGCTCAAAGAGGACACCAATCACGCTGACAAATGTTAAAGAAACCTTTTTCAGTATTATACAGGAAATCATTCACAAGATTTTCCCTATTTTTTTAAAAGGGATACACACCCATTTATATTACATTCTACAACACCCCTCCCTTTAAGATTAGACAAATTAGGACACAAAGCAACACTAACAACAACAACCAGAGCTAACTGAACACCCCATCAACAAGCATCTCCAAGCACTCATTCTTAAAGGTATGGCTCACCTACAGGCTCTGATAAATACCTTGAAAAATACAGGTTACATGAACTCCTGAATTGTACAAATATGTACAAAACCACAAGATTTCAGTACTGCTAGGCTACAGTTGGGCCACAGGGTTTGAAAGCATTTATGAGTCAAAATTTTACAGAAGAGAAAATTGTACCCATTAACTCAGTTTCTGGGTGGGGACACTGGGAGAAGGACGCACTGCTGCTTTTCAGTAGAGGAACACTGAGCTGGGACTGCGGACTAGAGGGCTGGACCACTGTACTTGGGCATGACCCGCCGCTCCTGCACGCAGGTGCTGGTGGAGGGCTGAATGGTAATCCTCAGAATCCTCGCCAGCTGAGGCAGGAAAGGCCATCCACAAACTCCTAACCCCGGCAGGCATTTCTACTACAGTCTCCTACACACAGAAACAGCTGGAGTGATCTCCAAACCACAGGTGATCTCCAAACCAGAGACTAATAGCCCGGTGTCAGCTGGCGCTAGGCACCACTCAGTCATATCGCACAGGCTGAAGCCCTCTCGGTCAGGATCCATTCTCCAGCTGTGTGATCTTGGGTGAGGTTTTGAATCTTCCTGTCTGTCTGCATTTGGACACAGGGGTAATGACAGGACTTAAGCCACAGGGTTTTTGTGATGGTTAAATTAATTACAAGTTCTTAAAACAGAACCTGCAACATAAAAAGTATACGGGAGTGTTATTTGTAATTCGAGCTTTCTCCATTTTCCTGGACCCTTAAACGCTTTCATCACCCTCCATATTCATTCATTGACTCACTTTAAAAATGCTTATTAAACCTTCACTATGTGCCAAGCACTGAGAGTGGTGCCAGTGACAGAGCAGGGCACACAGACCTGGTTCTCGTCCTTGTACAGCTTATTCCTGCAGTGCAGACACTAATCAGAACAGTCTCCTGGCCCTGGCTGGGTCTGGCCAGAATATACCTTTTGAGGGCAACTGAGGACATCTACACATGCCACCCAGTAGGTATTTGGTGATATTAAAGGGATTAACTGTCAGTGCAGTAAGACTATGTTTCTTTTTTTTTTTGTTTTTTTTTCTGGTACCAGGAATCGAACTCATGATCTTGCGCTTGCCAGGCAGGCGCTGTGCCGCTGAGCTAAATCCCCAGCCTGGAGATTTATGTTTCTGAGAAGCACTTTAAAATATTTAGAGAGGAAGTAGTAATAACTAGCATTTACTTTAAAATAATTCAGCAAAAAACCAAAACAATGCAAACAAGGTACAATGTTAATAATTGTTAAATCTAAGTGATATGTCTATAATATTCTATATGTTCGAAAATTTTTGTAATAAAAAGTGAAAATGAATAAAATCTCTTATTTGACCCATCTTATTTCTTCATCTGTAGTCTCTCTCTCAACCACTTTTTGGAAGCTCTCTCTACGCTGACTTTTGATTTTTCCTTATTTCCCTCTATTTTGGGACTCACTGCACTCTGAGTCTTGTCCTCCTACCTCCTGAGAGTAACTGCTGTCATTGAGATCAATGACCCTCAGGAAATAAAATGTGACAGATGCTCCTCTGTCTTTCTCTGAGCACGTGACTCTCCTGTTCAGGGTCTTTCCTGACACTCTTCTTTGGCTTCTGAAACACCTTGTTCTCCTGGCTTTCCTCCTTCCATTCTGCCCATCCTCCTTCTACCTGTTGGGCAATTCTCCCTCATCTATGTGCCCAATAAATGAGGGATTTCCTTGGGGTCCTGACCTAGGCAGGCTCACCGCCTCCCGCGCCATACTGTGCACAGACACTGCACCTTCCCCTTTGTCTCCATTTCTGTCAGTAACTTCCAAGCTTACTATGACTAGTCAACAATCTTTCTTTTGGGTTTCACACCCACAAAGGATTCAATTAGTTTAACAGGGCCTCTTTGTCTAACATAAGCTCCGTTAAGGTAGCACTGTGTTTATTTTCAGCATAAAATCTCCAGCCCTTGGTAGGACCCAGTATGCAAAAAGCACTTAATAAATGATTGTTGAATAAAGAAATGAATCAGTTAAATTTAAAAAGTAGCCCCAGAGATTTCTTATGAAGTTTACTCTCTGCTACATTTATAATTAATACCATGACTCTGACCTCTAGGTGTTGTAAGTATGGTAATTCTGGGGTTTGAAAGCAGAAAAAAATCCAGTGTGATTTATGATGAAAGGGAAACTCAAGACTTTTTCACGATGACCATGATGAATGAAGAATATTACACGAGAAAAAGGCAGGAAACAAAGAAGGCACATGTCAGCCTCAAAAGGAGGAAAGGGGGTGTGTCACAAAATAATTGTTTAAGGGTGTTAACCTTAGAAAAACTGCTAGTCACCGTGGGAGGGCGTGGATGCTTTGCTCAGTGTCTCCTCGTTCTCTGCACATCAGGCCTCAGGACATGACTTTGGGAAAGCAGGTAGAGAGGGTTCACAACTCTAGCAACACCACTGTGCTGCTATAGAATGCACTGAAAATCCTCCCAGCATCCCCAGGTGTGTGTGAACTTCCAAAGCCAAGACATGATGCGATCACTTTAAACCACAGGCTCCCCATGTGTGACAGTCTGAAGTTGTTCCTTCCCCCCTCCCTCAGCTCAGCCTGGAAGAAAAGGTGTATTTTGCCACATGCTGCTGAGATGTGATGCACAAGGGAGAACCGTGCTGCTTTGGAAGAAGACAGGGAGCAGTGGACTCAAGCAAGAGTAAGGTGAGAGACCCTGGAGGGAGACCTCGAGGAGTAGTGGATGGGTTCCTAAAATACTCTTTGAGACGTAGTTTGGTTTTGAACACATGATGGGAAGTCCTAGTTTCAAGGACTCCCCATAAGATGCTTTCCAAAAATAGATAATGCTGTGTATGTCTGTGTATTTGTTTACACAGTGAGGTAATATTTCTATAACTATAAAAGAGAGATGAAAAATTATTTCTGTCTTTTGTGGCTTTTAGGATCACAATGCTAAGAACCTTTCCTTGTAAGAACTTAAACATAGGACAATTAATAAAATAACTTGTCAACAAATGCTTCAAAAGTAGTAACAGCAATGATATGCCTTTTCTTTAATAATTATTATTTGGCTTTCTTAAATATTTCTTCTGCATTATCTATTTTTTTCTAATATTATTCATTCAATCACAATTTAAGGAATCTTTGGTTTTTCCACTCTACATGCTTAATTTCCAGAAGGCACTGAAAAAGTAACCATTTAATTCGCAGAGCCTCTCTTTAAGAAAGGTAAAAACACTGTTTTGGGATATAGTTCAGTGGTACTGTGCTTGTCTAGCATGCGTAGGCCCTGGGGTCGATCCCCAGAACTGCCAAAAAAAAAAAAAGTACAAATATTTCTTTCACTCAATCACTATTTTCTTGCAGCTCCCAGGCAACTGTTTACTCCCGGCTAAAAGACATAAACAATGTTGGTGTCCCCGACCTGCTAAATTAGGGTCTCAGTTGGGGCCCTCATGACTCAGCTAACTCCTTTCCTTGGCCACTTGGAGGTCCCCACAGGAGATCAGGCTGCAAATGGACCAACACTGAGAAACACTGGTCACGCGGAGAGTGGCTCAGAAATTAACAGCATCGCTGGATGAGACACCAAGCATGTTTCCCCCCATGGCTCTTGAATCTGCGTCTTCACTTGAAGACCACACTGCAAGTTACTTCTATCTTTCTGGCTTCCCCAGGTCACCTGCACCCTAGCTCTTCTCAAACACATCAAAGAAGCAGTTTGGTATCTGTAATAGTAGCTTTTAGACACTGCTGGCAATGACATTAAGCTTTCATATGAATAGGTGCTGAGTACCAGCTCCCAATCTAAAGAATAAACCTGATTATCAATGTCAACGCTCATGTCACCTCCCTGCGTTATGTATCATGGAGTGGCTTCTGTTTGATTTTTTTTAAATAGTGTTCTCAGAAACTTTCACAATTTGTTGGTAATGTTTGGACCGTAACTGACATTTCCAACATGAACAGCTGTTACTGTTTTCTGTCTTCTTTTAAAAAATCTGCTTGTAAGTCAGGTCTTGGTGTTATCAATACAGACAAATTTTCTGTCTTTCTTCATTTTCCCTAGAACTTTTTCTGGTAAAACTGTGGGCTTGTTAGAACAGTAATATACTGACAAACTGACATCATGGAAGCAAACGTTCAAAAACATAAAATGTAACAGCCACAAGATCTCAGTCCCCTTTGTGTGTAGGCAGGCACCAAACACAACAAGTATTATGAATCTCAGCTCTGTTGCTCCTCATGCAAAATGAAACGCCACTAAGAGACTCACAGCTGACGGAAGGTTTCAGCAGACGGTCCTAAGTGACACACCGCAGCAGATAAATATTTATATCTCTGCGTGATGGTGTGAACCTGTCGGAAATTGCTGTTATTATCATGTTTCACTCATTTTTGTAAAAATACTTGAAGTGATAATTTAATACAGCATCAAATTAATACTTTAATGTAAAGTCCTATTTCATTTAAAGTTCTCATTTGTTTTTAAAGATAAAAGCAATGATACAGAATTTCAAAACAATAGGAGATTAATAATGGTTAATATATTACGTATTATTATCTTCAAAGCAGTTGCTCATATTCATTTAATGTTCTTGAAAGGTTAAATTATCTGTAGTTCTTATTGTGTCTCTGGCTATTTTACAGATCACCCCAGTGAGACAGAGAGAGAGAGAGAGAGAGAGAGAGAGAGAGAGAGAGAGAAAGGAGGAGGAAGAGGAGGAAGAAGAGGAGGAGGGAGCAGGAAGAGCAGGACAGGGAGAAAGGGAGAGAAAGTGGGTGGTAGAGAGGAAGGAGGAGGAAAGCGGGGGAGGGGGAGAAAGAGAGGGAAGAGAGAAGCACAGAGACAGAGGATGAGAAGGAGAGGAGGAAAAGAAAGAAAGAAAGAAAGAAAGAAAGAAAGAAAGAAAGAAAGAAAGAAAGAAAGAAAGAGTCCAACCAGACTGAAAGTATGGACTGCTTTGTTTTAGAATATCCAAGTGAGTAAAAAACCCAAACTTTCTTTGAATTCCTACCTTGGTTTGTTTTGGAATAATGGTCTGTAAATGTCAGTTACCATACAGTAATTTATCTTGGTTTTAAATAGCTGTGAAGTCAAAAGAGAAGTCATAAGGATGACTACATGTAAGCAAATATAAAAACAAAATTCTAGTGCTTTTCTTAAAGCTTTAGAAAATCAGGCTTAAAAGGAACAAACCTTCCTGGTAGTGTCTACAGCAATTCTTAGGACTGAGATAGCATAGAGTGTGTGCAAATGCAAATGCGGAAGCTCCTGACTCCATTTGTTACACGTGACGATAAAGATCCACACACATCGTCATTCAAACTGGTGTAACTGTGCAAGATGTATCACGAGGAATGTGCTGTCAGCACAGACAAGGTCTGCTATAACCGAGAAGCAGAATGGCTGCTCAGGTGCAGGCACTGGTGGGGCGCCCCTGAGGGATGGAGCAAGACAGGAGGGCTCCAGACCAGCTGCTCACCTCTCCGACAGTCCAGATCCGGCCCTGTGTGAGGCTGGGGGCCTGAGCAAGTGTGTGGCATGGACCAGCAACAGCCAAGAGGTGCTGGGGGGGGGGCCCTGCACAGTGTGCCCAGTGAGGCAGGAGGGGAGCCCGTGGCTGCCAGCCTCACAGAAGCCCTGAAAGGAGCAGATAGTGTCACTTTCTCCTACAGAGACAAAACTCTCTGGGAAGCAACTCTTTACTTCAGGAGTCCAGGTCTTCCAGAGACTAGGGGTAAGAAATGAGCTCACTCAGCCATCAGACACAGGCAGGTGTGGTCACCAGGAGCAGCGGCCCTCGGGTCCCAGCTGCCAGCTGCAGAACTGCGGTGGGAGGTGGTTCAGCTGCAGCAACTCCTGGGTCTGCCGGGGCTGGCATGGCAGCCTGTGATTTTGGTCCAACACCGGGGCTGCGGGCAGCAAAGCTCCTCTGTCCCCTGGCAGCCTGGCTGAGGCTCAGTACAGCCAGCTTGGCAGCCTGAGTCTCCCTCTGTCCAAGCCTACTTCGTTCTGCTGCCAGGAATAGGTGCCAACCTTGGTCTACACCTGGACCCCTAAGTCAAGTGGGGTTTGGCACGTATGGCGTGAGAGTTGGCAGCACAAGACAGCCAGTGCAGGCACCTCAAGGGGGCAGGGGCCCCGACTATCTGCAATATGCAGAAAGTATTTCAAAGAGTGGAAGGATGCAGCTTCAGGAACAAGCTCACCAGAACCTACTAGGAATGAACTAGGAGATTCTGAAAAATCTTCCAGAAAACTAGAATGAAAAAGATAATTTTTGAAATAAAAAAACAAAAAGTCACTGGATAGGTGTGATGACAGATTAGAACAGATAAAGAAACAATTAGGACTGGACGATACAGCTGAGGAACTTACCCAGAATGGGGCAGAGATGTCCGGAGACAGAAACAGGAAACAAAACACTAAAGACAGGGAGGCCAGGGCTGGGGCTAGTGGCTGAGCTCAGTGGCATTAGTGCCTGCCTAGCAAGCGCAAGGTCCTGAGTTCAATTCCTGGCACCAAAAAAAAAAAAAAAAAAAAGAGAGACAGGGAGGCCAGAGTGAGAGGCTCACATGCACAGTGTTGGAGAGGATGCAGGAGACAATGCAGCACAGAGGTGTTGCTTGTGCAACTTCTGGAAGCTGGGGAGGAGTGACTGCTGGAAAGCTTGCCAGGGAGCACCCTGGGAGCTCCCCAGGACAGGTGGGAACACAAGCTGACAATGCAGGGACCAGAGGTACCCATGTCCGGGACCAAGCTGCGGGGCACAGCTTGGGTCACAGACACCCCAAGGCGGTAGACTTTCCTGGGGCTTCTGAGAAAAAAGCAAGACACCTTTTGCAGCTATTGGTGGCACAGGGTCTGGTGAGAACTCACCTATGGCACTTACAAGACCTAGAACTGAAGTACTACTTCCAGAGTGACAAGAAAACCAAAGCTGGGTGCAGTGAAGTGTGCCTGTGAGCCAACCTACTTGGAAGTCTGAGGCAGGAGGAGGCCAGCCTGGGCGAATACAGCAAGGTTCTATTTTGAAAAACCAAACCAAACTAAAGAGCAGTCAGAAGAGTGTTCAGAATGTTCTGTTCTAAAACACAGGGGCTGTTCTGTTACCCTCAAGCTCGCTGGCACCGCCCGGGACCATCTCAGGCTCACCTGAGGCCATCCTGCACTTGCACTGGGTTCTCATGTCTGCCACAGTGCAGTCTGAGGAGCACTGGTGTCACGTACACCATTCTCCCCATTCCTTTGTTTGGTCGTACTGGGGGCTGAAACCAGGGCTTTCACACTGAGCTACATGCCCAGCCCTATTTGATTTGTTTTGAGACAGGGTCTTGCTAAGCCTCTAAGTTGTCCAGGCTGGACTCAAACTTTCATTCCTCTCGCCTCTGCCTCCCAGAATGTTGGGATTACAGGTGTGTGCCACCACACCTGGCTCGGTGCCTCCTTGCCAGAAAGTGACACCAATGCTGCTGTCCTTCAGGGGTGGATGAACACATACATTCTAAGGAGGGCTTAAAGATGTCAAGTGCTCACCCTAAAAGCCTCTACTGACTTTGATGTGCTAACTAAATAATACAGGAAGTTTTGGGGCACACCTTTTGGATTCAGCTACAGCTACTAAGTATTTCTAAAACATAAAGAATGGGCTGGGGTTTAGCTCAAGTGGTACAGTGCCTGCCTGGTAAGCATAAGGTCCTGAGTTCAGTTCTAGGTACAAAACAACCCTTCCCCTCCCCACACACAAATAAAACAAGGAACAAGAAATGATTTTAGGATACTCTACCAATTATTATCAATTTATCATCCATTCATTTTGAAATAAAAAACTTAAACCCTGTATTTCAAAAGCTTAAAACAAGCTATTCTTAATATTTCTGTAAGTTACTTCTTAACCACTTCCCCTGTAACTTCCCTAAAGATACACTGTAAATTTGTAAAACTTCTTAAATTTTACTATCATTGCCTTAATTTCACACTTAATCTTAGCTGAAAGGCTGCCAAACATTTGCCTTTTAATTTTCACTGAAGCTGAAACTATGTGACACCTCAATGAATTGTGGCCAATGAAAGAAACCAAACCAAACAAAAATGGTCAACTTAGAAATAGGATTTTTTTTTTTATTTTAAAGAGAGTTTAAAAAATAACAAAATAACAACAACGGAGACAAAAACAAAACACCACCAAAACAACAAAAATGATACAGGATTTCAAAACAAAACAACAGGAATTAACAATGGTTGTTATATTACATATTGTTATCTTCAATGAAGTTGCTCAGACTACCAAATGTAAAAATGCAAGATTTATCAAATAATTAAAGAGAATAAAAATAAAAAATTTGAAACTGTACAGAGCTTCGCTAAACAAAATGATAGGAATTCAACAGTAATTTTTTTTTAACAGTAATTGTTATATTGCAAATTGTTGTCTTCAAATTAGTTGTTCACATTATCAGATATAAGCATGTAAAATTGCTCAAGGAAAACAATTTAAGCATTAACTGTGCTGTTCAAAAAACCATTAGACATCAGGAATACAATTGTCCCAGCTATCCTTCTATATATATATTTTCCCTTCCTTCTTTTTTTCCTTTCGCTTATCCCAGCTGTTCAACATCATTGATCATTTGAGAAATGCAAATTAAAACAACACTGAGATTCCAACTCACCCCAGAAAGAAATCAACCAATAACAAATGCTGGAGGGACTGTGGGGAAAAAGGAACCCTTCTCCACTGCTGGTGGGAGTGTAGACTGGTGAAACCACTGTGAAAATCAGTTTGGAGATTCCTCACAAAACTAAGATTAGAAGTCCCACTTAACTCAGCTATTCCCCTTCTGGGTAATTTTCCAGAAAAACTGAAAGCATCATACCACAGCAATATATGTGTACCCACATTTATAGCAGCGCGATTTGTCATAGCTAAATCTTGGAAACAACCCAAATGCCCATCAATGGAGGAATGGATAAAAAAGATGTGGTATTTTTATACAAGGAGTATTATTCAGCTATAAAAAAAGATAAACTTGAGGCTTTTATAGGTAAATGGATACAACTAGAGACTATCCTCATAAGTGAAATGAATCAGACCTGCATGTGTAAACATCGTACTGTATCCCTAGTGTAAGAACCTGAAAGAGTAAATAAAACGCAAAGGGTACAATAGATGTGAAAAGGAAAGAAATTGCTCAAAGGGTAGAAATAGGATTCTTAACCATATTTTTCCTTTCTGAATGTCTTCTGATGTTGTTTAGTTAATCAGCTGATAATCATCTAAGGCCCAAGTGTGTTACAGACTAACAGCTTTGAAGGAAAGGGTACTGATACCAAAACATGAGTTATTTCCTACCTGTAAGGAAGAGAAAAATCAAATGAAGTATATAAGACATTTACAGA
Source organism: Chinchilla lanigera (assembly GCF_000276665.1). Classification (NCBI taxonomy): domain Eukaryota; kingdom Metazoa; phylum Chordata; class Mammalia; order Rodentia; family Chinchillidae; genus Chinchilla; species Chinchilla lanigera. The sequence goes on along the minus strand of NW_004955429.1, from coordinate 6,355,577 downwards.
GTTTGTAATGCTTGTGTTGAAATTTCCATTGTTCTGATTAATGATACTTTCCAAGCACAAAGTGGAGTAAGGCAGGATCAAGGCAACAAATAAAGAACACAGCAAAGCACTGAACGGGAAAATCCCTAACTCCCTCCTCTGTGCCACATGCTACCAGATACCAGGCCCTCTAGGGCACCGAATGCCATACTGGGATAATTCCAAAAATGGGGTGTAAAAAGTTGAATATGAGAATGGTATTTTATCTTATTCAGTCACTTACACAGCACATAATACCACATACCATTCTGAGGATGTTATCAATGTGAATTCACCTCTTTAGCACAACACTGAAAGGACATTCTTACCCAAATATTACAGACCAAGGAGCAGGTGTCCAGTGGCTGGGTAACTTGCCAAGGCCACATCCTTGGTCAGGGACAGAGCTGGGAAGTGAAGGCAGCTGGTCAGTTTTAAATCCCTGCTCTGAACTACCTGCCGCACTGCATCATTGGTAAGGGTAGTTTGTCAGACAACTAACCTCCAAGAATTTATTCAAAAAGCAGTTTCTCTAGAGGTTGGCCTCCTGGTAGTTTTAACCCTCCAGAATACAGCTACAACTGTGAATGTATTTCATTAAAATAAAAGACGACAAAGGGAAACAAAAGAGAAGTATAGTGCTATGGGGCACCTAAAGCTGTCAGAAAGTCCATCTGCTCCCTAGGAGAGCCCACCTCCTTTATTGATATGCAATCTGAACAGGCCTAATTACTTGTCCAGACTTGGAGCAGCTCAGAAACATAGCTATTTAGAAAGTGAGAGCAACAAAAAGCAAGAAGAAATAGAAGAACTGACAATAACCACTGAAGCAAGAGACAGAAAATTTACAAGTCTAGACACAAACCCTGAAAGTACTGAGACTTACCTTCAATAGGAATAAAGGCCTAAAAGCTGTACCTCAAATGCTACTGAGCAACTCAGAAGGAAAGAATGACAGAGCTTGCAGGGAGGGGCATCACAGGACTGCAAACGGAGGCCTGGACCTGGCTGCAGAGAATCACATGAGGCATAAAGGCTGAATGCCCCACCATGTGATCTTCACCAAAGCCCTGGGTGGAAGTGGTGCATGAGAAGCGCAAGAGAATAATTAGCGGGAGGCAGGCTGGCAGAGGCCCAGGTAGCCAGCGTGCACAACCTCCTCCCCCCGGCAAAGCTGAGTCCACTAAATGTAAGTTACGTGTCAGTGTAGTTCCAACAGCCTACACTGATGATTTTTTTTTATATATATACTGAGGATTAAACCCAGGACCTCTGCACTGAGCTATGTTCTTGCCACCCCTCCCACCCTTTCTTAAACATTTTTTTGAGATAAGAGTCTGGCTAAATTTCCCAGGCTGGGTTTGAAGCTGCAATCCTCCCACCTAAGCCTCTCAGAGCCACAACCACCTTCACTGGGGATTATTTTTTAAAAAGTTGTATGGCACTCTTCTGTGTTCCACAGCTTATGTAAAGATGTGGTACACAGGATTGAATGGCCTGTAACCTTTTTATAGGGAATTTCTTCTATCAAGAATAGTTGTATTTTTTCCTCACATTTGCTGTATCTTCAGGCACAGGAGCTGGGCAGTTGACTTCATGTTGTCCTTTCTACTTTGCCTGCTGGAAGCTCAGGTTAAATCAGCAGCTCTTAAAGTAGCAATCACGCTAAGATTCATCATGAAGTTTTAGGCTCATTTTAGGCTCTAATTTGTGCCTTTACCTTTTCTCCTGCTTCCATATTCCTTGTTAAAAAATTTAATTTTCTACTCCAAATTTCCTTGAAGGCTACCTTAAATCCTTTATAGAATAAGGACAATAGTAAATATTTGAATAAAGTATTTATGTATAAACAGAGTTCAAGGATTGGCTAAGCACCCCGCTCATAAGCTAGAGCAGTGGTGGCGAACCTATGGCACTGCTGGCTGCTTATTATCATTGAAACCTCTAAAAGGTTTGCCATCAGTGTGCTGGGGTCTATGTCTCCTGATTCCAACTTAGTGTCCTTTAAGTAAACTGTATTAATTAATCATTGTGATAATCATTAAGATACTTTATATTTTTAAAAATATTCTGCTTCTTAGAAGGAAGAAATGTATAGATATTGGCTAAATGGGAGTTATCTGGATAAAGTATATACCAAAAAATAACAGTTTTTTAATAGTGGAACAAAAGGAACTCTAGCATTTTAAAGCTCCTGCAGTGTTCTACTAGATCATTCTGATCTCCAGCGTATTCTATTCAACATTGAGGGCATGTCCAATAAGGATCTTAGGTCACAGTAATTGCCTCAGAGAAAAGATGTCAAACTGACTTCTATGAAGTTAAAAGATTATACACTCAAAGTTGTCATCAAGAATGTGACACCTGAATTGTGCGTCAGATTTTATTAGAATGGTATCATAGCTATTTATCACAATAATATGCTCTATGGGTAATGAGGTATCACTTTACTTTGAATGTTCTTAGACAACTGAAAGGAAGTATAAAAAGAATGCATGAGAACCACATCAGACTCCAAAAGGGAAAGCATGAAAATGAAAAAGGAAAGGGTGAAGAGTGAAAGGCTGTAACCTGCAATTCCATTCAATCAGAAGCCAGTGCCTTACTGTCTTCACCTTCACAGTACCACCTGAGCACTTTAAAATGTCCTTTGGAAAGGCAATAGCACGCATACTGGAAAACAAATTTCAAAAGCAGTAGATCCTTAAAGGACTGATTAGATGTTAAATGAATATAGTCTGACTAATACTTTTAGAAAACAAACAAGAAGCAGGCCCAAGTTTCCAGAAGCAGAGCAGAGTTCAAAGGTTTTTACAGACTGCAGTGCCAGCAAAATGCAACTAACGGATCGCATTTGTACAGACAGGAAGAATAGCAACTGCCAAGAAATAATTGGTGATATTACAGCATAAAGCATGATCAAAAGTAATGCATTTAAACAGAAGTCTCAGAGCTCAGAGCCAAATGGGTACCACCTTCAAAATCAAGTACTCTGAGAGGCAGATAATAAATAAATGTGATTGTTTAAAGCCTGCTGGGAATCGTCTTACTAATGTGGTGAAAACACTTTATTTTGAATACTTTCTGTGATAGCTAACCTTTACTTTCAAGGGGAATCTGGGTTACTAAGTAACTGCTATGGACTGTCTCTAAAACTTCATTATGCTGAAACCCTGATCACCTTTGGGAGGTAAACAGGTCATGAGGACAGAGACCTTATGATGGGATTAGTGCCTGTAGAAGAGGCAGTGATAGCTTTTGCTTTCTCTCTCTCCCCCACATGCAGGTGCAGCCAAAAAACATCTGCAAGCCAGGGAAGGACCATGCTGGCACCCAGATCTCAAATTTCCAGCCTCCAGAACCCTAAGAAGTCAATTGTTGTCGTTTAAGAACACAGTCTATATTGTTTTGTTATGACAGCCCGAGCAGACTAAGACTCTAAAAGCAACAATGTGTGCTTCAGATCCTAGTTCCCTGGATGATTCTTGCTATGTTGCAGCAATATAGTTACATTCATGACCTAAGACTGCCGTTTCTCAAGATGACTTACCGTGATTAGTGACTGTCACCTGACAGACATTATCTTCATGATGCTAATGCTGACACCTCCACCATATATTTAGTTCCTAGTGTGTGACAGATACTGTGCTAAATATTCGACAAACACAACCCACTTGATTTTCAGGTCTTCATAGCTAGGCGTTAATATCCTTGTCACATAAATGAAGAAACAAGTCTCAAAGTCCAGAAGACTAAGGGACAGGGCTCAGATTTGAACTGAGGACTATCTGCTTCTGGACTTTGTGCTCTTCCTATTCCACAGTGACAGAAGAGGCCTCTTACAGATTGAGCTAAGACCTGTGAGCATGTGACAGTTATGCACACCTGTGCTGGAATTTATTCCATGAGAGGCTGCTGCTCCTGAGGGCAGTTCATTATATTCCCAGGTGACTAAAAAGGAACAATGCATAGGGATGAAAAGATGCAGGAAGTGGAGCAACACACCTTCTAAAGTCCGATAATTTTCTCCCCAAGTGAATGGGACTGAGAGTAGGCTTTTCTAGGGGAGAGAGAGCAGGATGGGACTTGGGGTTGTCCAAGGATAAAGGTTCAGAGGTCAACACCTCACTTCTGGCACAGGTGGAATCTTCTAGAAAGCTGCCAAATCTTAAGCTGAGAGGCTTTTAGGGTAAAGTGGTGGTCACTGAAACTATCATGTAAAAGGTACTTACATGAAAAGAATTACTAACAAATGTCCTTCGGAGTGTAAGTACCGTACTTCTGAAGGTAATTCTCCAGTGTCCTGGCCATAGCCACTTCTGAGCATGGCCTAGAGTAGAATTTTATGTCAAATTATGTGGTGGTGTCATTTTCTGATTATGGTATGCATGTATATCTCTGGCCTCGATAATAAGGCATGAATGTTAACCTTCTCAGATACTCAAAGATTAAAAACAAATTACCTGGTGGTATTTCTTCAGGATGTTGTGCATTTCAGCCACGTCCTCACTGGTAATGGTCTTGATGACGTATCTCTTGTCGTAGGAAGTGTGAAAACGAGCCCCACTGCGTGCCTGGGAGTCATTGGGAAGGGGTGCGCTCCTGGTCAGGGAGTTCTTCCCGAGTGGGGTGAAGGGAGGAGGGAAGAGAACTGATTAAAGGTGTGGCTTCCCAATTCACAAAAAATTTGTTATCACAGCAAGAATGTTTGTTTGGAATAGACTGCTAAGTAGTCAGTATTTATCATAATTTAAAATACAAGACTTTCAAATGAAATGACAACAGCTTGGCTAAGTATTATGACTCTAATGTTCTTAAAGTAGGTTAATATCTAAAATTACAATCATAGTAACTTTATTCACTTTGTTCTTTTCAGAGTTGGATAAGAGCTCAAATTTTTCTTTTGAAAAAGATTAGGTTCCAGTTATGAAAGGTAATTTTACAGTTGTTGAGTATTCCCTTATAATATATCGGTAGGGTGCTAGCATTTTGCAGAGTATTTCTCCCCATTGTGATAAGATCTCCATACCTTCCTCACCATCACTATCATCGTCACTGGACAGAGGAAAGGATGCAGATGAAGACAGGTTTGGTAACAAGGAGAAGGTTATATAGCTAATAAAGGAAGAGCTGGAATTCTAACTCAGGTGGGTTTGGCCAGAACCCAAGTTCTCAACCAGTAAACTAGCAAACTACTGAACTAGCAAACTATGCTGCCTGTGGAGGAGACAGTAGCCTAGGACACAACTGTTCTTTGAAAGACTGGTTTGGCCTACCTTCTACCCCTCACAGCCATTTTTGCGCACTACTGACCCCTGGAAGGTGGACAGCTCTGAGTAGGGGCTCTGGGCCTCATTTCATTCTGGCATGTTTTCTGTTCTCAACCCTCTAGCCAAGGACATCTATTTCTTCTCTCTTCTGCTTGTATCTCTTCTTTCTAGCAGTTGCCAGGAAACCTTCCCTGCTTGCCTTATCCTTCTCACACTGGTCATCAGACGGGTGCAAACAGCAAACCCCTGGCCTCTGAGGAGTCTGGTTTTCCTGACTGCTAACTGTGCTCTTGAGTAATGAGTTCATCCCTAGCCCCAATGCATTGTGTGGGGGACTCAAACACCTTTAACCTTCTGTCCAGAAGTGGGCACCCAAAAGCCACAGGGGATGAACACCATGTCCTAGAATACAGGTGCCTTTGGAGGAGTGGGTGGTCTTTCTGTCCCATAGATTTTTAATGAAAGGGTCCCTTTCTGTCTGGTACATTCAAGTCTCCTTATCCTTAGCTTTCTCCCATGGTGAAATCCAGCAAGACTGAGCCATCCCATGGAGAATAAGACTGAAGCAGTGCAGAAACTCACTTAAAGTGGCAAGTGGCCCATGAGCTCATCCTCGTTTCCCAGCATGCACTTGGTGGCAGTGGGGTTGTTTTGTTGAGACAGCACATCTCAGACTGCGCTCAGGCAGGTGCATCTGCCAAGTGCAGGGCCAAGGCTGCCAATTAACTAAATCTGCTTTTCTTAGCTTATTAGAAAACTTGAGATTAAAAAAAAAAAAAAATCAACGTATTCCCAAAAAAAAAAAAAAAAAAAATCAACGTATTCCCAAGGACTTTAACCAGCAGGATTTGGCAGTGTTAAATTATCCTTAAGACAATTGAAATTCATTAGATGAAGTGAGAATGATGAAAAGATTTTCAGGATAAAAATGCCTAATTAACAATAGTTTAGGGCTGGGGATTTAGCTCAGCGGCAAAAGCGCCTGCCTGGCAAGTGCAAGGTCGTGAGTTCGGTTCCTGGTACCGGAGAAAAACCAAAAAAACCAAAAAAAACTAATAGTTTAATTCTCAGTTACAGTAGTTTCTTAAAAAATATTCCTTATGCTACTTCCTACTTAGAATAAAAAAAGGAATAAAATCAAACTGAATGTCACCTTTTGCGGGTTTTAATACTAGCAAAAAAAAAAAAAAGCAGCAATTGTTGCTCTTTGTGAATGGTCTCACTTTGCTCTCCCAAACAGTGATTTGTAAAGGGCATTTATTGTCAGTAAAACAAGAACTCGAGGAATTGTGGGACTGCAAACTATCTTGGGGTAACACCAAAGCAAGAACAATCAACTCTGTGAAAGCCAGGAGGCACAGACTGCAAACTGTAAAACTGACAATGTGTGTCAAATAACCTTAGGTGCAGGGAACAGTAAGGTATAACCGTATCCAGCAGTGCCAGTTTCATAGGCTGTTTTCCTAGGCATACTGGATAGGGAAGCAAAGAGTTCTCCGAGGGGCTGAGGGGCAGCAGCATATGAGCAAGGCCTGCAGTCAGTGCTTGTCCAGCTCAGGGCTCAACTGCATCACCCGTGGGCCATGTTAACGTGCAGATCCTGACTCCACTCACTGGGCTTTGAGAGGCAGAGTGGGCCGATGGGGCAGGTCTGCAGGCCACCTGTGAGAACCAAGGGTCCACGGCACTGTGGCTCTAATGTGTTTCATCTGGTGCACCACGTGTAGAGTATTGTGTACTCCGTGTTATAATGACACGCTCAGCTGCACTAACATACCCCTGACTCTATTCTCTCCAACTCTAGCTTGGTTAAAATGGGAAACTTTCAAAATCCATGGCACGCACTACGTTAATTAAAGAATATTTAACAATCCTGACTGTGGACAAGGTAGTAAAGGCTTATAAAGGCTAGAAATGCATAAGCAAATACTGTAAGAACTTCCTGGCTCAGGTGCCACTACCTCCCAATTGCCTTCCCCTTCAGTTTCAAATATGTTGCTGTAATCATTTATTATTGACTTTGCATTAGGATACTGGCCATGTCTTAATCCCAGCGTATAAAATCTTAAAAATTCTTTCTCTACTGATGTTTCCAGTGACACAAGTAGTCCTTACCTACAATTTCTACTTCTAGTAAGTGGAAAAAACATTTTAAGGTTTCTGGATTTCAAATAGTGAAGTTAGAAACAGTTTGTCAAAATTTAGAATGTACCTTTCATATCACAATGAACATAAAAATATGAATATAGCAATGAAATTAATAAAAGCTTCATTTCATAGACCAGTACCACATAGGAAGAGTTAATGCAAATGTACACAAAGTGCCCCGATACTTTGATTCTAAGGCTTGGGAAAACTGAACCTATGATTTCACATGCATAACACAACATTCCTGTAGGAAAGAAAAAGCCAGGTGTACTACCCAACCAGAAGACAAAAAACTGGTGTCCAGTGGAATCAAATAATATGTCTAACACTCTTGTCTAAAGCATCTCCTAAGGAAATCAAAAAAGGTTAACTGATGAAGTCAGGACCAAACTTTTGCCACTGTGGAACATCACAGACTTTTTGTAGCCTTGGAAATAAGGTAAAACTGTGTGTCAGAGGCAGGGAAGTATAATGGTTAGGGCACTGGTCTGGCATGGGGAACACGTTCTGCCACTCGTTCATGCATCCGCACATTGCTCGGCCCCTCTGAGCCTTAGTCTCTGGTCCATAAAGTGATGGAAAATAAGTCCAGGAGAGAGTGGGCAGGCTCACTTACACCTCTCCCTCAGACCTTGTAACTTTAAAAACGCATTTACTCCAAGACACAGCTCACTGCTCCAGGAACTAGTGGAGCACAGGCTGAGAAGGTGACTCAGAATATGTTTTCCAAGGAGAGTCTGTTTCAGCAGCCAGTGCACCATCATCTTGGCAAGGCGCGATGATGGTTCAGGACACCTGGCCAAGACACAAGAGAAGATGACAGTGGTTCTTACAGCTGCATGAAAATAATATTCCAGAGATATTCAGGACAACTTTAGCAAGTCTGAGTGTATGAGCTGGGGGAAGGAGGTTCTATGTGTTTGAAGGCCTCGCACTGCCTGCCAGTGGTGTGCTAACTAGTGAAGTTGACCATCAAACTCCTCAGAGTGCTGTATTCTGTTGCAAAGGAAAAATGAATCACCGCACAGTACTGGATGCTTGGACAACGGGGGAGTCTGAGAAGAGAAGGCCTCCAGGGAAACACAGCCTGGGGGTGACTTTCAGGTGCCCCTGCAGGGTCCCTTCAGGTGTAAATAGGCCTCATAATCAAAGATCACTGGAACTGGAGGTAACTTTGGAGATTATTCCAACCCACTCAATTGGCAGATAAGAAAACAGACCCAGACAGTAGGAGGGACTCTGTCTCAGTTCTTTAATGTATCCACTGGGACAGTATGTGGAGGCCTCGGCTCTCTGGTTTGGCAGGCATCATAATGGGACAGTTGATACTGATTTTTCCATAGTGACAAACACCTTCTAAGCCCAATTTACAGTGTGAGTCAGCTGGCACAGAACCAAATCTGTTTTTGTGCTTTCAGTTTTGCCAAATAAAGCATGCAGAAAATATCATCAATAACACCCATAGCACTAATGCAGCCGAGAGTCCCCACTTACACTTCTGCTAACCCGTGTACAAAGCTACCTCAGCTCATTCTAGGGCTGGGCATTGCTTGCCTGTGATTTAAAGAGGCAGGAGCTGTCTTCTCTCCAGGCGAAAGCTGAGACACACATGTGTCTGTGAAACAAGCTTTAGAACAGGAAAACGATGCTGCACCTGGGTGTAACAATTCACGCAGCGTAAATACAGTGCCGAATTAGGCCTGGCATTTGGTGTTTCCTACAAATCGTACAGATAGCAGTGACGATGTCAACCCTTAGAATTCTTTGCATCTCTAGCCATGTGGCACATTTCATCATGTCTATTCTAATTTGTTTGCCTGGTCTGAGGACTGCTGGAGATTTTCATTCTCCTCCCACTGCAGGTTTTTATCTTTCAAAGACTGGCCTATGCTCTGTGTTTCTCTGCTGGAAACCACATGGGTTTCCTTGGCAAAAAAATGCCCAAGCTGAAAAGACTGATCCTTTATACTGGGAATGCTGACTCCCAGGTTACTCTCCTAAGTGAAGAAACACACAAAGAATAGGGAAAAAGAATTTAAGATGAAATTGGCAAGTTAAGACTGCATGGAAGAAAGTAAGCCAACAGAAGGCATCCTTTAAAAAATTCTTTCTCATCTTAGTCACTGAATTTAAGAAGCCAAGTCAGAGGTGCAGATCAAATCCAACCAATGTGTAAAAAACATCATTTGTAGGGCTGGTTTGGTCATTTTCAAGATAATTTCAGTTTCTAAAGTAAGACGCTCATATTCAGGAACCTTTACCTTTATCTACTTGTCTGTTTTTATGATAAAGCTGTAAGACAAAGTTACCTGAAAAAATGTACCTGGGGTTGGGAGAGACCTTGCTCATTAAGAATAAAAACTTAGAGAGGTGTATGTTCTGTAGTAAGATGATATTATTCCAATTTTAAATCTGGGGCTTTAAACCTACCAGTTCAAAAGTGACAGCAGGTTCCTTCCTATCGCTCTTACTAATAATAAAACTTACATTTTAAAAAGAGAATATAAAAGACTTTACAAAGAAGTTTTGAGTTGAAAGTTCCTAGCCCACAAGGTTTCCCTTCTATCCTTGGCCTCTGCTCACTGCCCAGCATCCTCTCAAACTAACAGGAAAAGGGGACATGATGCAACAGAACGAAAATCACAGAGAGTAATGGGGTCTCCCCACAAGCCCCTCTCCCTATACTCCTTCCTCTGTTATCTGACTCTCTGCAAAGAAAGACAGCTGAACTGAATGGGCTCTAAGTGTCCTACTTGCTCTTCCAGTTACTGATTCGTGTTAGTTACTACATCTGTCCACAGATTTAGGAAATGGACAATGACTTACTACCAGTTTAAGGAATAAAACACCAATGATACATGTAAACAAACTGCAAAAACTATCAGCTGCTCATTGGCTACTCCTTTTTTTTTCCATGCCTTTGATAGCTTTACATTATAAACTATACAGGTTTTGAAGTTCACTTGTTCTAAGTGGAAATATGATCATTAGAACCCACCCTAGGGGGAAAAAACCAGCCAAAATCACTGTTGGGTGACAAAAGTATCTTACTGACCACAAACTAATTCCACACTCCACTCTTCTTCCTCACTAGGTGTACTGTGGCATAACTCACACACCACACCTTCACCTGTTTAAAGCACACGTCTCAGCTGTGCTTAGTGCACTCCCAGAGTCATGCAACCAGCACCACAGTCATTTATAGAATATTTTCCTCACTCCATATCTACTTATAGTCATTCCCATTCTTTCCCCCACCTCCAACCTAGGAGCCACTAATTCATAATGTTACTTTCTGTCTATTCCGCACATTTCGTATAACCGTCACTATACAATACAAAGATGTTTGTGATGCCAAGAAATTTCTGCAAGAGCCCTCCACACACTCATCCCCCAAAAGATGATCCAATGCAGATCTGGTCTGTCCTGGACAGGTGAGGTGACACTGTGGGGCTCTCTACTGAGGCCAATTCTAGACGTGATTGCGGAGGACACCATGACAGCCAGCAAATGTCACTTCTGAGGAGCCTCCTAGGCTTGTAGAGGGGCTGACTGGGAGATGAGTCTATAATGAACTACAGGATACAAGTTGAAATTCTCTACAGCAAAGCTGTTGGATGGAGGGCAGGTATGAACCGGCCAATTTAGCTCACTTTTGCCTGGCTATCTTGCAACTTGATAAGTAAGCTTATTTTTCCATAGCTAAATACATTTCGGGTCTTGCCATATCCTATCTCAAACCTCGACAGCTGTGTTTGAAACTCTGGTGCCATGTCATCCCTCCACAGGAAATAAAGGACGGTAATGAGAAATGAAACTCCCTCTTCAATGCCCTTCTTACGTTTATAATTGGAAATTTATTGTCCTTTCCCTAAAGAAAAGGATTAATGGTGCTGTCCTTCCCCCTCCCCCCACTCTGCCAACAGTCTGCATTGAAGATGTTTATTTCCACAGTGGGAGGTCCAGGATTAGTGGAGCCTCCAGAAGGGTGGAGGAAACATAAAGGTCAATTTAATTAGCTCGTTCCTACCACCAATCTTTTATACCTCTCATAAAAATGTCTTGATTTAGTAACTGTTACTTTTCCCTATCCTTAAAAAAAATAGGCATTTTGCACATCTAATTCTCTTGAACTAATCATATAGGCTTACATATGTTTTTTGTTATTTTTAAAATTTTGATTCAAGTGTGGGCATTCTGCTGAAAAGCACATATGAAAAGCTCTTATTATTAGTTAAGGGAAAGGCTACTTAAAAATCAATTCTGCCATGCTCAAATGTAGAAAGCCACCACGTTATGAAGAGAACACATCAATATCATACGTAAGAAGCTAGGTGACAGTTATGTACTCCTGGTGACTTAATAACAGAGTCAGACATTTGATGGCTTAGCTGGGATAGTGTTGTGGAGTAGGATGTCTGTCTCCCTCATTTCACAGATTAGGAAACGGAGACCCATCAGAGCTACCTGAATGGCTTATGGCTACCGCATCAGTCACTGGAGACCCAAGACTCAACCGGGTCTTCCACTCCCAGGAAGTGCTCTTTTCCCCAATCCAAGCTACCTGTTTCTGGGGCCTGAAACCTGGAAACCCATCACCGTCCTGCTGACAACTCAGGATTACCATTACACGCCTCAAATCACACGGCCCAGGAGACAGGAGCGACTGCCCAGAGAAGGCTGCTTTCTAGGTCTGTGTCAGACATATCTGAGCGAGCACAGATGGTTCTCTGACCTCGCCAGAGAGTTAAAGACCAACACGCTACCATGAACATCATCATCAAGGATTTATTAAATGCACACTGTGTTCAAAGCTTTGCGTTAAACCCTTGGGGAATTTCAAAGAAAATCTGAGCTCTGATCGCAGGCGTAGAGTGTCTTTCATTATAGGGTCAAGCAAGACCCAGTGCAATTTAACACTTATCAATAATGAAACAACTTAGAAAAGAACACAAAAGTGAAAGGTAATGACCAAGAGAGAAAGCAGCATAGTTTCAGGAGCATCACAGAGTATCAGGAGGCTGCCCTTTAAACCCTCAGGCCATTCTTGACTGTGCAGAGAGCTGGCCAGGAAAACAAGCGCAGTGGCAAGGCTGGCTCGGGGCCAACTTCTGTTTGCACATGAGGTGCTATAACCCCAAGCAGACTGAGGGCAGGAAATACAGGCAGGCAGGAAACCCAGGCTCGAAGGCAGGGTAGGTTGGGGTAAGGACAGAAATTTCCTCAACTCACAAGACAGAGGACAAAAAGCACTAGACAGCTTTCTCAAAGCTCTTAGGCTGTGAGGGTGCTTCCTGGTCTCCCAAGATGCTATGCATCTGAGAGGGAACCCCTTTGTATCTCAGGGTGAAGCGCCTTCCCTGCTAGCTGCTCACTGTAAGGCACAGGGCAGCTAACGTGGGAGGACCCACTGAGCAACCCAAACAACAACCAGTGACAAAGGGATAAACGAACTTAGATGGTTCAAAGAGCTAGCATGCGCAGGCTGGGGCAGGGCAAGTATGACTGTCAGGAGATGTACCATGGGGGAGCCCCTCAAGCATGTCTGTGCCCATCCTTCAGAGGTGCCTCTCTGCTCCTGACCCCATCTGGCTCACCCAACCACAGGCCCCCAGCATCATATGAGATCTCACAGTCACCCCTACAGCCTGTGGGTAGAAAACTCAACTTCCTCTTCCCCAGCCTCAACCTTTCCTCCCTCACTTGCTCTCTCCGTTGCTCAGGCCCCAATACCTCTCTGGCCCCTGTCCTTTGCTCCCATGGGCCATCAGCCCCCAACCTGCCTGTGCTGCTCCCTGGTGGGGGGGGCCGTGCTAAGTATTCTGACTCGGGCCTCCTCCTCACTCACTGGATACCTCACCCCTTCCTAGTATCGATTTTGCTTTCATGTGTTCCACACATCACCATTCAACGTCTTCATAAAGCACAGCCCTCATGACATTGTGGGCTGCTCACTGACTGCGGCATGGGTTTGAGGTCTGCAGCCCTCTTTCCATTCTCTCCTTGGGTCTCTGGCTGTTTTCCCATCTTTAGCTCCCACGTTCTGCCACCAGCTGCTCCACGTTTCATGCACGAGCTCCCGCCTACTTCTGCGAGGTCCCTCTTCTGTGCTAGCTACTGGGCAGCCGGCCAGTGAACAAGACAGGCACAGCTCCTGTCCTCGGGCAGTTTCAAGTCCATTTGGGAAGAATGCATTTGAAGAACATTTTGATTTGATAGACTGGATATTCCACGGACACTGGCAAAACTTTTCTACGACAAAGTTTGCTATACTTATTCTTAACACTTTAGAATTTAAAACTTGAAATAAGAACATCCGAAGTTTAAAATGCTAGCCTTTAAAATTAATTATTTTAAAATTAGACTTCCCTGTTGCAAACACAAAGAAGAAAGGGCGTCCAACATGAATAATGTGGGATTCTAATTCAGGAGGCGCAGTCCGGGAGGAGTAAACCTGGTATTATCCAGCACAGTGAACAAGATGGTGCCGTTTCAATTACGTGCCGTGTTTAGGTTTAACAGCGTTGGCCCTCCCCTGTGTAACGTTTTGATTCCTGGGGGGCAATCCTCTCTGACAGCTTGGGAATGAACTGAAGCCTCCATCTGATTTCCTAGGATGGTCACCAAGGGGCTAACAACATGCATGGCTGGAACTGGAGTGTAGATTTGCTTGAAGAACTGTAAAAATCTTTTTAGCACCTTTATATAGATCCAGAATATTTAAAAAAAAAGTGATCACTACATTTTTTAGCCGCGAGCCCTATATACAGTAGGTGCAAATAAGCAGCACTGCCAGTTGTGCACAGAATGACAGGAAGAAGGGGACCAGGGCTTCAGGTGGCAGTAGTAGTAACTCGGAGCCTTCACCCTGAAACATATTTTGAAAGAAGGGCCACAGGGTCACTTGGGCCCAACAATGATCAAAGGAAGGTATTTCACTGTGACCACACTACAAATCAGTTCTGTAATTTGCAAAACTACTGATGTACTAGATAAAGTCCTTAAATCTGGCAGCAGCAGGTACACACACCCACAGGTTTACATATATGTTAGGTGGTACTGTTATTCATGATGAATAATCTACAACTGCTGTTTGAATTTGTCATCAAGGAAAAGTTTTATTTTTTAATAAATTAATCATGGGATTTGAGCTACAACCTCAATCTTTCTTTTTTATTTTAAATTTTGAGCCACAGGCTCATTAAGTTGATAAAATTTCTCAGGCTGGGCTTGAACTTGTGATCCCCCTGCCCTAGCCTCCCAGGGGGCTGGGATTAGGGACACATACCACACTTGGCAGAGAAGTTTTCTTTTTAAACAACAGAACAATCTAAGTGTTAACTGGGATAAGATGAAGTGCTTTCCAGTTTATTTTATGAAGGTTATGCTCACAGGTAGAAGTCGATCAGGTAGGCTAATTTCACTTTCATCAAAGTGGCCTCCACTTGTCAATACTGGTTTTCCAGGTGTAGCAAAAAGACATTCACACAAACATGTGGAGCCCATTTATCCATCTGACTGAATACGAAATAAGCCAGACAAGGAGCTCCTCACTGCCGCACTGATTTAAAGCTGCTGTCTAAAGTGCCAGCACTTCAGAAAATAAACACAGGAAAGAGAAAGTGGCTGCTCCCCTCGGCAAGCAAGTGCCTCCAAAAGGTGACGTGATTGTAGGTCACAACTTTTCAAACTTAAGCAGCTCCACGGACAGGTTCAGAGAAAGGTTTCATCTGTTCTCTTTTTTTTGGGTGGGGGGTACTGAACTCAGGGTCTCTTGCATGCTAAGTACATACTGTACTCATGAACTTTATCCCGACCCTAATTTCACCTTTTATACACTGCGTACAGTGTTTGGCACTCAGGCTTGGTAGAGGGGCTCGGCTCCCCAATGCAAGTTGGCAGGCTCTGGGAGGGGAAAAGGAGCCTGCTGAGAGCTAGCCGGTGCTCACGTGCCAGCTGATAGCTGCTGTTTGGCCTGGCCATGATGAACAAACAATCTGGCAGCTGAGGCGACAGACCCCTCTGGTCTCAGCCCACCCGAGCCCTCTCCTTACAGCACATGAGCTCGCAAGGTACGACCCTAGAGTCCCAGCTGTCACACTTCCCTCCTTCCTTTCCAACCAAGGAGCCAGAAGTCCAGCCCCGCCATCTACATTCTTGTCTTCACTGGAAACTCAGGGCCAGCCCTTGCCGAATTTTGTTTTGTTTTGTTTTTAAACGAAGTACAGACACTGGGAAAGGGACCTAGGATTGGGGAAAGAAGAAAAGTACACCTCTGGTTTACTAAAGTTACTCTCCACTCCTACCTTTTTTCCTTTTTTAAATAGAAATACAGTCATCAAAGAGAAAGCAGCAATTTAAATGCTTAAAGCAGCAGGCAGCGCTGAGGAAAGGAGGGGTGTTCGAATGATTAATTACACTCACACGGACTGACTCTCCTCAAAGCTGATCTCTGCTGGGCAGGGAGCTGAACAGACTTGACAATTAGTTACTTATGAGTCACCCTCCACTTACCTCATATCCCTTCAAAGTTTGCACTCAGCCATTTGCACTTACTTAAATATTCACTTACATGGTTTTGTTTTTAGAGGGAAATACTAGTGTCTTAGATTTCAGCAACTAAATTGGTCATTTTTGGAAAGTTTAAAAGCCACTTCTCCCTGGTGCAGTGCAGAAAGCAGAACGTAATGGGATCAGTTTAGCTCTCCCTAACAGAAGTACTGGTGAGAAAAAATGTATAGACTTGATTCAAGGCACCTAACAAGACACGATAGCACAGGCCTTCAAGAGTGAGTTTCTGTGAAGTACCAGAGCAGTTTCCTCCTTTTTTTTTCTTCTCTTTCTTTCTTTTTCTTTTTCTTTTTCTTTCTCTCTCTCTCTCTCCCTCTCTCTTTTTTTTCTAGAAAAGATGAGAACAGAAGAACACACTTTCATTTGGCCCCAGAATCAGGCAGAGGCCATTTCCCAGATGTCAAAGTCATCTGTTGTTAATTCCTTTTCAAGTACTAGTTCATTTTTATACGGCCTCTTTATATGTAATAAGAATTCTCAAATCATATGGAATTATCTTTTTATTTCACACAAACCCTTTTTACAATTCCAACAATTATGCTTTGTTACTTTTTCAACAGCGGATCTCAAGCTTTTAACTGTGATTTTATCAGCTGAGCTCCCGTGTGTGTCAGCTCCAGCATAGGTTCGAGAACAAGGCGCCCAAATCCTGCCCATCCTACTCCCAGCCCGAGCCTCCCTCTGCACCTGGAGGCTGGCTGGGAGCCCGGGCCTCCTGGAGGTTGTGACCTTGATCTAAATGAGGGAGTCTCATCGGCAGCCTGGCCAGCATTGTTCTTTTCGTGGCCTGACAAGGTCTCCTGCCTGAGTAAGCAAGTGAGAAATTCTTAGAAACTTTCAACAGGGGTGGGGTGGGGAGGAGAGCACGGATCTTCAGGAAAGTGTACTAACAAAGCCTAGTTTACCTCAGGGACTCTAAGGGAAAATACAGGGCAAGCTGTGCCAAGTTTCAACTAGTAAGGTCACCGGTGTGGCAATATGGCGCATAACGCAGGGTAGATTCAGAGTTTAAATTTAGGGCAAATTACAGAAAGTGTTTCTTAGGTTTGAAAAGATTTAAAAGAAGCCAGTACTTAGTCTTCTACTTTTGAAAAAACCCTCGGCATTTATGGATCTGGCCTGGCTGTATGAAACTCAGGCAAAAAGCAGCAGGTCCTTTCTTAGGAAAGTGAACATGGATTAACGGATATTACAAAGCTGAAACTGGAACCAGACAAGTACAGGTATGGGGAGAGAAGAGACATGGTCATGTGGATAGGGGAGGAGCCAAGCACAACAGGAAGATGCTCCAGAGAATCCTGCCCAGGTGGGGACAACAGTGCCAGGATCACTCCACAGTCTAGCACCGTGGGGCACAGGGTGTGGCCTTCGACAAAAAGTGCTGCAGCAAGAGGCAGAGTTTGCCAACGTGAAAAGTGGCAAACCAGCAAGAAAACAACTTCTGAGATTCCTAAGGGGAGTCTGCAGAAACAAATGTAAATTCAATACACACTGGCACAGGCTGCAATACACATGACCCCCGGAGTAAGGTGGCAGCTCTGCTGAGAAGGGCTTGCAGCTGGAAAGGACAGGGATTTCTTTTCTCATCAACTTCGACACTGAAATCACATGGCGTGGAGGCTCCTAACTTAAAAGTACTCTTAACTTGAAAAAGAACAGTGAAAACTTCTTACAAGAAAAGAAAATGACTACTATATAATTACTTGTTGTGACAAAAACATGGATCCTATTTTATAGGGCTAAAGGTATGACAAAACCAACTTGCCATTGGAGGCAAATTACAAAAGCAACTCACCTGGAAATCTTGGTCATCGATTCCAAACCTCTCCCGCAGGTTGCGAAAAACCATAGGGCAGTATTCCTTGAACTTGAAATGGCTTGGCATGTTTTCTCTGAAACGATCACGTTGCGGAATAAAGCTCAAGCAGACAGAAGGGTTACCCAGGCTAAATAGTGCCCCCACCCAGCTCTGCCTGGAGCTGACTGTGTATCAAAGGCACAATATGTTTCACAGAAGGGTAATACTGTCCCTTTGTCACAGCACTCTTGGACTGTGTGACTCCTAAATCCAGCCCATACATGATGGCCATTCTCCAGGGAAGTAGAGGTAGAGGAGCAGCCAGGTGAAAGGAGACAGAAAAGTAGAGCCGCAGGACAGTGAGGAAGGGCAGAGCAAGCCCGAAGATGGGCCTCACACTGCTGTCACCAGGCAGTGAAGTCAACAAAATATGGTCCACGATGATCTGCTTTATACAAACACCACAATATAAATTCACAGGAACAGTCCCTCACAGTATTATGGGAAAAATGAACACGTCCAGCTTCACATCAGAACAACGGCCCTGTTAAGAAGTTCATGGAGGGCTGGAGGGAGTGCTCACTGGGAGAGCGCTTGCATAGTATGTATGAGGCCCTGGCTTCCATCCTCAGGGCCTCAAAAACAAAATAAAAATAAATGACATAATTGAGCCCCACCTGGGAAGGATTTCTTTGAGTTTTACCCCTCCTTGCTCTGAACTGCTTCCCCTTTTCTGATCCCACAGACCCACATCTATAGATTACAGGCACACTTTGTCATTGTGCTTTGTAACCTAAATTGCAGTAATTTGTGTCCGTGCCAGTGTTCAACCACTGGGCTGACTGTGAGCCCACTGAGGGCAGGGCTCACAGTCCGATGTGTCACTGTAGCTCAGCTCTCCATGACATCTAACATGACACTCAAATGAAGGATATTCTAAGAGCACAGCATGCCATCCAATTATAAAAATGTACCTGAATTCTTCACTGTTCTGTAACATAGTCATTTCTGCTCAGAAAGCCATCATTTTCAAAGTTTTGTGCTCAAAACTCCAAGCAATTTACAGCTTCAAAAATTTAACTTGCAATGAGAGTATCACTTTTAACATCTGAGGTATTCATAGAGAACAATATGCTGTATGGCAAAGAGTATTATCTCAGAGGCTGCGGTTACTCCGAAAGTGACAGATGGCTATGTTTATCACAGGATTAACTTCACCAGCAAAACTTTACTCCCACCCATCGAAAAAATTATGTGATTACAGAAATTCACAAAAATCGTACTCTTAGCAGCCACGTTGGTTCTATAAAAAGTACTTACTTGTTAAAAAGGTGATTGTCCACCTTTATCTTTGAATAGGCTTTGAAGTCATCTGGCATCAACATGACAGGGATTTGAACATGGCTCAGTTCATTGATCTAGAAAAACAAGAACATAAAAAACTAGAACACAAAAACAAATTATTACTACCTAGGTGGGAAGAGCTTGACCGGAACATATACTTGCAAGGGAAATTCAGTGGACACGAGAACTCGTTGCCCGCCCACTCTCCCTTTCTTCTCTCCTACCCTAAATTCCCTTCCTGCCTTCCTCGCTCCCTCCTTGGACTTCACCAAGTGGCTCCGAGCTTCCAATGCAGTTCTGAACCCACTTCTGATGCTGGGCCCTGGGGCTGCAGCACTGCAGCGGCAAAGGAGGGGTCCTGGGGGTCAGGGGTTAAGGTCCCTGCTTCTCCCTCATTTCTTCTGTCTACTTCCTCTCCAGGTCCTCAACCCAGAGCTCTACTGATCCCGTTTCCAAGACAACTTCTGTCTGTAAAGAAAATGCTATCTGGGCAAGAGGGATTTCAAATCTTGATGTAAATATTTGTTGAATTAATGGACATGATTTGCTGATTAACAGGCATGATTTATACATCTGGGAACTCAAAGAACAACATCCACATTCCTGTGGTCTTTACCTTTCTTGCAGGAACTAAGATTAAAAATAAATACTGGGTGGGGCTATACCAACAGAAGAACCTTCAGTAGGGAAGAAGGAAGTTAGTGGGCCCTGGGACTACAGGAGAGGGGTCTGGGTTGGACAAGGGTTAAGAACAAAAGCAAAGATGTAGTTCCAGAGGCAAAGAGTAAAATCCAGCTTTGTTTACATTCTTGTGAATGGCAGGTTTGGCTTTTGACTCTTGACATTGAAAAACCTGACCTTTCTGTTGGTTAACTGCCTTGCATCTTAGTTCCCAAGCTAGATACTTCCCCTGCTGCTAGCAATAAAATCCACTTTAAACATTTGTTCTTCTAGCGGAAATAGAAGGTGCTTTTAAAGATTCTCAGTCCAAAAACACAAAAGGAAAACAAGAAATAACAACAACAAACTGAGTTCCTTGACAGAGCAGCATTTTTCACATATTGCTGGGTTCATATTAGATCATAGGAAGTTGGATGTGGTGGGATACACGTGTCATCCCAGCACTTGGGAGGCTGAGGCAGGAGGACTGCCATGAGTTTGAGGCCAGCCTGGGCTACAAAGTGAGTTCAAGGGTAGCCTGGACTACATAGCGAGACTCTGTTTCAGATGAGATCAGGAGCGTTCAAGGTGGTATGGCCGCAGACAAGACTGTTTAAAGAAAATAAGAATAGAAAAGCAAAGGAAATCTCCAAGCTACCTTTCTTTACCCAGTGAGTTTAATCTCAAGGGACCCTGGTGGTTTTCAAGCAAGCCTGAAGTTAATGCCAATTTCAGCACTTACTTGGGTCAAGGATGAGGGGTTCAGATGTCAGAAATGATCATAAAAAGTGAGAACACACATTTGAAGTTTGAAGAGCGAAGTAAGGATGGCTTCTTGGGCAGAGCTGAGCGTCCATTTTGGTAAATTTACAGGGAAAAAAGCAAACTTGTGGAGTAACACGCAGGCACAGCCTGGCTTCAGGGTGCAGGTGCACAGACAGACAATGCTTGGGGTCCTTCAGGGTTGAGGGTTTTGCTGATTAAATGTAGACATAAAGAAGCAAGGAACTTTCAGGAGAATCAGCTGGAAATGAAAAACTGGTATAAAATATAGGCCCTCACTATAAGGAGAGGGGAAAAATATTAAAATACAAGAGTCCAATACAAACCAGCTAGAAGAAAGCTAAAGTCTGGACAGCGTGTCCCGGGAACGCAGGGCAGGGGTGCACTGTCAGGTGTGCAGGAAGGGGTTCTGGGGGAGCACGGCCAGGTGAGGCTTGGGAGGGATGCAGAGCTGCACCTAGTGACATGGAAATGTCTGGAAAGTGAGTACTGTGCTTTAGTTGTAAGTCTCGTCTTCATAAATCAGATTACCTTGAGAGCAGGGAATGTTTGATCCTTGTTATTAGAGGAGACAAGAGAGAAGATAAGATGACAAATCAAGGCTAATTATGCTTACACCTTGACTTCCACACATATGGTGCTAAAATTAAAAGAATCTCAGTGAGTCTACAATCTAACCTCTCATTTTGAAGACAATAAAATATCCCGGTGTAGCTGTACTTATGATGAGTAATAGCTTGATCCTGAGTTATGTGAGCTATTTCATGGCTACTCTATCTTTCTTCCAGATTGCCTCTCCTTTACAACAGATTTCCTTTGGCTTTCTCCAGCCTGTCAAATTCTTCCCCCAGGTGACTGGCTAGATTTAATAACCTGTGAACAAATGCTTTGTGAACCAGAGGATCTACCGCTTAAAAGAAGCTTTAAGTTAGCAATCAATACTTTTTTTCATGAGCCCCTATATTACTTTATTTAATAGGCATGTTTTATTTTGTTGTGGATGAGCGTGAGCAGTCATTCATCAGCTTTAACGAAATTATTAACGTTAGCACTGCCTGGTAATTGAAAGACGTTTAACTTCCTGGTTAGCACACTCTCTTGCAGTCTCTCACTGTGTCATTGTACGAGCTTAAGTATCGCTTGTCTCTAGTTCAAACTCATGAACTGATGTAGGTACCAGCAATGAGCTACCATATAAATAAGGCTGAATTAGTCCTATTTGTTAAGTTCCATATTTCACCTTTTCAGGACAAAATCCTTGACTTTCAAAGTCTTCAGTTTGAGAAAAATTTATGAGGTTGGCATTCGGTGTAGCCCAATCATTCTAAATAGACCATCCCAAAATTGGCAACAAAACTAGCAACAGTGTATCATCAGTTTATACTTATTATTGGTATTTCTTTAAACAAAGCATTGGCACTTTTTGTCTGTGTTTATAGATACTTAAAGTTGGAACATACTTAAAAGTTTGTCTGCGTTTATAGATAAGTTTGAAAAAGGAAACAACAAAGATTTATGTTAACCATTACTGTTTTGAAGGAAACAATAATACACTTCCCTTGTAGGAATAAGCATACATTATAAAATCCAAATTGTTTTTAATTTATGGAGATAAAAGTGGTTCTGGAATTTATTAAAATTTTATTAAGTTAGCTAAAAAACAAACTGAAAGCACTGGTTATATTATTCAGGGCACATACATGGTTCTTTCAGGTTGCAAATATTTAATAAGCTCTTACCACAAAAGGGCAATACCACTTTATAACTGTGAACTGCTTAACAGTTGTCAGATCACTCTGGCAAACACATTTTCATCCTCCACTTGTGCTGAATGTCATATTCACGATCCTACGCAGCTCACCCTGTTTTGTTAATGTATTAGAAATACTTTTATACGCAAAGGCTGTGCGCAGGCCTCCCTGCCCGGGAAACTCCGTGTTCCTGTGTGTGCCGCGCCAAGCACCCTCAGGACACAGGTGTGGACTGGCACGGCCTTTCTGCCTAGCCATCGGCCATGGAGGCTGACAATGCTGGGCCCAGCATAGGACACAAAATAAAGGAGCTTTGTTGTCAACATCAATAGAAAGAAGATCAGAGAGGGGTGGGTGGGCTAGTACAAAGGATCAGTACAAAGTGCACAAATGTATCCCAATTGTATTATAATTCAACAGTGAAGGCAGGGGGAGGGCAGAGTGGAGTGGGCATAGTGGGACAGGAGGAGGAGGTTGGGAGACTCCTGAGGTCTTGGCTCTGCTCTGGCTTCACTCACTCAATACTTGGCATTAACCTCACTGCTAATACTCACTGGACACGTGCCAAGAGCCGTGTTAAGCACTCTGGACACAGTATCTTATCTGATCTTTACAACCCAATAGAATGGTACTATTATTATCCCCACTTTCAGATAAAGAAATTAAGGCTTAGTGAGATTAGGTAAAATACCCATGGTAGAGCTATACCTGGAATCCAGCCTCAGCCTAAGTCTTTCTCAAACAACTCACTTTATTTATTTATTTATTTATTTATTTTTTATTTTTTTTGGTTTTTCTCCGGTACCGGGAACCGAACTCACGACCTTGCGCTTGCCAGGCAGGCGCTTTGCCGCTGAGCTAAATCCCCAGCCCCAAACAACTCACTTTAGTTACCTCAGAAACACAATTCAGAGTTGGACAGGCTGAGCCTAACACCCTTTCAAATTCCTGCCGGCCTATGGGGTTAAGATTCACAGCAAGATCATAGGAGCAGCTACCTGAAATTTATGTTGCACTGTGTTGAAAGGATTTCTCTCTCTCTTTTTTTTTAAAGTAGTAATTAAATAGTAAGAGCATATTTAATTGAATATACACCATGGCTACAATTATATCCGCTGTGGTTTCAATACCACGATCTAAATCTGGAAGGGCCTGTGTCACTAAACAGCTATCATTCCTCTGCTATTCCTTGCAACTTCAAAAATGGGAAAACAAATATTTCTCAAAGCTCCATTGAAATCTTAATGAATCATAAACAGTATCCTTGAAGGATGCAAAAATCTATTTCCAAGGTAATTATTTCTTAGAGACAATTATCTGAGTTTTCCTTTATGAAAAAATATGATTAACACAAAGCACAGTAGAATTTGTGGGCTTTTGCTTTAAAATATTGCACAGCCCAGCTGAGAAAAGGTGTATCTATTCCTTTTCTCAGCGTGACATTCAAATTTACATCACAACCAATGCTGTAAAACAGGTTTATTTTTTTTGTGGGTTAGGTCTGCTGAATGCAGTGAGTATCGCTCCTGCAGATGTGAGACCGGATTCACACTGGCAAGAAAACAGAGGTTGCGCGTAAGTGCAAAAAAAGAAAAAAAAAGGGGGGAATAATAAATAGCTACAGGATAAGGAATAAGTAAAGGAGACCCAGCTGGTGGCAGTTGTGAAATTAACCCATACAGAGGTGTCCCCACACAGCCATTTCATGCTGTGACATTTAAAAAATAAACCTCACTAATTTATATGATTCTTAAGTCAAGTAAAGAATATGCTCATAAATTGCCAGGCACTGCTAATGACAATTAATTCAGATACATTCACCCTAAACACTGTGTTCTCAGGCTAATACATAATTAGCAATTGGTTTTCATTCAACCAAGAACGTACAAACAGGACCAAAAAACCTCTCAAGTGGAAGAGGACACTGAGATATTTAATCTGATTATAGTAAAGACAATTCTCTACAAATTATGACTCACTGAGATGAAAGAGGAAGTAGCCAGTGTGGGCAGCTGCAGGTTACACTGCTGTGCATAAAGACGGTCTGAGGGAGCCATGTCTGTATCCAAGCGCAGCCTGGGATACAGAGTGAGCCCAGCAGCCCAGAAGGCCACTGGAGGGTGCAGAGCTGGTTCCGGCATGCTGTCCAAGATGGGGCAAGAGAGTGCAGTGGGAATGATCTTCAGATGCCATTCATTCCTCCCCAGAATCTCAAGATACACAAATAACATTCCTACCCTTTATATATATATTAAAATTTAATTTTAAAGAAAACGAAATTTTAAAACAAGGTAACAGGAGAGTAACAATAGTTAATATACTGTGTATTGTTATCTTGAAATTATTTACTCACAGTACAAGATACAGGCATTTAATTGTCCAAAAAATATTAGCACCAACTTTTCTTTTCAATGAACTAAGAGAAATTAGTAGTAGAACTCTCTTAACTGTCTTGTATGCATATTTTTTTTCTTTTCCCTTCCTTCTTTTCTCCTTTCCCCCATCCCAGTTTCTCTTTCCTTTTGAACAGTTTCTTCCCATTTCACAATATCTATTGTGTATTTTGGATCTTACTCTTCTAGCTTCTCACACTAGGGAGACAATACTTTGCACATGTGAGTCTGATTTATTTCATTTGTGAGTATGGTCTCGAGTTGCATCTATTTACCTATAAAGGTCTCCAGTTTATCTTTATGGCTGAGTAGTACTCCATTGTATAGAAAGACCTCATCTTGTTTATCTATTCCTCTGTTGATGGACATTTGGTTGGCTTCAAAGATCGAGCTATTACAAACTGTACTGCTATGAACACGGGCACACATTTATCACTGTGGTATGATGCTTTTAATTCTTCTGGGAAGATACCCAGAAGGGGAATAGCTGGATCAAATGGGACAGCTAATCTAGTTTTTTGAGGAATCTCCATACTGATTTCCACAGTGGTTGCCCCAGTCTGCACTCTCACAAAGAGTGGAGAAGGGTTCCTTTTCCCCACAGCCCTGCCGGCATTTGGTTGATTTCTTGACTAGCTGATGTCTTGATAACAGCCATTCTTTCTGGGGTGAGACAGAACCTAAGTGTTATTTTAATTTGCATCTCTCAAATGACCAGTGATATTGAACATTTTTTCATATATTTATTTGCTGTTTGCATTTCTTCATCTGAGAAATGTGCGTTCATCTCAGATGCCCATTTTTGGATTGGGTCTTTGAATTTGGGGGGGGAGCTGATTTTGAAAAAATTCTTTATATGTTCTTGATAGTAATCCTTTGTCTAAAGAACAGCTGGCAAACATTTTTTCTCACATTGTGGGTTGCCTCTTCACTCTTTTATTCCTACCATTTAAACATGCATGCATATTTAAAATAATAATTCAATAATAAAAATATAGTGGGAGATTGTACACTGATAAAGCAGAGCAGAGTAAGCACTAAGGATTCAGGATCAGTAAGAACTCAAAGAGAAAAAGAACTGCAAGCTATAACTTGACATGATAATTATTTTGGATGCTATTTTAACTTTAGTTATTTCCTTAGAGAAATCAAATAATAAATCCACCACACTAGATTCCCTATACTATAAACCAGAATTTCTATTGCTTCTGGCTTCTATAAAAGAACCTGGACTTCACAATAAAAAATGTGATGCAAGTTCAAAATTACTGTTAAAAAATCTCTCAACACTTCTATAATCTCTCATATCAGCATTTGAAAATAGGTACTTTGCACTTCTTGGACTCATCTGAAGCAAACTCTCCAGTTTCCTTTGTGATCTATGGTTGGTAACCTTACAGGGATTCTTCCCACTGAATCATTTACTCTAAACACTTTCTGACCTGAGGCTCATTCACTTTAGCAAGTGAAATAGCAGAACACTATAAAATTAGGAGATAAGAGTTGAGTGTATTGGCAAAGTCTGGTAATGAATCACAGCTGGGAATTCCAGCTTATTTTGTCCCTGTCCCACACCAGCATGGCCCCACACAGAAACTTTCACTGATTTCTCCCCTAGGTTATGCAAAATGAACTTAGGCTCCCTTCTAAGAAAATATTTCCCACAGTGTGACCTATAAATGCCATAAGGACTGCACATTCCCTCCCCACGCCCTTGTCCAGGACCATCTGAACTGTTTCTGGTGAGGAGGGGAGAGCTTGAGAGGAGGAAGAGATGTAACAGCTTTGAGGTTTGCGACAACAAACAGTAACCAAGGCAGCTGCCTGGTTGATGCACAATTACCCAAGGCAGGTGTGACACAGATGACCGCACCCTGCAGCACAGGGGTGGGGGTGGTGATGGTGGTGCTTATGAGAGACCCCTTGTGGTCTATTTGTGAGTTGGGGAGCACATCACCATGTACATACAAAAATTCATGCTTCTTATGTCTAGTGGGAGCAGTCACAACATCCTAAAACATAAGCATAATTTTCTCTTAGCTTTTCCTACCAACTCTCTCAGCAAATTTTGGTGACAGGGGAATTACCTAAAGATTTTTTGTAGATTTTTACTAGTTGATACCCATTTCTAATTTCTAATTCCATACATGGGGAGGGGGGCTTTCCATTAATTTGAGCATCATTTGCAAATAATTTTTAGAATCTTGTAATGAACACCGGTTGAAGTAATGTACTTTACCAAAATGAAGTCTCAGTACGACTCAAGCATGTAGCCCACACCTGGAATGGTGTGGCTCTCATTATAACTTAGGCTGCAAATAGAATAGCAATTTGAAAGTTCTGAGGTTTCAGAGGGACAGGCAGAGCAAATTAGAGTCAATTACAGAGGTAGAAAAAACAGGCAGCTTGAAAATGTGAAATGTATTTTTATTTGTCTTGGGGCAAGAGGTTAATTTCCTACAGCGTCTTTATCAATATTAATTTATTTTCAAAGATCATTTTGGAAAAGCTAATATCTTTGTCATTTTAGATAAAACAGAATAAAAGACTCAAATATATTTTAATTAAAAGCATCTTCTGAAATGTCAGCCACCTTCTAATAGCTTGAAAATAAATGCTTTATTTTGACAAGTCAAATAAAACTGTTCTGCGAGCAAAGCTGCATACAGATGTCAGTGAAGGAACAAAGGTCTGCCTTTCTACTACCTGTGAACTTGAAAATCTAAATTAATACACTTAAGGGGATTTTTCTGTTAAACAAGAATCATGAAGTCAGCCTTTTGATTAATGGCTACCTGGCTGAAATTAAAATGTCATCAGAAATATTTCAGTCCTGGCTCAGAATCTTTGTAATTTATAACAAGACACAGACTTTACCCTGCCAATGTGGGATCTGTAAGCTTGATCAGGTCTCGTGATGGACGTGCTCATTGCTGGCCCCCGGCCAACCCCATCCAGAAGAACGGAGTCATGTTAAAATCCTACCTCCTGGAAACCACAGAACCTGACACGAAACTGCTGAACTAAGGCCAAAATGCATAAGCTGTTACAGAGCTTTGTAAAAATCCAAGAAGACTTTGCCAATGAAAACAAGTGTTTACAATGCGGTCCATTCAAAAGGACCCCATGCCTGGAGTCAGGAGACCTGTAGCTGAGAGCTGGTCCCATCGCTCACTCACCGCTTAACTCAGAGTAAAGGCGCCCTTGTTCTCACTTTATGCTTCTAAAGATGAGTTGGAGAAGAGATCACAAATGATGTGCTCTTTGGCCCAAATAGTGACTTAGAAAATGCTTGAATTAATTACCAATCTTTTCAGACTTGAGAAAATTTACATACAAATTTGGATAGCTGGCTTCTTTTAAAAAGGGAAAAGGATGATCTGGCATTTGGCTGGTGTCACTCATCTGGTGCTGAGTGGTGGTGGGGATGCACCCCCTGCTGGGCACAGTTCCCACCACACCCTGCAGTCTTCAGCCTGGAGCCTGGGCAGCTTTGCTCATTCCAGGATTTCAGCCACACTGGACTCTGGTGCCACAAATACAGATGAGTCACCTAATGGCTCTCCGCAGAGATGCCTCCGATTCCTAGAAGACACAGATGGGCTCTCCAGGGCCATCTGCTTGTAAGGATACGGCAGGGCAGGGACAGAGAAAAGAAGGGAAGCCCAGCTTCAGTACATTCTAATAAAAACACTGCATGTTCCAGCTTCTTTGAAGCTGATATATTAAAACATAAAAGGGATGCTAAGCTAAGTGAATATGCCTGCAGCTGCTTGCACACATCTTCAGCTCTGTGAAGCAAGCCTGCACCAGAATGGTATCAGGGTTGACTGATACCCAAAAAATATGGGAAGGGACAGACAAGAGCCACTTGGAGATGACACTGTATAAATTCGGGGGCCCAGTGGGTCTCAAGGCCAGCTCACCTCTGCTATCCCTCCCAAGCAACCCTGAAAGCTAGCAGAGGATAGGTTTCTGAAACCATTTGTGACCGAAGACATCCAAACACAGTCTACAATACTTAGCGGACAGCAAATGCACAGGACCTTCATCCATCTGGGTGGCATAAATGCTAGGGGTTACACAGCACTCTAAAACACTGATCTTGAAAGCTCCTAAGGAGCACATCTTACTTTTTGTAAGATACCCAACATGCTAGAAGAACTTGCTACCTCCTAATATCCATCAGTATATACTTTCTGTGGCAAGGACACCTGAAACTACCGTGCCCAAGAGATCTGTGAAGGGGGAGCTTGCCATCCTCTGGCACTGGGCCATGTGGTGCCAACCACAGTGCTGGCTGGGGCCTTACTCCCACAACCCCAGGAGCAAGGTCTGGTGGTGGAGAAGATGTGGTGGAGTTCTTTACATCATATAGCTGTACCCTGGTTTCCCAGACAGCCACAGCTGCTGAAACTATGAGGCTAGATGGCCATGCATTTAGAAAACCAATCACTCACGTGAATCATTAATAAAACCTGCAAGACTAATGAAGAAGGGGGTGGGCACACATAGTGCCCCATTTTTAAAAAAAGGATCTCAGGAGACTTTACGGTTGGGACCTACATTAAGGCTCCTGAGGGAAGCAGTGAACTCAATTCTCTTAGGGCTGGGCTTCTGTTTTTCTTTCTGTGCAGACAACAGAACACCAGCTGGTTTCACTGCTCAAGATCTGCCCTGAGAGAACAATGTGAGGAAGGTCACCATTATGTCCTTCGTGCAGCTTTCACGGATTCTTGCTTTGAGTGATGCATTGTCTGCGCATTTTTATCTCTCTCCTTTCCAGAAACTCTGCAAGAACGACAATAGTGGAAAGGAGAGATGGAAAAAAAAGAAGAAAAATAACCATGATGGGGACAATTGCAGAGCAGATAGCGGAGGAAGAGGAGAGAAATTTCGAAGAATCTTTAAAAGGCAGAAAATAAGCAGATTATTAACCAAGGAAGAGGAGAGGAAGCTTCCAACTAAATGCTCATAGCCACTTGACGCCACTAGCTTAGGCCAGGAGACTCCACAGCTGAGGTCCAGGCAGAGGACAGTGGTGGCCATGCCTAACCACGGGAGATGGGGCTGATTCCCTTGAGACTTCCACCCTAGAAACTTCAGGATGGCAGGTAGGGCAGGCCCACAGCAGACTGGGAAGGGCACTAGCTGAGCACAGTAGTAAATGAAACCTGCTCTCCAAGACCTGGGGCTAAGCTCTCGCATGCTCTGTTTTGCTGCCATCACACCTGTGGCTTGGGTCACTCCCATGGGGACACTGGAGTAACCCCTGTGGGCAACAACACACATTAAAGCCCAGATGACACAATCACCCCTCCATGCATGCAGAACCTGCCACGTGTCTTCCAGAGCATCATTCTGCAGCTGCATGGACAGCAACGCAACACCAGATTGCCGAGGAAGACTCTAGCATGAAAGAGGTTAGAACAGCTAGAATTTTTCAGTGATACTGAACACTGTGCAATCCTAAATCACCAAATTTAATACTTCACAGAGTACTAAAAATAACTGAGCCACAGTAAGGTCAGCGCTGTTATTTCAACCAAAAGCTCTGCATTCTTTAAACTGAAAAGAAGGATGAGAAAAGAAGAGCTACAGCATCCTCTGTCATGGCAGAAAGCCAACAGACAATGCCTAAAACTGACAAGTACACAACAGCAAACATGTCACTTAGAAATACAGAAGTAAACGCCAGGGCAAATAATCATGTGTATATGCATGAACTAATAAGGAATGTGCTCTAAGAAATAGTGTAAAGTGAAAAAGCCAGGTACAGATGTGTTTAATATGCTTTTGTTGTGAATACTGACTGATCCTATCCAATAGTTGTGGAAAGGGTTGAACTCAGGGCCTTGCTTGTGCAAGGCATGTGCTCTACCACTGGCTACACACCCTGCACTACCTTTGTTTTGCTTTACAAAGTTTACACATTTAGGCTCTTGTCTATGAAACATGCCTGAAACACATACAAAGCTGGAAGAGTGGGTTTGGGGATCTGGAGTGGGTGTCAAGCTCACCTGAAGTGAATGCTTCCACCCTGTTTATAAACTGTTTATTGTGCATTGCATTCATAACAATGATGGAGAGAAAAACCAAGGCACTCATGGAGCACCTGACATGGGCGCAACACAGCTCCATGATGATGGTCTCCCCGAGTTATGCTCTCTGGAGGAGAGAAAAGAATGTCTATTTCTACTTACTGTGTATCTGAAAAGAATAACTTGTAAAAACGGATGGCACAGGTTGACACATGCCCTCATCAGTCCCCATGGGAGGCAGCCACGAGCCACCCTGAGGAAACAGCAGGAATCCCACAGCTCGGCAGGTCTGATGGTGGGCACGGGATCCTCTGCCCGTGTCCTGCACACTGTCTCGTCCCATGTACTGCAGCCAGTGGAGGCTGACGTGTGCTCAGTTAAATGGATTCACAGATCATGCCATCTGGTTTTAACTAAGCAAATTAATCTCACAAAACAAACAAGTACTTACAAGATGCCTGCGAAGAAACCACAGGCTGAGGCTACCACTAAAAGCACAAGCAGCAGTTAACCAGGACCTGCCGGAGCTAACACACAGCTGAGACCTTTTGCTCTCTCCACAGTCACAGCACGAGGGCAGAGCGGAGATTATCTCATCAGATATGGTAAGAATTGTTAAAGAAAAAACCTGAAATAATTAGAAGGCTTTGGTTAAAACATAGGCTTCCGGGCACTGTTGTTGTAATCCTCGTTAGTAAACAGCTTTCCCAAAGTATACATTGTGCCTTGAGGCTGACGAAGGGTACAGAGCTATCAAAATGGGACATAAAAACGAAACACCTGCGGTATTTTCAAGGATGTTTTAACATAATGTAGCACCAGACTACCATATTTCACAGTGCACAAAATGTTTCTAATTTCATGATTAATGTATGGAAGCTTCTTGCTATGTCCCATTAATATAAAAAATATAAAAACAAAAAAATAAAGAGTCACGAGAGAAATACTTGTTATCCCTATGAACATAAAAATGGTTGAATGCCGAGCATATGGCTCAGTGGCACAACACCTGCCTGGCAAGTGTGAGGTCCTCAGTTCGATTCCCAGTATCAAAAAAAAAAAAAAAGGTTGAAGATGCAGAAAAAGCAACAAGGCATCAAGGTCACATGAATTCCTTTGTCCATAAATACTGCCGGCTGATACACAGATGACAGTGTGCACAAAATAGAATAAATTACATAGGCAAGGTGGTTTGCTTCATGGTTCAAAGTAAAGTTGATTCCAAGATTTCTCTGCTGATATTTGCTAAATTATCTTCTATATTTTAAGAATGAATGTATGTGGTTGAGAGGAAAGCAAGCAAAGCACAAGTCCTTCCAAAAGTTGTATAATTGCAGAGATGACTCATGTGTTTCCTTCACAGATTGGTAAGCCTCGGCAGGGGTCAGAGGTGTCAGCGGCACGCTCCCCAGCAGCAAAACATATAAACACACCTAAGCTTCCTTTCCAAGTAAAGGTGAAAATCAACACTAAGTAAGAAAGTAGTTGCTTTTCAAGAGAAACTGAGGCTTTAAAAAGAGAACAGTAAAAAACCAGATGTTTGGGAATGCTTCCACTCTTGTGATCTTGCTGCCAAAAACAGTGTGACTGTGTCATCTAAGAAAACTCATCAGTGCGCTCAGCCTGGGAAGCAGAGCGGGAAATCTGAAACATGGCCAGAGTTTCAGGCCATTTGTTAACGGGTTTTGGACGTGTTTGTTTAAAAGTTTAAAAATGCAAAAATCCCCCCAATGAGTTCTGAGATTTTTAGGGGAAATGAAATTTGACTCTTTTCAAGTTAACTAAAACCTCTGTAAGTTGGTGGGACGGGTTGAGAAGAGGATGATGTTCTATTGAACACGGCTAGTGATGCTCTGCTTCCACTGGGAGTGACAAATTGTTGTGATGTGTATTTTTCAGCAATGAAAGCCATTAAAATGTGAAGAACTCAGAGCTAGTCCTTTAAAAAAATCACTATGAGAACGAATTTTTCAAAAATGTCAAAAAGCAAATTATACTGCTGTCACCTAAAGAATTACTCTTTGAAAGCAAGAGTTTTTTTAGTGCTAAAATTATTTTTAAAGTACTTAATCTGACCTTCTCTAGTATTTAGAGGTCCTATAAAAGGTATAAAACATTGCTATTTATATATAAATATAATCCATAACCCACAATACACTAATGTGCAGTATGCTCATCCCTACCCCCAGCTTTGTAGATGATTAAGAAAAACTCCAACTTGGAGTCTACTGTACTGAGGGAGAATTTTCACAGTATGGGTATCTTTATACATGTATTGCACCTGGGCTGGGAGCAGGATACTTGGCTGTGGTTTTGGGGAATAGAAAAATAAAGTTCCCAGGCAAGTCTGATGCAGTCACCTCTTCCTTTGGGCATTGAGCAGGCACTACTGACAGAAAGTGACCCCACTGTATTCATGCTTGTGGCAGGCCTAGTACACAGCACACACACCTTGTCATGGCAACATCACCATTTTTGGGTTTTTTTTTTGAGACAGGATCTCGCTGTGTAGTTCAGGCTGGTCTTGAATTCACTATGTAGCTGAGACTGGAGACTGGCCTTGAACTCCCAGGAATCCTCCTGCCTCAGCTTCCTGAGGGCTAGGATTATAGGTGTGTGCCACCTCATCTGGCTCAGCAACATCATCATTTCAAATCAGTCAAAAAACTTCCACACAGACCTGTTTTCTTCCCTCCATAACACTGACTATTCTCACTAATTAGGTGAGAAATATAGTTAAATAACTCAGCAAAGAGGGTAAATGGCCCTTCTCAGATCTCGAGCATTAAGGGGAGAGAGAGTTCCACTCCTCTCATGATCCCTGTGCTTGAACCAACCTCATATTGACATTGAACTCTAAAGTCTGACTCTGGACTTTCCAGTCCTTTTTATCCGGACCTTAGGGCTCTAACGTAGGTTCATATCCATCACCTCTGTAATCCATCACCAGGATACTTTACAAGGGTCCAGATGAGTCTCCTTCAGCGTGTTTATGGGAAGGTACATCCAAGAGGCTTGCAAAAACTTCAGAAGTTTGAGATATAAATTGATATCAAGGGTTTGGGTACAGTTCAATGGCATAGGATTAACAGTAATTTAAAAAAAAAAAAAAAAAACCCAGTAGTTTTAGTTCTGAATCTCAATCTTTATGTTAATTTCTAAAATATAGCCTGTTTAGAAATTTCAGACTAAAGCTTTTGGTTCAGAGCTTCTCTATCTGATATGCTGAATTAGTCATGTTTTCCTGGTGAGTTACATTCTTTAGCCTACTATTTCAAGCATGTGTAAATATATTAAAGAACGGAAGGCAAAAGGCAACTCAAGTTTTGTGTAAAAAAGAAATAACTCTTTAGCAAACAAGATTCCAAAGCCATTGTATTCAGAATAAGAACACATTGTTTATAAGGCATACCAGACTACATTTCTTACATAATTCTCTTTTGTTGCTGAAAGTATTTCTGAAAACTGAGGGTAATCACTAAGTTATTATAGTTTCTCAGCTCAGCTTTTAGCACATCTATGCTGATACCATCATCCTGAACCACAGAGTCATGTTTTCATATCAGTACAGGTTACTTTACGGTTTGATGCAAAATACAGGGGTGTGGTGGAAAATAACTACTAGCTTCATCAATTTCTTTTTCATGGTTGAAAAGAGGATATTTTAACCCTTAGGTGCATGTATAAGTACTTTCACAAAAGTACTTAGGTGCTTTGTAAGTAAAAAAGTTACTTTTTTAAACTGATAAAAAAAACTGTCGCAGTTTCATGATTCATTACTTTTCAAAAACATGTCACGGCAATTAACATATATCTTCCATCCACAAACACTCCCATTCACAAATTGTCAAAAGAACAAAAATGCTACTGTTTGTATTCATTATTTTAGGAAAAGAAGCACTTGCCATTGCATGAGTTTTGCATAAATAATTTTCTCCTCTCCCCACTTCCTCCCACAACATTCTACCAACTATAAAAATAAATGAGCAAAATAAACCAGAGAATTAGATGCCAGCAAATTCTAATCAGATCAACTGACATTAATTTCTCATCGTCCATATGCTAGGAACATGCTGTAATCCACCTAGATTTCATCCAGGCAGTTCCCACTGGATTCTAAACTTGGAAATCTTTAACAGTTTTAACAGGGAACTGTTCTCTTGGTTATTACAAAATATCCAAACTTTTCTTTTGTCATAATAATTCAACCATCTTTTGCTGCTTTTATGGGAATCATTTTTCATCAAGATAAAGGGCAGACTATGCACATTTAACTTAATCATTCCTCCACTTCTAGCAGTACAAATACACTGCTAGGAAGAGCATACAATTGCACTGTGTGGTCTCTCAATGGTTATGCGGTACACGATGCAGATCTGAAACAGCTGCTTCACTTCCTTAATACTTTTTAGAAATGTTTGTTTTACACAAACTGCAGGCAACCCATTGTGACAGCATTGCCTTTCCTTGCTCACCAAGGATGTGAAATCTAAGAAATATTTCAAGTTGCCCTTGTAAATCTGCATCTACACAGATCGCTAAGGAAAGCCATTTGCTGGCACTTTGTAAAAACCTGCTATGATCCATGACAAATTATGTTTTTCATTGCTGCACCTAACTATGCAAGGGCTGTGCCTGCATGAGTTAAAGTCCCATGACTTTCAGGGACAGCAGTTATTTGAGAACTCTAATGATTCCTGTGTAAAGACACTCCATGGAGAATGTCAGAATAGAAGCAACATTAGCAGTAACATCAAGATAAAACAATTTTTTTTTTATAGTGAGAGAAACGTTGGCCTACAGATGTCTTTTTCCTCTACCAGATTATGTAGGGATTAGATCTACTCATCTTTGTACACTTCAGTTCATCCTCAGGGACAACTACGAATGAGCTTTGGAATGCACTTTCAACTAATTGGTCTACTTATAGACTGTAAAAGTGACTTTACTATTATAGCTAGCAAAGATTAATTCTAATACTCACACTGATCCCTCAGAAAACCAAAAGCTAAAATACCAATGACTAAATTCCTATTTACCAAGTAAACAAAGGTTGGTCTGATTAAACACAAGAGACTTATCAGAATTATTTTACTTGCATAAAATAAATGAACTAAAATATTCACTAGACACTCTCAGCTCAGTGATTCTCGAGGGAGATGTTTGTTTTTGTACACATATACAGCATTTTACATTTAAAAGGAAAGCTCCTATCCATTATTAAATCATCTTTATAATATTATGAAGCTTTGCCACCATCCACAGGCCCAGAAAAGTCACAGAAAATGGTACCCTAAATGCTAAAATGTCACCGCACAGTAACAGTAGCTCTCCCTATTGACTAAAATAACAACTTCCTCTCTTACTCCTATCCAGCCTGTTGAGAGCAAATCAAATAAAGCAGAATACTTACCAAAGGCTCAGGTTAACAACACCAAAGAATGTATTCCCCTTTAAAATATGGTCACCTTTAAGTTCACCATTTTGAAACATATACAGTTAAAATCTTGAAAATGAAAAGGATAGTAGTTATTAACAGCATTTTTTGTTGTTTTAAGACAGGGCTTCGCTGTATAGTTTAGGCCGGCCTTGAACTCACTATGCAGCGCAGGCTGGCCTTGAACTCACGGTAATCCTCCTGCCTTAGCTTCCTGAGTGCTGGGATTACAGGCGTGCACCACCACACCTGGCAAAACAGCATGTTTTACTTAACATTTTGATTACACATGGTTTAATGTTTACCTACTTGCATTCCTCAAAAATGTGGATACATAAAATCCTCCCAAGATATATGATTATTCTAAGACAACTTCAGTAGTACATTGACAGGTGTAGGATACTGGGATGGGACCAAAATTTCTATTTTAAGGAAAGCTATCAACCAAGTTAGCTATAAAACACCTTATTCCTTCTTTAAAAAGTCTATATTATATTTCAAAAGTTAAAAGTGAATTTTAAATAACTAATTAAACACCAGAAGATAAACTTAAACACATCCCAAGCACAGGGTATGATATTGTAAGTAGGGTACATTAAAGAAAGTGGTCACCACTTGAGCTAAGGAGATGGGTCTAGGCCCCAGCACAGCCTCAGGAAATGTAATTTTTACTAATTTGCTGATTAGTTAATTCAATCTCCCTAGTTTTCTTGTCTTTTTAAACACCCTGGGAAGAACACAGGTGCTCTTCAGAAGTAACCAAAGACAACAGAGCCTGTAGTTACTTCTGGCAGTAAATGTGCTCAATTCTACAGGGCAGTGGGGGTCCTTTCTGAAATACTTCCCTCAAGACAGGATTAAGAAGGAACTACTTAACCTTCACTAGATGACTGAAAAAAGGAAAGGTGCCCGACCTCTTACTGACGGACTGTCTATCTGCACGATGCTGTGTGCTCAGCGCTCCTGCCTGAAGCACGCCCACAACAGCAGGCATCGGACAGCCTTGGGTCTGCTACGACACTGCCAGTGATGCTGAGCCCTTTCCCCTCCCAACTGCTGACTTCACACTGGCTTACGCTGGCCGTGACGATCACAGTAAGTTTCATTATGTGATCTACATGCTTTCCTCTAACTCTGGGGCACACAGCACTGAAATGGGGAGTCTTGCCTGTGTTTATTATACATTGTGAAGTTATAAAGATTGCTTCAATTCCCCACTCTGTAGCTATTCAGTATATAAGTACCCACTTCGATATTTAGATGTAGAATTACCAAGCCTGCTAAAGTGTAAGTGGACAGAAATGATTCTCATAACATAAGCAATGGAGATTTGGCAATGAAAACTGCTTTCTCTTGTCACTGTGAATCCAGCCAGTCAGCAGCTTCTAGACAGAATGAACTGTTGTGTTTGTTCGCTTTACAGCAATGGCCCTACTGTTCTGTTTTTGGACATTAGCAAATATATGATTATCAGCAAAACACTAGAATGGGCCATAGAGGAGGAGAAAAAACCCTGAAAACAACAAACCCTTGTTTCTGTGAGTCTTGATTTCAGGCACACCAACCACCTAGACCTCAGAAAGGTAAGCTAATGAGGCATGACTCATCACGGATCAGCTACTGCAGGGTGCCTGTTCTGAGCCCCTCACCTTCCATTCCGTTAAGCCAGGAGACTTAGGCAAGACTAGACATATCACCTGTCTTACTCTTCTTACAAGGGTAAATACTAATGGATGGGAACGTGGAAGTGGAGGATGAGGGAGGGCAGCAGGAACTAAAATGATAGCTTCTCCCAGATCAGAAGCCAAGTCATACGTGTTGCCCAGAAAGCAGCACAAGACCGCACGCAGTACGCTAGCACAGCACAGCACATGATGCTGTTTTACTTTGCACCGACAGTCAGCAGAAAATTTCTTTTCTATAGCAGCCATGCTGTTTCCAAATAATTTTAAAATCTGCCTTTTTGTAAATAATGATAATAAAGGGTTGTAACTGCTCACAGGTTTAGGGTTTGGAATCTCCCCAGGTATGATGAAACCCTGAACTCCAATGTGACTATATTTGGAGATGGAATCCTTATGAGGTCATTAAGGTTAAGTGAGGTCATAAGGGTGAGACCCTGATCCAACGGGATTAGTGTCCTTATGAGAAGAGACATCAGACAGTTTGGTCCTTGCTCAATCTTTGCCTTCCCAGCCCCTACATATCCTATGTACGGACATCACGTACCACATGAAAGGCTGTGTAAGCGTAACCAGAAGATCACCATTTACAAGCCAGAAAGAGGGCCCTTACCAGAACTTTGATTTGGGCCCCCAGGACTGTGAGACAGCAAATATGGTTTAAGTCACCCAGTCTCTGGTGTTTCGTGAGGGAAGCCCGAGCCAACTTTGACCTCACAGTGCACAAAGCAGACATCACCATAAGGTTATATAAGACGTTAACTTCTGAGTGAAGAGGATATGGTGGTTCTCTGTATTATTTTTTGCACTATTTTAGATACCTGGAGTTATTTCAAAATGAAAAATAAAAGCAAAGTGTTACATGGTATTTTTAATATAGTACATAAACCATGTGCACTGTGCTTACATGGTTGACCACTTGGTCTTACCTCAGTGACAGTTTTCTTGCCATATAATGTTTATATACAACTGACTGGACTATTTTTCTCATTTACCACTGGAATGAATGATACTATCTCTTATTTCATGAGCTGGAAGCACGTAACTCAGGGGTAAAAAACTCACATTCCCAGAACTTGGCTCAGTTCCACCCTCACTGTTGAATGGATGAATAAATATATCCTCAAGACTTACTTTGACATAAAAGTTGGCAGAGGGGAGAGGACATAAAATTTTTTTCATTACTAGGGATTGAACCAGGGCCTTAAACACACTAGGCAAGTGCTCTACCACTAAGGTGCCATCTCCAGCCCCAAAAGGATTCTTGACTGTCACATTATCAAGTTTTATGAATAATTTCCAATCAAGAGAAAAAAAACTACTTCTGAAAGTAGTTCAGTTTTATACTTTGTTTTGTATTCTTTGGTTTCCTATTTGTAGAGAACCTTTTTACCCTCAGCATTTAGTATTTCTAAAAGGTGACAATAAAAACACCAAGGCCAACATTTGTTTAGGGCATACTATGTATCAAGTACCTGCTAACTGCTTAACAGTTTCTCCGATACAATCATCTGAGCAACTACTATGCTGGATCCTGGGCAGATAAGACAGCTGGGGCTAGGAGTGGATCAAGGTCATCATGACCTCCTCCTGTGGCACAGTCCTATCCAGATCTGGTCCCTGCAACTCCAGAACCTGGGCTCTCAGCCACGGCTTTCAACTGCCTTTTGTTTACACACATATAAATAAATAAAAAGGACATAAATTTTTTTTGTTTGTTTGTTTTTGTTTGTTTTTCTCCGGTACCGGGAACCGAACTCACGACCTTGCACTTGCCAGGCAGGCGCTTTGCCGCTGAGCTAAATACCCAACCCCCCAGGACATAAATTTTAAAAAGAGAAAAAACCTGCTCAACTACGTAAAGTATCCAGAGGAAAACTGCTTAGGGGGTTGATGGTAACTACTTAAACACAAACACAAAATCTCCAAGTAAAATACCTTCTTTTTGTAGATCTATACAATTCTCTGCTCTTTTTATTTTACCCATTCCCAGTCAAAATTCTTTTATGGAACAAAATCTCAGAATTGCCTCAGCCGCTAGTAAAGAGAAAAAAATAACATTATGCTCATCATTCAGGTCGGGCTGTGGCATGAAGAGCTGCTCAGGGTGGTGAGTGAGGGATGCAGTGTTCATGCTCCCGCGGGGAAAAGGTGCCAGGTGGCGGCGGGGAGACAGACAGCAGAAGCCAAATCCAAAGAGGGCAGTGTCAGGGATCCGGAAGGGCTGAGTCCTACTCTGCTGTCATTCTTTAATGCCACACTCAGACGCTGGTCGCGTATGCTCAAAACACACTTCCCATGCTGGCACAGAAGGAGTGAGACAAACGCTAGCACTGCAGCATGGTTTGTTTTCTCAAATCTTTGTCCCAGTGTGGTGGCAACTGAGCACAAGCAAGTGCAAGACCAGGTGAGTGAGAATACATGTGCAGAACAGTAGGTGTAAATCTCTGCAAGCCATCTCAGACACAATCTTAGGAGGACGAAGATTCGAGTCCACATACCTGGGGTTGCTGTGAGGATGAACCGAGCCTACCACAGAGGCCGAGTCTGGCACCCAGTGAGCATATCTTACTGTCACGGTCATCAGGGTCCCCAGAGTACAGGCCAGGGGCAGACACTTAACATGTAATTCTTTGCTCACTTTTACTGAAAACAAAATGTGATAAAGCAAATTATGATTATTTGACTTAGAGTCATTTTGAGTGCATGACTACACTGAGAAAGAGCAGCTGATGGCCCACGGAGCAGATTCATTGCCCTGTAAAGAGTGTGTCCCCAAGTGACTGCCGGAAAGCTCAGCCAAAGAGCATGGGGAGAAGCAGGCTGGACCAAAACCCAAGTCTTCCCAGATTGGCTCTGCCTATTTCATTTCATTGCCATCAGCAAATCTAAAACTACCCTGCATCACACTTTTCCCTATAGGAAACTGTGAGGTTTGCCTCTAGTATGTCACCTTCCTTTCCTATAGTGCTTCTTGTTTACCTTTAAAGTTCATTTCCTTAGCGGCTGCAGTTTGGGGGAACATTTAAATACTTGCTGACAATGCTGTTCAAACAACTTTAAAAGTCTGCATCCGTTTTTGTTTAGCTCCTTGCAGCAAAGAGCTAACCTGTCTGGCATTTGGTTGTTTATTATAATTAAACAGCATCTTTTAAAAGCCCAAATTTAGCAAGTCAATTAAGGGCTGATTATTCACATTATAAAAGAAGACTGCTTTAAAGAAGGGTTTACTGAAGTTGCCTTTCCAAGGTCCAATTTGCTTTCTTTGTAGCTAGGAAGCTTTGACTTTTAAATCTATGGAGAAACCATTTAGGAGGGAACACATACAAAAATTATATAAAAGCAAAATTCATCTCTAACTTCACCAAATACTAACCCTTACTAGGCTGAAAAATATCTCCCTTAACTGTCAAGTTTCTTCAGTCTAAAAAACAACCATGAAACTTAGTGGTTTGTGTTTCCCTCTAAAATTTCAAATTTGTATAAACTCCAGTCCTGCCTTAGAAAATAATTACTGCTTTTTAATTGAGATTTTAAAGATATACTCTATGTATTCATATCCATTCTTTAGAGATATGTAGTAAAGTGTATTAGTCACCTTTTCAGGACAAAATACCTGAATTACACAATTTAAAAGGAGGAAAGGTTTATTTCTGTTAGTGATTTCCGAGGTTTCAGTCCATGGTCAGCAGGCTCCAAGGCAGAAAGATCATGGTAGAAGGGTCTGGTGGAGGAAAGTTACTCACCTCATGGCAGCCAGGAAGCAGGAAAAAAGAGGAGAGAGCCAGAGAAAGAGAAAAGAGTAGGGGATAAGATTTACCTTCCAAAGACATGGCCCTAGGGACCTGCTTCCTCCAGTTGGGTTTCACCTGCTAAGAGCCTGGTGAGCTGTGAAGTCATCAAAAGAGGATCCATTGATGACGCTACGGCTCTTAGGACCCACCTCTGCACACTGCTGCACTGGGATAAAGCCCTCAATACTGGAGTCTTTGGGGGACACATCCTACTTAAACCATAATATGAGGGGAAACTAAGACAAGCGGGTTCACAACCAAGTGACAGAAACATAAATCTGAGAAGGGTTAGCAGTTTTATAGAGGAGGAGGTCCACTGGTAGAGCACAGGGGACTGTTTCTAGGACAGTGAAACTACTCTGTATCTACTACAATTGTGAGTATGTGTCACAATACATTTGTCAAAGCCCACAGAGGGTACAACACAGGACACCAGTGTAGACTATGGATGCTGGTTGATAATGTGTTACTGTAAATACACTGCCTGTAAGACATGTCCCTCTGTGGTGTGGGATGGGATGCTGAAGAAGGCAGGGACCAGGTATGTATGTAAGAGTATATGGGAACTCTACAGTTCACTGAATTTGCTGTGAATGTAAAATAATTTTAAAAATAAAGTCTACTAATAAAAAAGTATCAAAACCATGAAATGCTGTAACACTGCTGAGAAGGAAGAGTTGCTACCTATTGAGCTGGAGGAAGATATGTTGGAGGGAGACACTGAAGGAGGCAAAAGACTTAGGTTTGAATAGAACACATTATCAAACAAGGGCAAGGACAATGAAGAATTTCAAGGGGCCAAGCTGATGAGACTTTATAAGCGCCAGGTGGAACAGGCTGGTTTCTCCTCTGTGGTACTGAGAAGGCATGAAAAGCTGTAAGCCAGGGGATTACATGATGCTATAAGGCATGGCAGGGACCTCTGAGGAGTGAGCTCAGTGTAGAATTGAGTTTGAAGGACAGACTGGAGGCAGACATCACAGCGCAGGCCTGAGCACTGGGGCACAGGACGGGAGGGGAAGGGAGAGGGAGGGGAGAGGCTCAGAATGCTTCAGAGGTCTCACACGTTTGAGAAGAGTGCACTGAAGCCATTGCCTAAAACAGGAAATGCAGAAGGAAAGGTTGACGTAGAGTATGTGGAAGATGCCTTATTTTGGAGTGCACATGGGTTTATGCTGAGATATCTAACACGTAGTCCAAATGGGATTCTAAGGCTAAAAATACCTAGAAGTAATCTGCAAACCAATTTTTAATTGAAAATTTTTTGTCTTTTTTTGCAATGCTGGGAACCAAACCCTTGTGAATGCTAGGCAAGCATTATACCACTGAGCTATGTCCTCAACCCTAATTTTAATTAAGCTTTAGGGAAGAGCTATAGTTGCAGGAATTAACAATGTCACAATGGGATTCAGAGTGGGAAAAGAAAATGGCAGACTCTGCAGAAGAGGATACCACGAAGGAGAATGCAAGTGATTCTTACAGAGAGAGCACCCAGGAGGGAACAGGGAAGGCTCTCTGCAGACCGCTCAGTGAAATACTGCCACCTCCTCCTGGCATCACAACTCACTCAGCATGCAACCCCGCTTCCATGGCAGAGGCGCAGTACTGTTAAGGGAAAGCCACACTGTTACTTTATGCAAGTTTACAACCTAGGACAGGACATGTAGATCTGTACTTCAGGTCTGAAACAGGCTTTCAGAACAAAAGCTGAGTAGCTGTATTAACAGTCTCCAGGCAATCATGCCTCCTTGGTAACCATGCTGTTGCACAGGCTCCTCGCGCAAGAACTCTGGTCCTGGCTGTGTGCCTCACTTTGGCAGTGGGCCATCCATCAGCAGGTGAGACCAAGCCCAAGTTTGACAAGCGCCTTGGTTCTGAACTTCATCCTTATCATTGATTTTACCTGTGATTTACAAGAATTTAAGAGCAGAAGGAACTGAGATGACCCAAAAACGAAGAAATTAAAACCAAAAGAGTGACTCATACCTAAAGTAACACAACCTGCTACCACTCAGCCAAGTGGGCTTTGGACTACTTCAAACCTGCCCAGGCACCATTATAGACTCTGC
This sequence comes from Chinchilla lanigera, assembly GCF_000276665.1. Lineage (NCBI taxonomy): Eukaryota > Metazoa > Chordata > Mammalia > Rodentia > Chinchillidae > Chinchilla > Chinchilla lanigera. The sequence goes on along the minus strand of NW_004955429.1, from coordinate 6,311,818 downwards.
ATAGTTTAGGCAAAAATGACTCTATTCATAGACTTGTTAGTTCAAGAAAGCCAGCCTTTCTCATGCCCCAGTGCACAAGGTGTGCACTTCCATGGCCCATGAGACGCAACCACCGAATGGAGGCATCCAGGTGGTCAAGCAATACAGATGTCAAGCGCAGCGGCTGAAAGGTCGCAGCAACTGTGCGCCAAGGGGAAAGCCACAATTCAGCCCACGACCACCAGTGCACCTGAGGTGCAAAGAGCGCACTGCCTTGAAAACCCTACAGAATGTGTTTATGCAACATTTCCTCTTGATGCACATTTAAACTGCAGGTTGAACAGTACTCACACACTAAAAGGATCTCACAGGTACACCTTAAAACAGACATTTTCTGATTCACAGAATGAATTTTAATGGATAATCTGAAAATAAGTGTGAAGATAGCTCTGTAATGGATCTGTAACTGAATACATCTCTGGAAAATTTGCCCTTTGGAGATCCTTTGCTCTGCAGTCCCACCCATTTATCCTTATCCCTCTCTTCCTGAGCAGTCTCCTGGGAGCTGCAGCTATAGTGGAATGTGCAGTAGTGATTCCTGGTGGGGACCCATGGCGGCTGTATTTTGGATAATAATTTGAAGCAGGTTTCATGTTTTTGGTTGACTGTACCTGGTTAGAATAAACGAATATAATTAAAACAGAAAGCATCCCATTTTGGTTTTTAAAAAATCCTATATGAACTTAGGTTACGCACATTAAAAGCACATCGTATGAAATGAAGTCTACTTGTCTCTACCACATTGTTCACTTTCCTTGAATAATCTCTTTTATTAATGTACAATGTTCTTTATTTACAATTTTATTGGTAAAAAAGAATAGGGAAAACACAGGGCTGATCCTGTTGGGTTCACGTTCCATTTCAAATCTCCATCGAATTGTCTAAAGAAATACAACACTGAACCTGCACGTGCAGTTTCCTCTGTAAAGTACAGTGCCCACATTCTAGGTGGTCTTTCAACCACATAAATGCAAAGGAAAGGAAATGACTCTTTGAAAACTGTATCAAATGAAGGGTCTTTAAGTGTAAATTTATGTTGTTGATATTAACACATGCCTGATGAAACCAAAAGCTGGAAAAGCAGTTACACTTCCTACTCGAGAGGGCAGTTACAACTATCATTTTCCTCAGTGACCTTTATATTTCAATGGATCATGAACTGTTATGAACTTACTATGAGGTGTAGCTAAAGTCAGAAGAGAAGACACAGGGAGAATATGATTGGGTTCCAGCCCCTTTCAGCTTTGATGCGCCCTGACCCATGGTTCTGTGGGATGACAGGGCAGTGTGACTGGGGTACAGGAAGCGGGCATGGGGCAGTCCTGGGGTGGGCATCCTGGAGAAGAACCGGGCTGCACTCCTGGATGGAAAGCCTTTCCTGGGGGTGGGATGAGAGAACCTACTTCTGCTTCTCACTGTCATGGTGTGTGTGTGTGTGTGGTGGTGGTGGGGGTGTCCCTTTCTTCTGGGGTCTTTCTGCTCCAAAACAATAAACACTGGTTTTGAGAGAAAAAAATCTCTTCTTTATGTTTCCTTATTAAGGTTCTATATATGTATGTTCACATTCTTTGGTTAATTTGACTTAAATTTATAGCATCTCTCAGTAACTGTTTGCCTACCCTCTGCACTGAACTGTCTTCTTGACTCTTCGTCTTTAATTATTCTTAAAGTGTGGCTCAACAATTCCTACTTAAGTATGAAACCAAAAGGAAGGGGCAGGAAGAATCCAACAGAACTACTCATGTTCCTTCTTCCTTCCTTCCTACTTGCTCTGGATCCCATTTAAATAGTTCTGGTACTCAATATTTTAAATGGAAATTATGTTACCACTCCTCTGGTAAACAAGGATCCATTTTTTAAAGGGAGGTAATTAAAATACTTTTCTGTTTTACTCTATGTCCAACTGAAAGAAATTCTCTGAAATAATGTACTGGCTTTTGTTTTATAAAAAGTGTGTAAGACCCTGAAGTTCAAAGGAGCAGGTCTGAAACTCAGGGTGTCTTGCAGTCTTACAGTTTTTCTGCAAGACTAAAAATTATACCTATGTTATAATCCTTCTAGTAACGATACACAGCTTTCAGTCCTCACAGATCTCTAGCACTTGTTTAAAAAAACTTTTTAAAAAATTATTTTTGTTAACACCAAATTGAAGATGTGCTTGTTTAACACAGCCACAGGAATTTAGCTTGAAAGTGTGTTCTGGAGGCCACAGCCAGAGGCACTACTGCCAACCTTCAAATTCACTTGATTGTACTAACAGGAAAAATGAGTTACTCACCACTCAACCTGTGGTCAGGAGATAAGGAGAAAAAAAAATCCTTAATACAATACATTCACTGAGTAAGACATCAGGAAAAAAATTTAAAGCACTTGTATTAGGCTATAAAAGGCAGCTATAGGTTGCTGGAACCCAAGGAAGGGAAGAAAAGAGTACCAAAAAATCTTAGGGATCACCAGTCTTTACAATGTGAGTAATGAAACAAAAAAGCGTGCAGAGGAACACCAGCTGAGCTTGCCAAAAATATGTTAACTTTATACTTAAATCAAAGGAAGTTAAAAATGAACATTTTAATTAATTTAGTGACATTAAAAATGTATCTCTTTTAATTTTTCCATTCAGTAGTTAGGAGTGCCAAGTACCACATCTATATGGTACAACCTATAATTCCTGCTACTCATGAGCCTGAGGCAAGATAGAAAGTTTGAGGCCAATGGGGCAACTGAGTAAGATCCTATCTGCAAATCAAAAATAAAAAGGGGTGAGGATATAGCTTAGTGATACAGTATCCCTCGTTATCCCCGGTACTCAAAAAAATGACTAAGGGTGGTTTTTTTTTTTTTTTTAAAGTATGCATATTTTTAAAGGTAATCATATATTTTTTCAGGTCCAAAATGACTTGGAGATGAGCAGACAAAAAAGTGGATAATACATTCAAGAATGCAAACTGGTAAAAACACAGCATGAATACACAGAAAAATATCAAACTAAAATTTCCTTAAAGTTAGAGCACAACTTTTCACAACACAGAATGTCTCTAACTTTTCTAATTAAAACCAAACCAGTAAGGAGAGACACTGATCAACCAAAGTTACAATAGGAAGGAATACCTTCTGTGTATTAGACAGTAAGATCACTGGTAAATAATAATGTGTATTTCAAAACAGCTAAATGGGAGGATTTTAAATGTTTGAGGTGATGGGTATGCTAATTAGCCTCTCTGATCATTTCACAAGCACACATGTATTAAAACATCACATCATACCCCAAAATAGTTATCATTAGCCAATTAAAATAAAATTTAAAAAACCCTAAAATAGATTTGCTATAGCTATTTAAAAAGCTTAAAACTGTAGCTTAAAACTGAGTATTTTTAGTGATCTCTTCCCTTCAATATTCATAAAAGGATTTTTATGCACACCAACAAAACTAAAGAGTTGTATTTAATTCATAAAAGCACAAACAATTAAAGACACTGTAATGTCTTCATCTGGACAAATTCACAATCCTTGTTTCAGAACATGCAGAACATGGGAAGGAAATTACTATGCTGAATTTCATCCAATATCCAGCTGTAATTCAATTTTCAAACTTAATTAAAAATGGCAATATTACTAAGAAGAATCAAATTTCAATCTAATGGGTATGTTGTCTTTTTTTTTAAGAAAAAGTAGAAGACAAATTAGGATGTCCCAAGCAAAGGACTAACAGCTTGTTTATTAGAATTGAAAGCCACAAGTTAAACAGATGTTTTGAATTATTACATTTATTGAAACACAATCCTTTACACAAAGCTCACTGGAGTTTTAAATTAATTTTACAATACTGAAAGAAAATATGTATTTGACTTAATAGAGACTCCAAATGTGGAAGAGTGACGACAGTATTGAATCCTGGGAAACTCCCTCCTCTAGCATCTCCCTTGGTAGCACCAGGTAGTTTTAGCATCCCAGAACCCTTGGTGACAATCAAGTGCTCTTTCTATAGGAAGAACAGCACCTCCTGGGGGTGGGCAGCCTGGGCTAACTATGAATTGAGATTCTGCCTGCAGAGGGGTCAGCTTATTTACCAAAGCCAGGTCCTGTTCATGGGAATGAAGCATGAAAGAGGCTAAGGAGCAGCAGAATCAGCTGGCAGGGCAGCAGCTGGGGCAGGAGAACAGGCTAGCCAAGACCCGCTGCCCCACAAAGGATCCAGGGAGTGGATTATGCTGATGTTGTGTAATAAAGCAGCGCGCCCAGTGACCCGTGCAGAGCCTCGGGGATTGCCTGCCCTCTTCATGGAGTTCTGCTGAAAGAGACAATGATGACCACATCCTAATATTCAGACTTCTCACTAGATCCAATTTATTTACCTTCTTCTCAGCCTGGGAAAATGGATTCTGGACTCTGATTGACACTAAGTTGCTTAAACATGGCTCAGTTTTGTATTCCCTAATGAAAAGTGGAAATGAAGTGCAGCTGCGACGGAAAGACTCAGACGCAGTTAGATGAAAGGGAATGCGGTTTACTATTCTTTGTAGACACACAGCAAGGAGGGTCAAGCCTCGTAAGATCTAGGGGAAAATTATCACACCAAACAGTAACCAATTGTTATAAGAGAAGCAACAATGATTTGGTGAAAATATACAATTTTATTCATGTTTCACTTTGAAAAGAAATTGTTTAATGCCTATAAGCACCTTATATGGTTAAACCCTATCAACTAGAAAAGTAACAATCTATGCTTGTTCAGCAGAAGTGTTTTTAAGTTGGTCATCATACCTGTAAATTCTACTGTATTTTATGACATGCAGTGCTGTGGGACAGACAGCAGCTTTGACCTGGAGGGCCCCCGGAGACCTCCTAATCTAACACCATGCCTTATAAATTAAGAGTCCGAGGCCCAAGTCCACTCCTGGAAGAGGCAGGTGAAACTCTTGGAACTGCCCAGCGAGCAGTCTTTGCTTTCACCCATACCCTGCGTGAAGTCAGTCTAGCCACCAAGGCCACTCAGCCCCTAAGAAGAGTCTGTCTCAGAAAATGGGTCGTCAGTAGAACATACTTTAAAGGGTTGACTTTGAAAGAAAGAGTGAATTTTTTTTCTCTTTAAGAGATTTCATATGCATGTGTTTAATGTATACTCAGCCTTCTCATTTGAATGCCAAGCTCACCACCTGCACCCCATACTCCCTGAACCCCAAATCTTCCTGCTTTTCACAGGACTAATAGTTCTGTATGACTGTGACCCCACTCCCTGGCCATCACAGAGTATCCTACTCCACAGCCACAATTGCCTAGTCCAGGGCTGACCCCTGACCCGAGCAACCACAGTGAGTCTCCTTTTTCACTTGTACACTGGGGACTTACACTCCCGCCTCTCCCACTGCTTGATGCAGAGATATCCAGAATGAGGTGGTCAGTGTCCACACAGTCTGGCCTGCAGGAGGGAGAAAGGGCCGGGAGGAGTCGGCATCACTGGTCTCAGCTGTGCTGCAGGCCCAGCCACATTCCTAACTCTGGACCCCAAACCATCCTAGGGACAAACCCTTCTTTCTGTGTAGCTTAAATTAGTTTTTGCCACTTAAAAGCAGTCTTATATTACCTTCAAGTTTCACTGAATTTTCCTTTAAAGATATTTAACATCAACTGTATGATTTGAGGCAAAACAAGGTTCTTGGGCAAATAAAAAGTACTCTAATATAAAATAATATATGGAGAAGTACACTAAATAGAAAAGAATACATGGATGGACATGCAAAATCAACCTTGTCACTCAAAGTCTAAATATACAATTCATTAGACTAAATAACCATTAAAAACGACTAATACAGTACATGCAATTTAAGATGTTTTATATAATGTTTCATTCTCTCATTATGAGTATTTATTACAGTGCTTGACAGATCTACTTCTCACTGAGTTAAGGAAATAGCACATTCACATGAAAACACCCAGGGCTCGGAACAAACAGAGATTCTGTGGTCTGGTTCAGAGAAGGAAACTGCTCTCATTCATTACAACTCCCAATAACCTTCAAATCTTCATAGTTAGTTCATGTATTTTACCATCATCGGTGCCAAGCAGTTTTCTTTTATGTGACTTCCCCATCTCCTGTTACATCTTAAAACTATTTCCTCTCATCCGTCTGCTTCGGAGATGAGGGGAAGTTCTCGGCTGTTAGGCCTGAGATTACCTGTCTCCTTCATTAAGCCACTCTCCAAAGGCTCCTGCACTGGGAGGAGGTGGAAAGGCCTGCTTGTCCCAGAGGATGACAGACACCTCATTAGGATGGGGCCAGAACAAGGACTCTCAAAAGCCTCCTCCTTTCTCCCAACTGACTACACACTGCTACCTAGCCTGGGGCTGGAAAATCGTGACCTTAAGGCAAATCTGACTGCCTCCTGCTTGTTTACGCAAAGTTCTGCTGGGACTGTGCCATGACCATTTGTATCTATGTCATGTATGGCTGTGTTCATGTCAAAAGGGCAGATCTGAGTTTGACAGAGATGGTATGACCTGCAAAGCCTAAAACATTTACCATCTTTTGAAAGAAAAAGTTTACCCATGAATCTATCTTAGGAAGGAGGATTAATCCTATCAGACCCTCCACCCCTGTGTAATCCAGTTGTTACAAGGATCCCAGGCCCCAGCCCTGTTTAGTTGCCTTCAAAGATCTAACCTGCCCCAGACTCCCAAATCTTTCCCTGGAGCTCTCAGAAGTCATGATATGTTATTGCCAAAAAACCCACACCTCTCTTCCAAGCCTTTCTTTAGCTTTTCACACCAATCAAATCCTGTTTGTCCCCGTGGATGATGCTTCCCTTGCGGCACCGTCAAGACTTTCCTCTAGTGGCAGGCGGTGCCTCCTTGTGCCTCCTTGCTCGTTCCAGACCTCTGTTCCTACCTGCTCCCTAAAGCCACCATCTCCTTTGAAGTACAATGTCGTCACACTACACCACACTAGCTCCGCCTCTCACAGGAGTCCTGGCCACCATGTCTTGCCCCAGGGTTCACCACCAACCTAGAGAACGCTGCCTGTCCGGAATTTGTGTAATCAGAACCCCCAAACAGACCTCTAACAAGCATCTCAAAGAGCAAACAACTTGCAAAATCTGGAGTTCTGCTCTTCCCTCCGACTTCTGCATCTCACATGAGTGGCACTTCCATGCCCAGGGTGCCTCAGCCCCAAACCCTACTGTTAACTCTAGCTCCACTCTCACATCCTGCATCCAAGGCTGCATCCAATCTCTGGGCTCTTTGAACAGAACATGCCCCCAGGCAACTACTCCCCACCCTGGCCTCTCTCCTCCAAACCCCTGACCAGCATGGCTTCCTAGGGCCTTGGATCTCTATCCTCCACCCAAGCCATTCTTCATGGAAATAAATCTGATTATTATTCTCCTTTACCTCAACTCCTAGAGAAGTCCTTATCTTGGCCCAGCCCCTGGTCTGCCCCTGGCTAGTTGGAGCTCACTCTGTCCTCTCTGCTTTAAAGTCTCTCACACATGCTTCTCCTTCACACATTCGCACTTGATAGACCTTTTGGCTAGAAGAACCCCAACCCCAACCTCTCACCTGAGGCCTCTGCACAAAACTCATTTCAGCAGCAAGGGCTCCCCATCCCCCCCGCCCCAGCATCTAGCACAGCAGCACTTCACTCTAATGCCAGTGGTGGTGAACCTATGGCACATGTGCAGAAGCTGGCTGCTTGTTATCACCAAGAGCTCTAAAAGGCTCACCATCACTGCCTAACCTCCTTCTCCAGCTGTACTTTCCTCCAGAGCCCTTGCAATACAGTATCTGACATACTTCATTTGCTTTCTTGTTTTACCTCCCCATCCTAGAATGCCAGACATGACCATGGGACCTTGTCTGTCTGTCTGTCTGCCTCCCCCGACCCGCTTTATTATCCCCTGGGACCTAGACTAGTACATGACATGCAGTAGCAAGGCTATAAGTGTCTGATAAATGCATTCAATGAACCAACCTGCCAAGTCACTATTACACATTCAGTAGCTTTTCCTAATTGCAGAAGGAAAAAAAACGAAACACTTCTGTTAATTTGTACATATTCTTAAAAATTCTAAATCTGTAAGCTGGTAACCTTCATATGACCTTGTTTTCTAGGGCCTACGACCTACTCATTCTTCTGCTTAGGACTTACTAAAAGGGAAAAGAAATACCGAACAGGTAGAATCAAAGTCACTATAACTGGTCAGAATGTTCATTTAAATTATCAAGTTCTCCAAACAGAGACAGTTTTAAAATTTCTGTGTATTGCACAGTCTCCACAGCAGGCTGACAAAACTCACTCTGAAAACACAATAGTTTTTTTTTTAAAAAACAGGCAAGGATTAAAAAATTGTAATACCTATTACACTGCAAATATATATGATGAGTCATTAAAAATAAATTAGTTGTGCAGGAATACAATAAATGGAAAATACTATAAACTTTGCTACAAGTAACAAGTGGAAAATGCCAAAACAATACGCCCATATGGTAAAATATTTAATCATGTAATTAACAAAGGTAAGCCAATAAAATTGGCACAGTGAAGACAGAAAAGGCTGGATCCGAAAGCCAGCTTTCCTGCAGACCCAGGAGGACAGCAGTCTTCCGCTTTGGCACTGCGGTCTGAAGGACTCCTCGCTGGACACATGATGTGCCTTGTGGTGAACACACTGTGGGTCCAACAGTGTGGCTGGAGGAGGAGCCGCAGGAGGAAGGAAAAGGCGATTAAGATGTCCATGGATTTTCACCTATCTTCTTTAAAAAATATTTCAGATATAGTCTTTCACTGAGTAAGTTTTATTCTTTAATCTCACACAAAACCTTTCATCGTGATGCTCCAGCACCTCGTTTTATATTTTATTTCTAGTTATCTCATACTCATCCAATAGGTGCAGCAGCAGTGGTTTTCAGTACACATATTTTTTCTAACAGCCTTGAGCTCTAAGAGACAGGAAAGCAACTGGTTTGAATGGTAAAATCTCAAGACTACCCTTACTTCTGCTGAGTGTAACTGTGTGGAATGCCGCCTTTTTTATCAGAAAGAGGCACAGCACCAATATCAACACCGTGTTTCTAACTGGCCAGGGCGCTGCGTCCTCCTCTTTGGCCCAGGCATGGGTGGGAAGCCAAGGGAGTTCTCCCAAGATGCCTGGGGAAACAGGCTCCATGTACCCCACTTGCAGCATAGGACAGGTAGGAATGACCCAAAGATTGAACCACACTTATTGAAGCAAAGGCCAAAGGATGTAGTTAGATCATTTTTCAGATAGGCTTCTAATGTACTTTGTCCTTTAATCACTGCCTTGGAATCAATACAGGTTAGGAAGGACTTGGACTCTTCTTACAGGACAGAATTAGCAGGGAAAGATGCAGGCTGTATCCACAGGGCTGCCTACCCGGCTGACCGGAGGGTGTTCTCTCTCACTAAAATAAACAAGGTGGTGTTTACATGCACTATAAAGTTCTCCTGAACAAGGACTGGAAACTGCTTTCTAAATGAGGTTTCTTTTTTACTGCCTCTCTGGTACAAGCAGGACAGGAAATATGAGGCCTTGTAACTGCCATTACTACTCTACCAAGCTGAGGTAGCAGGGCACAGGGCAAGAGAATCAGATTCTAAGTCCTTCCGGATAAGCTGGTATCTATTTAGCAGTGTGCTTTCCTGCTTTGTCTTAAACATGTCATTATTTCGTGGAAGCTTCTGGGACAGAGGTGGGGCAGGGACACAGATAAGAAAATGAAAGGCACACAAGGAGGCAGGCGTTAGAGATAAACCTGCTCTCCTGGATTTGATGGCTGAGCCCCCTCCTCACACGCCACCTGAGTCATCCTGTCTATGCAGTGTGGAGTACGGTGACACGGAGAAAAGCAAGGACAACAATGTCATCTGCATTCAACATCATGGAGGGGACAGAGAGACTGGTGTGATGGTTGGCACAGACGCTGCTCTCTGCGATCAGCCATCTCATCCTTGTCCCAAGTAACGGGTAACGCCGCTATGATCACAGAGGTTACACAGAGGGTCTCTCAGCACGGGACCATCGAGGCTGCTCCCAAATTAAGCCACAGTAAACGGCCCAATGAAAAGATGCTATTGACAACAAGTATGTGCAAGTGACCGTGTGGGATTTTATCCAACAAAATCTCCAGTGAGTTGCAGGAGAATTCTCATCAACCCTGAAAGCAGAGGGCTGAGGAAAAACAAAAACAACGTGTGAAAAGAAATGAGCTACGTTCCAAGAAAAGCATTCAGGAGATAAAAATAAAACATTGGGAGAACATCTCAGCCATGTCTTTACTCATGATGAATGATGCTTATCTAAAAGTCCTCCTCAGTCCTTTCCTAAATCTACTCATTCTTCAGAGTTCTCAGAAGTAATTTCTTTCGTCTTCAAAGCCTTTCTGGAATACTCTGGCTAGAACTCATCTTCTGGCCAGTTTCTGTCTCTCCAGACTCATTTAACACACAATTCAGAGTGGTTATGTGCAAGTCTTTCCTTTTTCTGAAAGGTTGTACCTTACAGTGCACGAAGCAAGAAAAAAAAAAGGTAAGTGCCAAACAATGAGTGATACAAGTACAAGGACAGAAAATATTCAGAGAACTAAAAAACTAATAGTTAACATTGTCGGAAAAGCAGTTAATTACTCAAGTCTGCATGGTATAATCACTCTGTAATCCTCTATTCACTGCCTTAAATGGTCCTCAGGCTATTATTGTCCCAAAGAAGAGGAAAAGTCATGTGAAGAAGGTTTCTCCCATGGGCCAGCTTCTTTTCATTATTTCTCTTATTCAAATTTTTATGAATGTCTTTAGAAGTCATTAGCCACTTGTTCCAGGCAAAGAAAGTTTTGCCTTTTCCAAGTGTATTCGTTCAGAAGGAAAAACACTCATTAAAAGTCAAATGACTTTTTCCTGTTATTTCAGACCTAGCTCTGATTTGAAGGGAGGGACCCTGAAACATGTGAATTCTTTTTCTAAGCATTTTCTCTCCAGGAAGAACAGAAAACAGATTAACCACAAGCAAACATTAAAAACTCCCCTTGTTCCTGTGGTTTGAAACAGGCACATTTTCTTCACATGTTTCAAGGCAACAAATACAATCGAATGTAACTATTTAAAACGCACTCCAAGTCTAATGAGCAAGACGTGGCTCTGCCAGACCACAGTATCTTTGAGAAATCACTTTGGCTAATAACGGCTGGAGACTGCACACACTCCACAAACAGCAAGAAAACGATTCCATGAAGGGTTTGTGATCAGCAAAATGTAGCCCAACCAGCATTTGCCTGGGGGTATCAAGCACACTACACACAAATATCCTACTTTCAAGGATTAATCCTCTGATTTGCCTCAAAATCTTTTTTTAATAATCCAAATACTCTAATAAAAATAATTCACTATAATTAGGGTATTATAATATCTTCATTCATAGCTCTCATTTGAGTTTAGCCGTCATTCAATTTATAGGACTAAGAATTTCTCCAAAAATTTTTGAAAGTACGTGATGCATTTGTTTAATGGCTTATCTAGAAGGTCTTGCCAAATTCTAAATGTTCCATCATGCATTTATTCACCAGTTCTCAAGAAACTTTTGAATAATTTAACATTTTCCGGTCTTTTACTATCAGATGGGTCTTTAATGTCTCTAAGATTCTTTCTTCTCTGACTATATTTTTTCTACTCAAGAAAAAAATTTCTTTATTGTTTAAAGTTTACAACTATTAACTTGGCCGCCAAATGAATCATTTTTCACATAGAAGAGCAAAGTGACTTTACTCACTGTTGAATATAAGAAAACACTGCAGGCCAAAACACATGTCACACTGTCATTTCTTTCCTATGAAGTGTCTGTCACGTTACATCTGGAACAGAGCAGGTGGCCAGACAGCATCACAAGAAAACATGGTCCTTGTCATGCAGTTAGTGTAAGGACTGACTACACACACAGGGAAGAGGCTCGAAGCCTATGTATGGGGGCCGATGGTTAACTGGGCAGACCGGTCTACCTTTATTATGGCCAGTAAAGTTATTCAAAAATCTCATAGGCAGTCACAGGGGTAGGCCCTCAAGAAAGGTCAGTGCGGAAGACAGTTGTGGCTGGAGGTGCATTCAGTGCGGGTCAGGCCTCGAAAGAGAAATGACTGTACCCACATACTTCCCCTAGGGATGAACATTAGTGACTGATATTATAAATAGGCATCAATCCCTTCGGATGGGGATCCAAACCAGCCGCTTTTAGGAAAAAGTTCTTGTTCCTTCCCTGTACCCTTGCTAAGTGACTTGCTTTGCCATTTAATCAACATTACCTAAGTGATTATACTTGTAATTTTAATTGGTTGATCGTAGTTTTGTCCCACCTCACACTCATCTTGTGGTTTCCCATTTGATCAATGTTACCTAAACAACTATACCTGCAATCTTACTAGTTGACTACAGTTTTGTCCCACTTTATAAACCTCGTGATTTATTCTCTAAAACTCCCTTGAGAAGTGGGGTCCCTGGGGCCACCTACTTGGGATCCTCTTTGTTAGGTCCCTCACACTGTACCCTGATCAACTTGAAGAGAAAAACTCTGAAGACAACCAGTCTGTTCAAACAGAAAGCCCCTCGCTCAGCTCAACAGACTAAAGTAAATCTGTTTATCAGGATGGTTCCCCGGTCTAGTTCTCAGGGTTACAGGAAACCTCATGAGTCTACAGAATGCCACGCTATAAATCAGCAACATGAGGATGTCCTCTTGCACTTCCCTCCCCCAGAGGAACTAGACCCACAAATCACCCCTGAGAAACTTAAATTTTCCACCTTCCTCAGTAAAATTTCCCCCTCCCATACCTAAAATAGTCTATAAAGTAGGCCCCCTTTTGTTTGGGACCAACAGTTTCTCACCCTCAGGCAGGTTGCACCGAACCTGAAATAGGTATCACCTTTTGCTTCAATTTTGCCTGTCCTAGTGATCTCGGTTGCTCCTCAAGGTCTAGCCTGACACTCTTCTGGCACTTTCAGAAGTTATCTTTCTTTCATTAAATACTTCCTACTGTTGACCTCCACTGTTCCTAGAATTCATTCTTTGATTTTAGAGAACACAAACTTGGGGTATCAGATTCCTAGTAGGTTGGGAGTTATATTTACCTTTCATTATTTGGATTATTCAGAGGTCCTATATGATCCCTAGATCATCTGCTCTGTAACACCCTGGCCTTGGAGGTGTGTGTCTGCAATGTGAATGGTAACACCAGAAATAGTTTAGGCAGCTGTGGTGGATTGACAACTGGTGGTCAACTTATAACACCCAGCTGAACTGAATGAGCATTGTGCTGGGTGTGGGAGGCCCACCTGAGGATTGTTGTCAGCAGCATAAGAGGCAGAACAGAAGAAGAAAGAGGCTGTTGGGAGCCTGTTGAAAGCTGCTGAGAAGCCCTAAAGAGCTGCTGGTTCTCTTGGAGAAGCATGTCATGCTGGCTTTCCTGATGAACTCGGTTGTTCTCATCTTCCACGGAGCGCAGGAACTTGTTGTTGCTGAGAATGGCTTTGGTTCACTTTGGGGGAACTCTGGTCCTCACTTTCAGCATGGCTTCCTGGCTCAGGAGGGGAAGATGGTGCACTGCTCAGTTTTCTGGAGATGCTTGTTGCATTGGCTTTCCTGATGGGAACTCAGCTGTCTTGATCATTGGAGGAGCTCGGGACCTCACTGTTGCTGAGGATTGCTGTGGTACTTTTTCGGGGAGCTATGGTTCTTATTTTGAATGTTGTTTCCTGGCTCCAGTGCAGATCCCTCAGCCTGCTAGCACAGATCCTGCATCCCGCTGGCACAGACTTTCTAGACTCCACCACTGATCTTTGGGCCTTCCCAGTGCAGATTTGTGAAACAGGCCTGCATGAGACATTGTTAAGGGCTCTAGGCCTCCAGTTGGATTTGTGGGAGGCATTGTTATGGGCTCTAAGTCTTTAGCTGAACTCATGTAGGGCATTATCATGGGATCCAGACCCTCAGCTAGATTCTTTGGTCTTTAGTGTGTGGACAGATTTCCTGCACTCTCTTGTACATGATTCTTTGGGTGACTATGATAATCTTACAAAATATGTGTCCTGTATTGTATTGTTCCCCTTGCAAAACCCCAAACCATGACAGGCGCTACCTAACAGACAGATGAACTCCATAGAAAGAATGACTTAAGTAGCCCAGAGAGAAGGGTCAGCCCAGGGAAAATTCCCTAAGTAGATTCACTCACCACCTTTGCTTATCTTTCTTAGTTCCCTTACTGCCACTGGCATCCCTTTCCCCTCCATTCCCATCACAAAAGGTCCCCTGCCCACGCTGTAGGAAAACTAAGGAACACACAGTCTCTACAAAATCTTATCTAGACATATTTTATCTTCAGCCCATGAAGTCCCTGAGAGCAGAGTAAGCTTAAGCCTAGAACCCACCCACTTACAAGGGGCCTCTGTGTCTGTCCTCTTTAAGGCTTCTCAGGTGACAGACGACCTAATCCACTAGAGGAATTTACGAGTTGGTGTGTTTTGCTGTCATGTGAATGTTTCTTAGCTTGTTTTAACTATAAACTGGAAGCAGGAATATGTGCCCTGTTACATACCTTGTCATGAAATATCACAGCACACTAGAATAGTGCTGTATAAATATGAAGGCAGATTTTAGCTCAATCGCATGCTAATGAACTGAATTCCTCGCCTCAAATGTATATCCTCTCATTATGTGTCACTTATGGTATGTAAAGACACTTAATCTCTTCATTTTAGATTAATTTTTCAAGGTGTAGCCTACCTGCCAGCAGTTCTGGATACATGACTCAACCTCTACACTGTCTAGAAATAGACCATTTCAAAAGCAAAAATGATTCCTGATAAGCCAGATAGTTTTTTCTTCCCTATTCTCGAAACTGTAGCTGCTCTTTAAAATGCAAATGGTTTATAAATCCTCATTTGCTGTTACACCTAAACTCAAAAGGATGAGTTTCCATTGCCATTAGGAAAAATCCTTATGGTGACCTCAAGCTCACTTGAACCACCCACACAGCCCTGGTCCCATCAACACTTCTTGGGTTATGTGGCCTTGTCTCTGTCCTCTCACTGAGCCTCAAGGCTCCCATGTGACTGCTCTCTCTGCCAGCCCACACGGCTCCATGCCCAATATGACACACTTTCCAGCCTGGCCTTGCTTCTTCCTCAGAGGCCTTTCTAGCACTGCCCACCTCCAGTTTGGGTTAGGACCCCTTGTTATTATTTCTAAACATGGTATATCTGTCCTTTGCACACCAGTGTCGTTGTTAGTTGGGTGAGGTGCCCGATGTCTGTGTCCCCTGGACGGGGACCCTGTGGGGCCAGTGTGCCCACGCAGAGGGGCCAAATGGTAGAGGTCTCAAACCAGTGAGCAAGGCCAGAGAGATCAGGATGGAATATCTCAAGCCCCTAACCTCCAGCCACTTCCTTAGCCTCTCCAAGATTCTTTGGAGCCATTATTAATACCAATGAATACATTTAATTCTCCACAGAAAGCACCAACAGTGGATTCTGTTTTCTATGACTTAACTCTGACTCTAAAATGCTCAATAAGTGTTGAATAACTGCTCATTAATACTCATGAATTTACAAGCTGCATACATGACAATTCTCAACCATCTTCACAGCCTTACAGCAAGCACTGCACTGTGATACTGGAGGGGTGACTCGCTCTGCGAAGCAGTGTCTTCAGAGTGACCAGCACTGTGGTTCTAATGCAACTGGGAAATAACTGAAATCAGATCAAGCATATGATTTCATGGGCTGAAGATAACATTTGTTTTTAAAAGAGCCAAATGTGTAATTCTCAAAAAATAAAAAAAAAAAAATCTATCACTGTGTGCTAAGTTCAGTCTTATAATACAGGTTATCATGCATATGGGCAACCTAAGGCAATGGGGAAATGATTACACATTTTTTCAATGAATATTATACAAATAATTCCCAACTGACAAGGTTATTCCTTATTCTACCTTAGAACTGCTTTAAGAAGGTTTTCCAGAGAGGGTCATCCCAGGGCGCAAATTGCACTGTAAATTAAGCTCAGGGCCACTCCAAGGACAACTTTGAGGAGGAAAATAGTTTCCAAGAACAGATAAAGAAGAATGTATGGAAAGCAGGAAAAGTCCTCCCTCTTCAGCTGGGCTGGGGTGAGAGGAAGCAAGGGGGAAGAACGTTTCCCAGTGCAAAGCAAAGCATTTCCTTCCCTGTATGAGTCAGTAAAAGGCCCACCTACGTCCCTGGGCCAGTGATGAAAACATTTCCTCTAAACTTCTAATCTGCTGTCCTCTCTCCATGGGACAGTTTCACGGAAGAAGTGAACTCTAAGCAATGACAGGCATTTTATTTCCTATCTCACTTTTTTTTTCTTGAGGATCCAATTCAGCCAATGCACACTGGGAGTGCTGGGGTCTGAGACATACAGACAGAGAAAGGCAGTTCCTGCCCTGCAGCAGAGGGTAACCTGGTGGGTTAAAGGACTGCTGGGTAACCCCATTCTGTGTTGCCCTGGCTTCTGGGCTCCAATGATCCTCCTGCCTCAGCCTCCGCATCGCTGGAACTATGGTACTACACCATCATAGCCAGTTCATACGCACTCTTCAGATTAGGGAAGACTCTGGTAAAGGTCTATATTCTGAAAAGGTGGCAACCTGTAGGTTAGCATCAGTACCAAGAGGATGGGAGCTGTTGTCTGAAGTGACCAGGCACTTTGTAAATAGAGGCTTCCTGGTGAGTGCAGCTATAAAACACAGATTTAAGGAGGAAGAAAGGAAATCCTACAGCCAAGGGTCCTGAAACGGTAAATGATTTGCTGCATAAGGATGCATAAGGCCATTAATATTTCCAATTTAATTCTGAAAAAACAGATGTTTCAGTAATTTTTCAGGAAAATTTAATCTCATAATCATTTCCAGAAATGCTATGAAAATGTTCCTCGAAGATGGATTAGTTTATTTCCTCGAGGTTGGCTGGTCAGTCACTCAGCACTAATTGAACTTCCCCTCGGAGAAAAGTCAACACCTAAAAACGGGAAACACAGCTGTCACTTTCCAAGAATTTATTGTGTAAGGAGAAAAAAATGTGCCAAAATAGATACTGAGAGCACACTAATGATCCAAATCATAAAGTATAAAACACTTAAAACTGCAGAATCCTATTAACAATGACATCTGTGGAAGGCACTGGGCTTAGAATTCAGAATTTTAAAGAAAAGCCTCAGGAGGGAAAGTGGTTAAGGAGTTGAAGTGTGCTAGTTTAACTGTCCCTGACAAGTAGTCTTCAGATGGTTAAAGTCTCTGTTCAGCGGGGAGGCTGTACTGGGGATGGAAGCCAGGGGCACTCTACCGCTGAGCTACATGCCCATCACCACCACCTTCATCATTACTGCAAATTTTAAGATAAGGTCTTGCTAAGTTGTTCAGACTGGGCTCAAACTTGCAACCCTCCCACCTCAGCCCCTCGCTGCTGGGAGTGCAGGCTGTGCCACAGCCCTTAGCTGAGGACAGGAAAGTCTTAAGGGGATAGAGGGTGGTGGTCCAGTGTGTGATCCCAGTGCAGGATCAGGTACTCCTGCCGCTTCTGGCTGTGCCATCTCAGGTGGGAAGCACCATGGAGGCCACAGAAAGCAAGGTGGGTCCAGAGTCAACAGACCTGGGTTTTGAACTTCTGGGCAAATTAAAACCTCTGAACTCCTCCCCTCCTACTTTTAAATAGGGACTATGACATCACCTAGCTGTATCACAAGGTACCAAGTGAGATATGGAAGAATGCACTGAAAACTCTGAAAGGTGATCCCAGTATAGTTTCAAGTTAAAGGTCAATGAAGAAGGCAGGCTGTGGCAGAAATGGGCCTGAGGTTTCGCCAAAGAAAATGCAGAGGAAGAAAAGAATGGGCTCAGAAGCCAGTGGCTCACTAGGCGGAGGAGAAGCACACGGGGAGGTACACAAGGGCCATGGAAAGAGGTCCTACAGAACACCTCCAGGTGGAAAGCAACAAGTGGACCCACACCAAGGAGGCAGACTTTTGGAGACCTTCAAGAACAGGTGAGCTCTCACACCAGTGGAACTCACTCTGCTCCCGTGTGTGCGGACATGGGCAGCATCTTGTCAGGAGCTCAAGGCCCCTTGCAAGTGACTGCTGCCATGACATCCAGAATGGTGGCACCTGATGTCCTGTCTCTGAAGCCTGATGCCTCATGTTTCAAATGTGGTGTCCTGATCTTGCCAGTTCAGAGCTGTGCAGTCTTTTGTTTTGTTTTGAAGATACAGGTAGGTATAAAGAACAGAGGCAACCACATATCTCTTTGATGTATTTCCTTCTAGGCTTTTGTGTTCTAAGTCAGCTACAGATGGCTGAGTTCATGCTATAAACAATCTCATAGCTTAGTTTATCTCATTTAAAACGTCTCAAATATTTTAATGAGCAGCTGCTCAGGAGCTGTTTACTGAAATGTAAATAGGACTGGATAGCTAGAAACCATTTCCACACGCATTCATACCATAAGCCGCTTAATTATTTATGTACTGTTGTTGGACAACTCCCCAGCTTTTCAGAATAGAATGTGGGTTCTTTCCTGTAAGCCAAAAATTTAGTGCCTGGATTCCTGTGTCAGCCTTGAGGGCTGGGTCTGTTATGCAGTGTCCCACTGTTCCACTGGGAGGGCGCAAGGGGCTGGGGTGGACATCGTCAGTTCTGTCATCCAGCATTCCCTCATTAGCTTCTTGGGAGAGCCAAACCAAGGATCGTGCCCCTCCTAAAAGGCCAAATTTATATCCACCTGCTCTACCAAGTTTTAACGCTTCACTGACTCTAGCCCTTGCTCACGGCCTCCTCTCAAAACCTCCCGCACATGTGATGACATTTTATATATATATATAGGTATGGTTATTTTGTGTCATTTTATTTCTCCTCTTGGATTAGTCCTGTCTACAGTGATGGAGCTCAGCTGTTCTCGCTGTTCAGTGTCTACTCGGCTTCTTTCCGTAAATTTCCCACGTTCTTAGCTGTGCAGTGCCCCTCACACATTCCCAGTCCAGCTCACAGAGTGGATCGTGAACTGTGCCCAGGAAATAAGTGCTTCCTGTTTGCTGGGACATGTCAGCTGTTCCCAGGACAGGCACAAGACTTTTATCCACACTACTTTGGGAAGAGCTGCTGTCTTGCTGGACCCAATGCTGAACAAATGTCAGGCTGGCATTGTTGAGGCAGTCTTGCCACTGCAGGGATGAAGACAGAACAAACACAAAGAGAAAAGCAAGAAGCAATCAGTGGCAAACTGTGAACCTCCAGAGGGGAGTGCACCTGGGTTTTTTAACACATGGATTAGTAAGTTCTTTTTCCGATTAAGCCACTCTGCGAAATTGTTTTTAAAGGCTGAGTCCCAGATGATTTGCCAATTAGATTTTCAACTCTCTGGACTTGACCAGGTGTCTTCTGGTTTCTACCAGTACCAAAAACAGTGTTCAACACTGAACCCACACCTTGGATCCAGGGTGATGTTTTATTTCACTCTGCATCTGTCCTAATACCCGGTACTGACAAACCAAACATCAGCTTGTCACTTTGCAGAATTCAGGCCTCCAACTAGAACAAAATACCCTCAAAATCATCAACCACATCTCAGCCCACTGGGAGAGACAACTCAGTTGGCAAAGCAGCCCTTCTCTGCAACAGGATGCACCCACTCCCGCCATCCATACAGAAGAGCTGGGAATCATCCCGTATCACTGAGGGCAATGCATGGTTTTTAGGGACAAAGCACCAGTCTTCCATCAGCACCTTTGTATTTCCAAGGACTAATATTTGTCTTTTAAAGAACTCTATAAATTTTAGTTTTTACTTTGTGGGTCTATAACAATTCTTAGAAGAGAAATTTCACATATTTCTCTTCACCTGAAGGACCTCAAATAGGATGCCTTTCATTTTCCTAGTCTAAAAGAAAGAAAAATACAAATTATTTTGCCAAGAAAAAAAATGAACACCCATTTTAATTATACATCAGTAAACATTGGTGCTTTTATCCTTAATATGACTGTTTTCTAAAAAAAAAAAAAAAAATGCCTAGCTAGGTGTGGTGGCGAATGCCCACAGTCCAAGATCCTGAAAGGCTGAGGCAGCAGGATTGATTGAGCCTGTAAGTTCAAGACCAGACTGAGCAATATAGCCAGGCTCTGTCTCAAAGAAATAACAATAGGAAAAAAAATATGCCTCACCTAAGAAAACAAGGACCTAATGTCATAGTGTGAATTTGGGAAATGTGTTCTCTAATACACCCAAGACTCTTAGAAAGACAGGCAGTCCAACTTGCTTGCTCACTTTGGAAAACTAACATCCATCTTCCCAGGCGCAGAATGAGAGACAGGAGATGGAAGGAAAGACTATTATCAGCACTGATGGTTTTAGAATGAGGTACAACTCGTGCTGAATTTCAGGGGCGTTTTGACCAGTCTATAAACTAGAGCTACTGCAAAATCATTTTTCAGCTGGGTTTAAAAACTGAGACCTATTTTGGGGGCTACAATCTCTATTAAGGTCAATGCTATGGAAACATGTGGCGCCAGAAATACAGGCAGGACAAGAAACATGTAATTCTTTTCTAAGCAATCAGCTATGAATAAAATGCACCAGCACATTACTCAGCCCACAGGAAAAATGTTTTCTAAAAACTTCCTTTGTTGATCTCAGAATTACATGTTTGAAAGTTTATTCTATTTTGAACATGTGGTAACAAAATGTCAAGCCACAATATAAATCATTTTGGAAAATTTTTGCTAATTAGAAAATGTAACAACTACAAAAAGCAACTAAAAGTGTTGGAAGTGATATAAACTGAGACAGAAGAGACATGTGGATTGTGAGACTATTCCTGAAAGAACTGAAATAGTGCCGGACGTGGTGGTGCATGCCTGTAATGCCAGCACTCAGGAGGTTGAGGTAGGAGGATTGTTGCAAGTTTGAGACCAGCCTGGGCTACAAAGTGAGCTCAAGGCCAGCGTGAACTGTATAGTGAGACCCTGTCTCAAAAAAAACCAAAAAAGAGAATGGAAATAGTTTACAAAATACCACGTTGTTACAGTGTTTTGGGGTGTGTGTTAGGGTCTCCTTTTAGAAGTGGTTTTTCTAGGTTCTGTTTTCAATAAACAACTGGTTAATTCAAGTGCAAATGGTGGCAAGGTTTATATTTACTAAAGGTGGGAGAAGAAACAGGGTCTGCAGAACGAGTTTGCACCAAGCCCAGGTAGGAAAATAAGTACTGTACCCTACAGGTGTGAGAGCAGGCTATTGTGAAAGAACATGGAAGCAAAAGGCTCCCCTGTGCTTTTGTATTTTTCCCTCCCCAGGATGGTGTCCGGTCTGTGCCGTCCTATGGAAAACCTGCCCAAGTTCTCAGGAAGGAGTCAGAGCTCAAAGCTTTGGGATGGGAACTGGAACTGTTCTGCTCTGGGATTTGTAATTGACAGGTCACACCCCTTCCCCAACCAGTCTGCCACTCCCTAACCCTC
The DNA here is from genome assembly GCF_000276665.1 of Chinchilla lanigera. Lineage (NCBI taxonomy): Eukaryota > Metazoa > Chordata > Mammalia > Rodentia > Chinchillidae > Chinchilla > Chinchilla lanigera. The sequence goes on along the minus strand of NW_004955429.1, from coordinate 6,290,268 downwards.
TACCCCAGTCTCTTAACATCTGTGCCGCTGGCCTTGATGGACAAACAACTGTGGTATGTTAACGTTTTATGTACACACAGCAACCTGAAGACATTCAAAATACATTTTGTTCCACTGATGCAAATAAAAATAAAAGCAGGAAGGATAATAGATTAAAACTATCAAAAGACCAAAATATAAGGAAACTATGAATTCAAGAACTACAATCAGAAGATATTTTACACCTGTTTTTTAAACTTAAATCAATGATGAGTGTCTTTTGCCAGATTTTTTACCAATCTCTTCTGTTTCGTCAACTCATGGGATTATATAGCTGCTATCAGCAAATGATCCCATAGGGATGAGAATGAGCGTCTGTCTCCTTTTTAAGTAACATGATGTAGTTATTCAAAGTCCACTAA
>NW_004955429.1:6241487-6289567 GCF_000276665.1 Chinchilla lanigera | reverse complement strand
TAACTTATTTGAGGCCACAAAGTCATATTTAATCCCACAAATGAATAGCAAAACCTAGAGCTTTTCACAAGCTCTTGATAAGAGCCTTATAATGTCCCTCAGCAAGTTTCTGGGACCCTTCAGGCTTCTTGGGGCAGGCCTGATGCTGTGAAATGTATCCAGCTAGAGTCTAAGAAACCTAGACACTCACCTCAGCACTGTCCCTTACAATGTGGAAAGGGTGGGAAGGATGGGTGCTGGCTCCTTCTGGCTGTAACTGCTGGATTCCACATGAAAAACATAGCTTCCCCAGGTCTCCGGTGACTTTCTCTCTATCCAATCACATATCACCCCCTATACTCACAATACATATCCTGTTAGCCACATGGCTGCTCAAGCACCATGAAGACTAACTAGACAAAAGGCTTTATTTATTAGCCATAAAGGCAGACATACTGGGTATTATCACTGCTGTTAAATAGCTGGCTATCTCAGAGTAGCCTAAACGTCACAGTCTTATGAAACTTGCCTGGCTAGCCCACACCCCGCCACCCTCAGCACAACTCTCAGTGCCTCCTGGCTGCTACCCACAGACACTGCGTCCTCAAGTGGCACACACCCTTCGTGAGAGTTCCCGTACTGCCTGCCTTGCTGGACCTGAGGTCTCGGAGGACATGGACACATCTTACACACCCCTGTATCTCCAGCACTTAGTCCTTACTACAGAGTCTGGTGCATTTTCTGTTTTTGAAAGGCAGACAAGAAATTAGAGGAAAGATCCTGGTAGTCTATGTGCCTTATGACTCACAGGCCCATTAAACAAATACCATGTAACAGCTTATCTCATTGTACACAAAAGATACATTCTTGAAAGGTGAGGAGATTTATAAACTGACATACCTTGCCAGTAACTTCCAAGAATCTTACCTTAATTCCAAATGTACCATTTCTTACATTTCTTATTAATAATCAGCAGTCTCCCTCCCACCTCCTGACATCAATAAATACTTCCATACACTATAACCTTGTAACTTGAGAAAATTTACAGGACATTTTTAAAGTAAAAAAAGAAAATGTGTGTCTGATACTACTACTGCTACTACACACTACTATTACAATGGTATGTACCCTAAGTTACGTATTTCTACAGGTGGATGTCTATCTCCACTTTGCAGCACTTTCTTTTACCTCAGCCTAACAGTGTGGTCTAAGCAGGGGTTCTCTTTTAATTAAAATATATGACCTGTGAAGACAGGGGGCTTGCATTTCATTGCTTTATGTTCCTTTGATAGTGTGGTATAAAGTACCAAACCTGATGTTTGTATGAATAAATCAGTAAATAAATACATGACTTTCACTGTTTCTGAACTAGGAATTAAGATACTGGATGTAAATTCTAAGTGAGAAGATGGTGAAAATAAGAACACAAGTCTCAGCGAGGAAAGACAAATACTCAAAAATGAGGAGAGGGGAGGTGATATGGAAAGCACCCTAGGAAACCAGACACCAAGATTAATCTCATGACCTGCGAGAAACCCAGTTGAAACAACAGTCTCAACAGTTTTTTACAAAACCAACTCTGAGAAGCTGGGTGGAAGGAATGACAAGAAGGAAACTCACATACCCATACATACATTGCAGAAAGTGGAAGGGAAAGCCTTGCTGCGTTCAGTACTGGAGTCTGCCTGACTAACTTCACTACACGCCCACTTTCCCATCCCACTAACTACATTTTCACATCCAAGAATCTCCACTTTAGACACAGGCCACCATATTCCTCTACCAGACTGCGCGCTTGTATCTGTCTCCCTATAATCCAAATTCTCTTTGTCCCATTCCTAAACACAATGGAAAAGAACCAAGAACCTTTTCTCAGATGAGAAAAGTTTCCTCTCTGGTTTGGGCTGTGTTTCAGGAAGATTCTGCTGAATGCTGAGTAAGGTTTCTGCGCTGTTGTGCCTGAGTAACAATTGTTTTAATTTATATTCATTACTACTATGTCATATGGGTTATTTATATTTATCTGTGGCTTTTTTCCTGTTTATGTCACATCATGCCATGTCACATCATGTTTATTTATTCATTTTCTACCGAACTGTTTTTTTCTTTTGGATCAAATATACAATAGAATTTTTATGTTGGCTATTTTCACCATTTAAAAGAAATTTTAATTACGGTAGGCACCATAACAAATTTTCATTATTATATGGGTAAATATACTAGTATTTTTCCCTATATTTTTGGTTTGTTGTCTATGTGCTTGTGGACAGAAAACTCCACAATTCTGAACTATCTTACTTCTTAATACTAATAAGTAAAGATTTAACACAAAAGAAACATTTAGTTTTATTATTTAAATGCAAATTACTACCACAGAGCCACAGGTATTTTCTAGGTCTTAACACATACTACTTTGTAAAGTCACCACTGTATTCGTGCATAGATTTTTATTAGACATTATTTCAGAATACTAACAACACAACACTGAAAATTAGACCTACTTGTTCTTTTGCCCCCGCCCCATGACATTTTTTCTTTCACATTATACAAAAATGATGTTCCTGGAAAAAATTCAAATAGAGAAAATTTTAAAACATTAAAACATTACTACAGTCCCAAGACCTATGATAATCACCACTAATATTCTGATCATTTTATATTCATGTATTTATGCACATACTTGGTACGTTCATATACAAATACACAAACATATCCCTTTACATAAAAATACTGGCCCTACAATATCTGTCTTTATCACATTTCTTTTTCCCCCTAATCTGCTCACCACTCCCAGAACTCACAGCCAGCCTGGCTGGTATATATGATAATAAAAGCAACACAGAGAAATGCTGTAAAAATTTGAAACCCTATAACATATACTTCTCTGAACCTTCTTTTTCCTAAATTACATCACAAAGATCCCTTCTACTCAAATGGCCTAACTCACTTTTAATTATTCCAAGGTATAAATGCACTAATTTATTTGGCCATTTAATTACTGAAGGTCCTTTCATTTTGCTTCCAGTGTTTTGATGCTACATGCAATGATGCAATAAACAAACATACGTATGCATGTATATACATCTCACACACACACACACACACCCCTCTCTCCTTACACTAACCAGCACTTCTATTTTTGTGGGATGAATTATCAGGAGTAGGCCTGTGGAATCAAAAGCTATACATTTTAAATTCTGATAGTTATTTCCACATGGCTTTCCAGAAAGACTATAGAAACATACAACAACCTCTAAAATATTTGAGATAGGTTTCTAATAAATTTGACCAAATAAAGGCTGGTTAAATATCTTCAACAGCTGGGCATGGTGGTGCTCACCTGTAATCCCAGCTCTCACGAGGCTGAGGCAGGAGGATCACCATGAGTTCCAGGCTAGCCTGGACTACATAGTGAGTTCAAGGCCAGTCTGAATTATATAGTGAGACTCCATCTCAAAAGACCAAAAGACTATTTTCAAGAAAAAAACTGCCCACTGAACATATTCTACCTATTCCCCTCAAATTCCACTAATCAGATTCTGTGCTAAGCTACTTTCATTACTCCTCTTGTTTCTCAATAACCCTCTTACTCAGTGTATACAGGGAAGCACAGAATATAATATATACATTTTTTCACCATGAATTTAAAAATAAACATCTAAAAATTCTGAAAGTTATACTAGCTTTAAAATATGACTTCCTGCTGATCAACCACAGTTTTCAAGTGGGCCATGTAAACCATGGGGGTGGGAGACCTACATATAAAATTCAGAAGTGAAACCACAACCTTTCAAAGCCTCTTTTAACCAAAGAGAAGAACAGCTTTTTATGCAGCAGGAAGAAACTGATTTAGGAAGGCTGCTTTGGAACATTATCAATCCAAAAAGATATAACCAAATAGCAAAGGAGAACCAAGGCACAGCTCTTAAAATTCTCCTCAGAAGGCGGTTCCAAACACCAGGGGAACCCAGCCATCTGGCTAACATCTTGCAGCTGGCTTGTCATCACTGTCTGCAGCCTGCACAGACCCCAGCTGCAGTTGTTTTCCAGCACAGTACTCCCCGCAACTGTTCGGGGCACCCACTGTCTTTTTCTATAGGACCCATCAGAAACTGCTCCTCCAGGAGTCACTTGCCTGTGATAAACCCTACCCCATGCCCCACAAGAGGCATTCTCTCAGTATCTGTGGTAAAAGTTCAACACCACATCAGAATATTAACTAATTAATATTAACCAAAAAGCGGGGGGCAGCATTTCTGTCTCTACAAGAAACTTAGTCACTGGCTGGTGCCAGTGATCCTGGGGCATACATAAAAAGGGCACAGCTGGTGAAGTGAGGGGTGTGGCTCTGTAGTAAAATACTTGCTCAGCAGGCACAGAGCCTTGGGTCACACACACACATGCCCCCCTACACATACACACAGAGAAAGAGGAAGAGAAGGGGGTGGAGAGGAGAAGACAAAAGGACAGGTAAATCCATTCACTATTTGTTTTAGTAAAACTTACTTTTAGTTATACTGACAATATTAATACTTAGCAATACTGGTACCATAAAAATGAAAATTAAAAAACTACTTGTGTTTCCAATCCCCAGACTATAACCACAAGTATAATAATATATTGACTGGTACAGAAATCATTCATTAGATTCAGACAATCTTCCACAGTATCACATGGAACACCTTAATTTGTCATGTAAAAGCAGGTATTTATGGTTTTATATATACATAGTTAAAGAACAAACTCTCAACCAAGTAATAGGAAACTGAAATAGTTACAATTACATTCCATTAACTTTTTAAATTTTTCATATGGGAGAAAGTAACCAGCAAGTTTTGATGTTTGTATTCAAACATAGCACCCTACTCTTGAAGTACTGCACAAGACCGAATTATAATTACAGTAGCAAACACCTGAAGCTTCCACTATAAGCCCCTTGGCTTTGAATGTGTTGCTTTCATCCAAAAGACTACAGTCATACCTTCAGGTTGACAGTAGGTTGATTTGAAAACAAAAGACTCACCTCACATCTTGAGGTTTTGCTTTTTCTTCAACAAATTGGGGATAATTTAGAAAATCAGTGGTTATAAAAGATTTCATGAACATCTAGCAAATGAAGTGTTTCTCATGCCACCATCCATGGGATGCATACTTTTTCATACCCAAAATAACCAAAATTATAAAACTCTTAGAAAGTAAACCTTTGGCCTTCATTTCTTCTCAACTAGAAAATGTCTTTCAGACAGCTTTTCCCAAAGACCAATACCTACCAAAAGGAACATTTAAGAAAAACTTTGAATAGCAGTTTAGAACCCCTCCAGAAATTGTTCAGAAGTAGCTCATACTTTCAGAATTGATAATGACTCTTCAGTGTGGAAATTTCTTAAGTTTTCTGTGGACTTACAAGTAATATTTTTTTAGAAATGCCTGCTTTGAAATTCTAAAAGATCCTGGAAAAGTTTCTCAGTGGGCATTTCCATTCCAGACTATCACCAACTGAAGAGACAGTGGGTTGATTTGAAAACAAAAGTAAGACCTTTCTGGGTTACTTAGAAAAAAAAAAAAAAAGCTATGCTGCAGGAACTAGATGTTTCCAGACCATATTTTGTCAGGATACCAAATAAAATCCCTTCGTCGGCTTTCAAAGTAGGTAGCTCCCAATTGGGCTGTGTTTGAAAGTAGGTAGCACCACAGCTGGGCTGTGTTTTGAAAGTGAATTTCTAAGCTGATTATGTGGAACTCAAAATGCATTTTCCTGAAAATTGAATGTTACAAGCACAAGCTGTTTTTCTAAACTAGTCTACAGAATTCTTTATGATCCATAAAGTGAAATACTACACATGTGCATCAATGCAGAAAATAATTTCCTTTTTAATACACATTCTATCAGCAATAGCAGACAGTAAATAAACTCTAAAAGAAATTACACAAGCAATATTTACTTCTCTTGAAGCCTAGTTGGGTTGTTTTTGTTAAAAAGAAACAAAAATCAAACTAACAGAAATAACTGAAGAGCAAATGTTGGGATATATTTGTCTCACTTCTGTTACTCAATTATCTATTTTTTTTTTTTTGGCCAATTATCTATTTTAATACATTTCATTTTTCAGGAGTCTTTTTTTTTTTCTTTGGTACCAGGAATCAAACTCAGGACCTTGCACGTGCCAGGCAGGCATTTGTGCCACTGAGCTATATCCCCAGCCCAGTACATTTCATTTTTAATAAAATACTCCTAGTTTTGATAACCCTTCTTTTGTTGTAATATAATAATATGAGACTTACAGTGTAAATCTGTTGAAGAAAAACCATTTGAACATCCTATGAAGTTCTAAGAACTGTGGAGATTAAAAACACTACAGGAGCTTAATTTTACTGCAAAATATATGGTTCTGAAATTAAAGTAAATAAGTAAGTATCACAAATATAACTATTTTTCAACTATAATCAGGGTAGACTTTTTGGTACCCAATGAGAATGAGTAAAAAGGAAAAGAGGAGAGGATGAAGATTCAGAAAAAAATAGGGAAGGTATGTATGCATGTACACCATGTACAAACAGGAAAAAATTAAAATGAACAAACCTGTTTCCAGTAAAAACTAAGCTACAAAAGGAAGAACAACAAGCAGAATTGCTCCTCTGTTAACTCCTCCTCACAGAGCTAGAGAGCAAGGCGAGTGTGCAAAGCCCAACTACAGACACAGGGATCGTACCTGGGGTACCCACCACACAGGCAGTTCACACTCAGAGAACGAAGTGGTTTTCAACTTGCCAAGTTCCTGACGCAGGTACTGAAGCAGTGCAGGCTTAGAAGGCTCAGCCTATTCACTTTTAAAATTTTTACAAAATAATCTTTACATGCAGAAAATATTAATAATTTTCTGACTTCTAATCTGCACATTTATTTGCAGATATGCAGTAAAAATGAATGAATTTGACATATGGCCAATACTACCAAGAGGGATGCTATGCTGGCTATCTCAATGCTATTTAATAGCATCTCAATGTTATTTAACAGGATCTCAGCAAGCAGCAAGATATAAATTACTGCCTAACACCACAATGACCTATTGAGCTTCTTAGTGCAGTCCTTTAATAATCACAACAATAAGCACAATTTAACACTAATTTTGACAAATGTATACCTACTCTTCCAAGTTCTACCTGACTAGTGAATTTCTCCCAGATGCAAACAGCTGTGCTCCTTCCTACTTGCGCAGGGTGTCCACTACAAAGTGTATGGGCTTACTTTTTCATCTTCTTATTCAATAATTATTTACTGAATATGTACCATGTACCCACATCTATTTTAGAGACTAAGAAGTGCAATTAGCAATGGCTGCAATTTTTCTTTTCTTTTAATTTCTTAAGCTATAATTTTTAAATGCTTTCTCATCCATATTCTCTGCATTGTCTGAGACTATACTGTTTATATAATTTGAAAGCTACATTAATAAGAACACACTTTTTATTTCTCCACAGTATCTAAAAACAATTAGTTCACTGCATATCATAGAAGTCTTGTAAAATATTGCTTGAGATATTAGCACAACTCAGTATTTATCATTAATCTTAAAATTTTTATGTTTTTCCACTGAAAACTCTTGCTAAGGACACTGACATACTTCTTTTCATTAAAAAATGGCAATATAAACGTGTTACACCAGAAACCATCATTTGATTGCAATTACACTCATGGCTGCAGTGAGTACCAAGCTGCTGAAATGAACTGGATTAAAGTGAGAGACAGCAGGGAAGTCACGAAGCCGGCAAAATGACACTGGGCCAACAGGAACTGGGGGATGTTTTAGGAACACCTTTCCCTCTATGAAGCACCAGCGGACTCTGATCAACACCAGTGTCTGCAGTCATTTTTGGTGAAGACCTGGGAGCACACACATATACACGTACACATTTATATATATGCATACACAAATCTATGAAATGAAAAATGAGTCTACATTATTATCGAAATGGCTAATTTAGTAAAGTACTAAATGCCTTTGGCAACACAAAGGCATTTAGTAATTTCTTTCTTCTTATAGAAAGAAATGTGAATAAAGAAAAATGCAGAGAAAGATGGAAGAGCAAGCTAATGAAATTTATACTAGTCTTTTCCAGGTAGAGACACACACATGATTAATATGTAATAAGAGACGGTATTGAGTGATCATACTCCCTCTGGTCAGTCACCACTCTGAGGGCTTTACCTAACCCGTCTCACTGAAACCTCACAACAACACCAGGCATGCAGCTGGACGGGGGAGGCCTGAGTGTGGGCATTGCTGGGGAAACTGTAAATAGGCAAGATGACCCAGGGGGAGCCACATGGAGCTGGGCGTTACAGAGGAACGTAGGGTGCACCCACATCTAAGGGCCAGGGCAGGCTTTCCTGGAAAAAGGTGATTGCAAGACAGTTCTCTATATGAATTTCCAACATTTCCAGACTTAGTTGGAGTCTACACACACACACACACACACACACACACACACACACACACAAACTGGTAGTCTGTTTCCTCGAAGAACATTTTTATGGCTAAATACAGAGAAGCTGCCTTTTTTTTCATGAAATAGGCAGGCCCATTACCATTAAAGAACATAAAAAATGTTTGGATTAGCACCTACTGGGAGGAATAAATTATCAAATAGTAATATAACATGTGTTAATGTGCAGTAATTTCTTCTAGCAGCCAATATTTCAGAGTTAAGTCAAAACTTTAAAAAAATGGGTGGCTCTATTTTACCTATACTTAGTCCCTAACAACAAAACCCATGGCATAGCTCAGCCTAAAGCCAGGCCTCTTCCTCCCGAAAGACTCCTTGTAGTTCTTGTTCCAATAAAGATAAAGACCCGCCAAGAGCCCGCAGTTGTTAAAAGAAGAAAGGAGCCTAACACACCTAATGCCACTACACCAGGGGTAATGTACGAGCTCCAGCACTCCAGAGACATACTTCCTCTGCTGCTGCTTGGGGCACAGAACTGGACAGCAGCTGGACTCCAACACGCTGCCCAGGACAGTGAACTGTTTACACCTTCACACCTCCCTCCAGGCAATTACAAGATGGAAAAACAGATTCTTTATCCTCTGTGATTCAACCTTAAAAACATGCTCATTTCTGTTTTTGATACATGCACATTCTCAATAATGCCAATTTTTGAAAATATGCATCATCTCAAAGAGACACCTGATACTATGTATGAGGATAGGGAGCAAACCAGCCAAATCTGTGAGCATCTACCCGTAAGGGGATGGGGATGAGAAAGGCCTAGAGGAACTAAAATGATCATTTTATGTGTAGGAGATGGATACTGCGATAATTACTTTGGGAATTCTAAAAGTAATATCCAAACAGCCGTAATTTCCTTCTTTGTTCCTGTAGCTCCTTACACCAGACTATTGTGAGAAAAAGGTGGAAAAAAATCCCACTCTTCATATAATGGTGCACTATTATGTAATAGGAACACAGAACATATTGTTCCCAACCCAGCCAATAACAAACTAGACCCTTAAGGAGGATGACTGACAGTCCTTATAATTTTATCCCAGGGAGAACAATAACAGAGACTATTTTTAGTCATACTAGTATTTAATTCTTTTCCTCAGTAATATATTGGATGGCACTAATTTCTATGGGCTAATTACACAGTCCCACAAACAGAAAAGGGTTTTCTTTAGCTTTTGTTTTATTGAATTCACAGAGCCATCCTAGAGGAATATTACAGTCAGACGAAAAGTTATTTCACTTGCTGAAAGACTGACTTGTTTTCCTCAGAAACGTGCTGTGCAAGACTGCTCCTTCACTCCATCCTCTGGGTTGGGCACAGAGCCTTTGTCTTTCTTTATTGCCTCTTCCTGTTTCTAATTTGGTGCCCTATCTGCTGCATGCACGCTAATGACTAAACAGTAAGCACAGAGACACAGACTTCCACTGTCCTTTAATATCTCAGGCTCACAGCTACTAGTAGTCTCCATTTTGCACACAGTGTGTATTTACAAAGCATTGGCTTGCCCTTATACCAGTGTCGATGCTACACTTCTCTAATAAGCTTTTTGTCTTATGTCTCTTTCTTTTGGTGACTCCTCGCTTCAAAAGCATTTTCTACGCTGATTACACACCTCCACTTCTAACGACCATATAATGGTGATCAAGGGGAGGAAGAGACTTGAAAGCCAAAAAAATAAGGGAGACCGGCTGCTATCAAGTTCATTCGTTTGGCCATCCAGTTACACACAGCAAGTGTTTACTGTGCATCTACTTTCTACCAATCACCTTGACAGATTCAGTTCTTTATTCTTGGCCTCAGTTAAGAAGTGATAATATTTACTGAAAATGAAATTTTATAATTATAGATTCTTAATAGCACTAAAAAATTTATGTGGACTACCATCCAGTGTTGGCTTACCAAGAAATTTCCAGTTACAGTTTTCATGGATAGCTGACATACCTAGAAGATAGCTGATATAGCCAATAATTAAAAAGAACTCATTTAACTGCCTTAAAAGACAATAGCTCAGAATGGTCCTGACTGGTATGTAACATCCTTCTGGTCCTTGTAGCTAGCACTGTTTTTTGTTTTGTTTTGACCAACATAACACTTTAATTTTGATCTAATAATGGCAAAAGGAAAACTCACAAAAAATGGCCCTGTTCATTCTTATTTTTGGAACACTGGTTGTTTACAATACTTATTTATATCATCCCCACCAGAATTCATTTTCATTAAAAATGTTTTTCCTAACCCTACTCAAAATGAATACTTACATATGTGAAAATCCCAAGATTACATGTGTAACTGCATTACAGTTTCCCCTCTGGCATAGTATAAGTAAAATATATAACAAAGGCAGTTAAATACTCTTCTTTCCTACATTAGGGATAATAATATATATGAAGATTAATTTCTTATGTATTATCCCTAATGTAAAAAAATCACAGGTATATTACACTGTTTGTCAAGAATACATGCACATGGTGGTCACACTGAGACACAGACACCACATCTAAAGATATTTTTCAACCATCATCAATATTCTCTGTATGACCTCAGCATAAAACTCCCTTTTAAGGTCATTCTGCATGAAACTGTACTATAAAATACTTCTGTTAAATTAAACTGGATGTGTTGAATCCCTCCAGACACACTGTCTTTAATCCCTAAAGTACTACTCTGAAAAGGTAAACAAAATTTTTATACATTATAAAAAAATTTAAGCTGCTCTGCAACCTTCCTTTGCTAAAAGTTAGATACATTATACCACTCCAGAAAGAGATTAATAAATAAGGATTAAGTATTCTATTTTACAAAAACATACAGAATGGCCAATGTAAGAGAAAGTCTTGTTTGAATTTCTTTACCAAATTTTAAATTTTATAAAATGCACTGTTTATGATTCAGACAATGCTGATCACTACACTATTAGAAACAGCTGCATTAATGCTCGCTCACAATAAGAGAGCAAATGAAATTCTACCACAGAAGTATTACCTGACACTTCGCTTTAACACTAAACACACAGATGAGAAGAAACAATAAATAAGAAATGTCAGTAATGAAAAGTCTCCTGAATAAGCCAAACGGTTTCCTTCAGTGACCAGTGCATTGTATTTCTTTATGACCTGGAAATTACATTGCGCCAATGAACTGCCATGTTCACTCTGAACGTTCAGCGGTGAAACAAGGCCAGAAGGGTGCAAGCCTCACTAACTCCTGGTCATTACCCTTGGACACCTTTTTTTTTTTTTTTTTGGTATTTCCTAACTTGAAAAGTGAATTGTGTTTTGGTAGAATAATATAATTTATTGTATGTTATCTATTATGAAATACTTTAGAAATGCTGGTTAGTGTTTCCCAACCACCACTCACAGGGAAATCAGCAAGCCAATTCTACTTCATGACTTCTACTCCACCTGAGTGTGCAGGAAGGCTCCTTTTCTTCCTCAAGGCTCTCTCCCTTTTCCAACTTTTTCTAAGGTTCAACTTAAAGCATTTTTCAAACATATTACGACATCAACAGCATAGACTCAAAACTAAGGTTCTATCCAGCCCAGTGCATGCATCTGTAGGTCTAGCTATTTTAGAGGCTGACCCAGAAAGATTGATTGAGCCCAGGAATTCAAGGCCAGCTTGAACAACTTAGTGAGGTCATGTCTCAAAACTAACAAATAAAACTGTGGTCCAGGTAATACATACTTTTGTTTCACTGAATTTTATTTTGGTTGATAAATGTCTATACCATGTAGCAGTAATAGCAAAGCTACGACTATACGTAATTTAAATAAAATGTATTCCCTTCCTTTAAAAACTGCCATCAGCAACATTTATGGTAATGACACATCCCCCCAACTGATAATATGATTCCCCTTGAGAGGAATAAACAGAAATTGGACAAAAATAAGATCAAACTTCAGCAGGGCAAACATTAAATCCTGTATGTCCAGTATCCAAGGCAGGCTGTGGAAAGATGTGAGTTCCAAAGGGCTTTGGCAGCCCTGGCCCTATGACTTTGCTAGTTGTGCCCCACATAGCCAATCTCTTGGGCTCATTCTGCTCACTGCCTGTAGCCTTCCTCAGTATGCATTCCATATTCATGGCATCTCCAAATTTTTAGTGTTACTGCACCTTTTGCTTCATCCTCACAGTTGTACCCATCACTCTCTCATGGGCTCCTGGCAGGGACTATGATACTGTCACATATTTTTGCCTGGCCTCTCAGGCCCTCTGATATCTGTGTGGAAGCTTCTATGACCTCACAGCTCTTAGATTCTGTATGCCAGAAAAACCAACACCAGGTGAATGATGCCAAAATTGGCTACCAGCTTGAGCAGGAGCCAGGCCCCCTTGGATCATAACTGTAGCAGTCTCTGAGTACCTGGATGGCTGAACTTGAAGACACGTTTCTCTACGAGGCCCTGAATAAACAGGTGTCCCAGGACTCTCTTCTCAAATAAAAGATTTATTAGTTTTGCACCCTTGAGCTTATGAAATGTGAGTCTGGCTAATTTCTAAATGCCTTCAGGATTTCTTTTTTATTGTCCTGATACAAAGTTCTTGGCTTCTTTTTAATGGTAATCTTTTCAACCATGCTCTCCTTTGTTCCTTTCTCATGGAACTGCAAACTTTTCACTTCTGCTTTTTGCTCCTAATTCTTAAGGTGGATCTGGCTAAACCCAATAGGAGTACCCATGAAACAGTCTGAATGTTGCGCTACTTTGACATTTCCTCCACTAGATCAGTTAGTCCACCACCTTAAATGTCAGTCTTCCACAAAGTCTCAGGACATGGGCAAAAGGAAGACAAATTCTCTTCCAGGGTACAACGCATGTGGCCTCTAGTTCAACCACCAGTGGAATCCTTGTTCCCAAATGAAACTTCCTGAGCTTGGTCTTTACTGCCTGCATATTTGTCAGCATTCTTGTCTTCTGCATTCTGACCAGAATCTCCCAACGAGCACGGCTTATAGGATTTTGAGGCTTCTCTAGTTGGCATCTCCAAATGTTTCCTAATTTCTCCCTCAAACCAGCTCCAAGGGCTTCTAAACCACACAGTAAGGTATAGTCACAGCAATGATTCCACTTCTCTGGTACCAAAATGTTCTATTAGTCACTTTCTTGACACTCAGACACAATACCCAATACCCACAACTTAAAAGAAGGAGATGTTTATTTTGCCTCTCGTGGTTTTCAGAGGACTTAGTTCATAGACTATCTCCAAGGCAGAAACAGTACAGTGCAAACACATGGCAGAGGACAGATGTTCAGCCCATGGCAGCCAGGAAGCAGAGACAAAAAGGAGGATCTGGGGACAAGAATAAGCCTTTCCAGGTCACACCCCCCAATGACTCACCTCCAACCACGCCCCAGCTCCTAACAGCACTTTCAGCTATGAACTCATCAAATGAATCCACTGATGAATACAACATCCCCATGACCCAGTCACCTTCTAAACACATGAGACTTTGGGGAGATATTTTAGATCTAACCATTATACCTAAGATATCAAGAACCAGTCTGTTTTACATCAAAATCTTTTATTCAACCTTCAAACTAAGTAGTTCTCTCAGCTTGCTGTCTCATTATTTAAACAAATTTAACATTTAATATATGGATGCCTGATGAACATGACATTTCTTTGACAGCTGTCCATAATCTAGCTGTTCACAGGCCCCAAAGTCACAGTGCAACAGGAAGCATGAAGTAAAAGACTAATTCATATGAATGACCTTCTTTGACAGACTTTAGGCAGGGAGGATACTAAAGGAGGGATGATATACACACATACACTCTTTGGAAAAAAAAGACGTGTGGGTCTAGATGAATTGAAAATTCCTTCCAAGTGGGCTGTTCATCTACTGGGTTGTTGCTGGGCACAGATGCCTGCTAAGATGTTCAGAGTTAGACTGAAACTTAGTAGACGCATCAAATAATTACAAATTCCAGAAGTGTTACAGGAAGCAAATGGAATTTTCACAGAAGCAGGGCTGGAGAAAAGGTTCATTTAGACACAAGGGCCAAGGAAGAATTCCCTGAGGAGCTCCGAGGAGGGAGAACAGGCTGTTGGGACAGGCTCTAGGGCAGTATTTAACACTACGGCATATTTCAATTCAAACCAGCCACAATGCAAGTCCCTGTGTGGCTAGTGGTTGCTGTAAGGGGCCATGCAGAATAATGAAACAAAATGGACTCTGAGACGCTAAGCAACATGTGTCGGGGGGATTCGCTATTCTTTCTATGTTTGAAATGTTTTAAGGTTTCCATTAATGAAAAGATAGAAAAAAAACCCCTCAAAGTCAGCTTTCTTTGTCAGTTTCCTACAAATTATTTGCCATAGTTTGGCTCATGCCAAGCCATAACAGATCCCCAAACCATTAGAAAATACTTTAAAATAAAGCTGAAATTAATAACTTAGCCTCTCAATCAGTCACTAAGATTCTAAAGCAGTCCTCTAGCTGAAGTCTGAGTAATGGCACCAATTTGAAGGTTTATTAAAAGGACTCTAAGTGTACTCTAATGAAGAGTCAATATGATAGGCCACTAAGGGCTCTTAAAAGAATCTAAAAATACTGAAACACTCATCTGTTACTCTGATTCTTCTAAATGAGAAGCTGACCATTAATTATGCTAACACAGATTTTATAGGGCTGGCACATCGGCTCAAACTCCTGTAAGGTTCTCATTCCTTTTAAATCATTACAAATACATGTTATAAAATTATACTCAGCATGGTAGTGTGCATTGCAGTCCCAGGTACTTGCGAGAATGAGGCAGAAGGATCACTTGAGCCCACAATTTTGAGACCAGCCTGGGCAACACAGCGAGACCCCAGCTCAAAAAGAAAATTATATTCAACTTTAATTAATTATTGGACTTTTATTTTTTAATATCTGTATCTGGTCATAATTACTTGAAAAACATCAGGTGCCTCAGTTTTAACCCTGTCTACCCCGTTTTAACAACATACAAGAAATTAAATGCCAGGAACCAGAGCAAAGAGAAGGCTCAGACTCCACTTTCCCAAAAGGAACCTGTCAGCTCCTACATTAACACGTGTGGTCCTGCATGTGCACCTTCCTTTCTATACAGTCTCTAAATTCTTTTTAGGGGGGCATGATCATGAGATAGGAAAGAACAAGGTCAACCCTTTCCTTTTCTTTCTGATAGTCAGAAAGGATAGTGACATTGTCAGGCTCCTCCCCGAGGCTCCCTTTGTCCCTGAAGGGTGGCCTGGGCAACTAGCCCCAGGGCCCTCCAAACACCCCTGGGGTTACTTCATGGCCACCCTCCAGGGCACACTGACAGGAGCCTCAGCTCAGCTGACAGCTTTGTCCCTACCTTAGGGGCCAACTGAGAAAACAAGCCTGACAGGACAAAGGGAAGGGATATCCCCCAAATCCCAAGGGGCCATGACCAGTATGGTGGCCTCCTGGAGACTCCTGGAAAGCAATGGCAAGAGTGATTTCAGCTGTACCATTTTTGCAGAGACACAGGAGGTAGCAATCAAGCAGCCACTTCTCCGGAAGTTGAGCCTAGCTGTCTTGGACACCCTGAAGGCTCCAGAAGATATCTGCCTTGGCCACAGCAGGCTTGAAACACATCTGTTCCAGAAGACTCCACCCTACAGCCACTCCTGATGACTCTGCCCTGACCCTGTCCCCGCCGCCCCCTATGCTGTGAAAGTCCTCAAAGAGGCCTGAAAAACATCCACGATTGTGCACGTGTGGCCCACTGCTCCTCTCTCTAATCAGTGTCCCTTATGGTCCTCAGGTTAGTGAGTAGGGCTCCCTCCAGTGTACTGACCCAACAAAGCTTTGCTCAGGTGATCCTGTAAATCTACCCACAATTCTTATCTCAGGTACTGTAGGCAGAACAGATAACATTAAAAAGAGTTGATAAGCCAGGCATGGTGGTGCACACCTGTAATCCCACCATTCGTCGAGGCTGAGGCAGGAAGATTGTTGTCAGTTTGAGACCAGCCTGAACTGCATAGCAAGACCCTGTCTCAAAAAGACCAAGAAAAAAAAAAAAAAAAAAAGAGTTGATAACACCAGGGCTTATTAGCCCTGAAAGTTCCAGGGGCAGACACTAGCATCAGCCTATGGAGATGGCAGTGATTGGCAACAGAGACCAACAGAGACCAGCAGAGACCAGCAGCAGCCCAGTAGAGAACTGTTGAGTGTCCCAAAGAGGCAGCAGAAGCTGCTGGAAGAGCTACAGAAAGCTGCCAAAAGGACTATGAACCTCAGCTTCTGAGGAGCTTAGGAGCAGAGAGCAGTAACACTAACAGCCAACCTCACTCAAGGCCACAGCTGTAGCACTAGTGACTGACAGCCATTGGAACTCAAGTCCCAGAGCTGTAACACTAAGGGCTGAGAGCCAGCGGCACTCAAAACCCAGAGCCATCAGCAGAACCACATTTTGCTGATCTGTTATTTCCATTCAAATCAAGCCGAAGAACCCTAGGTGCTTGTACATACACACAGATACCCCAAGGTGAAGGCAAGGAACCTTGGCACATTTTCTTAGTGGTTACTTCACCTGCTGCTGTACAGAAAAGTCTATTCTCGTACCTTAAGATAAATGTTACTCAGAGAGTAACAGGTAATGAAGGCAACCCAACTCTATAAAATTAATTTATGGGGTGGACAGTTCTACAGTGAATTCAGATTTTTTTTTCCCAACCAGCTGACGAAAGTGTTCGAATTCTCATGTCAGACAAATCTTGACTTAGATTTTAAGGAATCGTCCCAGTCTACCCTAGATAACATATCCTACAGGGTCTGTAATGACACCAGGACAAAATTATAAGTATACATGTTTGTAGTTTTGTTTGTGGCAAAAACCAAAATGGAAACAGACTTTATGCCCGTCAACAGGTAAGTGTCAAATGTCTTAAGGTATACTGCAGAATGTGATGCAGCTAAAAATGTACCCCATATGTATTATCCTTGAAGGACTCATTAGGAAAAAATACCTGGAAGTACTAGCTATAATGTATAGAATTAAGAATAAATGAATACACAATACATTTTTAAAATTCTCTAAAATCTTCATGTCTTTGAGTTGGGCAATGGTTTGTTACATATGACACTAAGGAAGAAGCAACAACAAAGAAAGAAAGAGAACTACATCAAAATGTACAACTTTAATGCTACAAGCAATAATATAAAGTGAAAAGAAAAATATCTGCCAACATCTGATATAGAATCTTCATACAAAATGTATGAAGAACTTCTATAACTCAATAATAAAAAGACAATCCAATTAAAAAGTGGGCAAAATATACAGGTATTTTTCAAAGACATTAAAAATGGCCAATCAGCATATAAAAAGATGCTCGAGGTCACTAGTCATTTGGAAAATGGAAAGGAAGATCACAATGAGATAGCACTTTCAAACTCAATAGGATGGCTATAATCAAAAAGATAAATATGAAGTACTAGTAAGGAGTTAGTTAAACTTCAAACATCACTGGTGAGAGTGTAAAATAATACAGAAGCTGTCTTAACCACTCAGCTCTGCTGTTTCAGTACAAAGGCAACGAGAAGAGGGAAAATGAGTACAGTTGAGTTGCAATAAAACTTATCTATTAACACTGTAGTTTACTTTTCACATAATTTTCATGTGTCGTCAAATATTCTCCTTTGACTTTTTAAGTCATTTTTATGTACATATGTAAACACCACTCTTCGCTCATGGGCCATACAAAAGCAGGCAGCAGGCCAGATTTGGCCGAGGCACCACCAGCTGCCAATTCTTGTGTTGTAATCAATTTAAAAAATGTAATACAAATGCCTAAAAAGGGAAACACTATGCTAGGTACTTTATGCACAATCCACATGTACTATCTGCATGGAGTACACCACCCTTAAATTTGTGTGTGTTTGTGTGTGTGTGTGTGTACATGTGCTGGGGATCGAATGCAGGGCCTTGAACACACTAATCACACTCTACCACTGAGCTACATCCCCAATTCACTTTTGCTAAATTTTCTTTTATCCTCCAACTATTTTATCAAAGCACCAATTTTACTGGTCATTAAACTTTTTTCATACTTCAACTATTTTTTAACCCGTTTTGTCCCTGTTCACTGTGAAACCCACCCAATTCCTTTGCCAGAAGGCAATAAAAGCTCTCAAACTCAAGTATGTACAGCTTATGTTTACTAGAAAATATCAGCAACCTAAAAATTAGAAGACTATCCTGCTCTGATCATTTTATTTCTAATAAATTAGTGAAAACATTTTTTTAAAGTGCTGATAACTTGACACTTCCCATTTTGGTCAACATACAGAATAAGCAAATGACACTACTGGTGGTGGGGGTAGCATAAGCTAGAGCAAGTTGCTAAGGATATACAGTGCCACAACACTTTGAAAATATTAAACCGGCCTAAACGGGACATTCCTCGCACTAAACCTGCCTAAAGTGCTATCTGAACTTGGCTCCTAGAACCTGTGTCAAGGAAGGCTAACTATAACCTAATGCCAGTGAGGACTAACATGCCATGTTAACCCTTGGTGGAAATGGGGGGTATTCTCACCAGCTGAAGAGACACGGTTCAATACCCTCAAAAAAGCATCTTCTATGTCTGAAAATTCTGCCATAAGCCACAAATGAGGCAATAAACTACAACCATCCATCAAGTTACCATAGTTATTTTTTCATGAGACTGATCTTTTGGATCCTTCTGCTTTTTGCCCAGCAGGAGCGATTCCTGATACAAAAAAAGAGCCCACTTCACATCACAGTATGTGACAAAAATAAAAGAACTTTATATCAAATCAAGTCAATTGACTTATATTATTCAAAGCTAATTCTCTCTTTGATGAAGACCACTATGAAGCAGCTCCGAGAAGGACTTAAATTAACCAATTGGCTTTTTATGTTTACTTGTGAATCTGTCCAAAGCCTAGGTCACTTGTCTGGATGTGGGTGAGGGACTCATAGTAAGTGATCCTCTATGAGTCACTAATCCCTACTAAAATCTGTAATGGCCGATAAAGCCAGAAGTCCTCAAAGGATAAGACAAGATCACAGCCAAGGACACCTGGATCCAACCTCAACTAGATAAAGACTATAGCCTCAACAATCTCATTCCTGGGTGGTTTAACTTAATCTTTATTAAGGACTAATTTAATACCTATTTGGAGAAGTCAAAGGGTAATTCTGCTCTTCTTGAGTATTCCCCACCCTTCTGATAACCAAATAAATACAGGCCACCCAGAGAAGGTCTTGGTCTATGTCTGGGAGAATCTTGAATTCTGTGAGAGGACTTTGATCCTCCAGGAGCCTGAAATCATTCCACTTGTCTCTTTTTATTTAGCCTTTGCTGTACACTCGTTCAGGAGATTGCAGACCTGATCAGCCTACATTAACTGAGGGATATTATTAACCCAATAGCCCTCTTCCCAAAATGCTTTACCGAAATGTACTTTTTTTGTACATTTAGTAATGTTCACAATTGATATATTAACTTCTGCACTTCCACAGTTTCTGATCTGATGCAAACTATCTTTCAGTTTATTTTCTACACAGGTTACTATTTCACTACTTCTAAGTACTTAATATAAAATTGTATGTTTTAAATAAATTCAAAGATATTAATAATCACCAGCATCAACATCTGTGAGAATCAATAGTAAGTCCCCTCTGTGTGGATCCCTTGATCCTTTCTCTTGTAGGCCCTCCCTATATTTCTCTTGCCAAGGGAAATTATTTTTAAAATGTTTATCTGCCCTTTCCCACCAAAGCTCACATCCTATGCATTTTACATTATCCTTTTACCTATACTTTTTTCATTATACTATATTTTATACACTTTTTCAAAATGGAAAAATTTGTTTCAACTGCCTTATCTTGTTCAAAAAATTGTATTACTGAAACACAACTTACGGTTACCAGAGAACTTGAAGCTCCCTCCCAATATGTGGTATCAGCTCCAGCTGCTAACAACTGTTCAGATATCTCAGACACATGTCACAGTGAACAACTTGAGTTCACTGAAAACTGAGAAAATTCACAGCCTCTCCCTGCTGTTTCCTAGCATCCTGCTGCCCTGCCAAGTCCTCCAGTGCCCCATGAAGTCCTCAGAGCACTGCTCACACCACTGCGCACACAGCTGTCCCACCCGAGCATACTGTACACAGCTGCTTTGCCTTTGAAGCACTGGCTGTTTCATCTAGTGTCCAGCTTAGTAAAATACAATAGAACAGTCAGGATTATTTTTATACTTGTGGAACAGAAGCAATGAAAAACCTCATTATCAGTGACAATCTTATTTAATTTCAGTGAAGGAACAGCTGCCATATCTGTATTTTTTCAGGATTTCTGATGTTTACATTTTCAATACAACTTTGATTTTGAAAATGGCTCTGCCTTAATTTAAGAGCATCTAAAGTTATGGGTTAGAAATTATAACGTAATTATTTAGCATAAGAAATTATATGCATATGATTTTTAAGAGAAGCTTTAAAAAGTATAGATTTACACTCTTCATCTGATTTTCCTTTTGTCAAGCCAATGTTTTTGATACCTAGAATCATTTTGATCTATTTTGCCTGCAAAATAGACAGAATGGGCTAGGACATAATAATTAAGGCCTCTATTTCTCAGAATAATACCAATGATAATAAATCACAGAAGAAAGGCGAATCACTAGAAAGAACATTTTCCTTGTGAAATTTTGGTCATGACAGAATCAAAGGCTCAGGGTAAAAAAATTAAAAGGTACCTAATCCTGCCACCACCAGGTGCTGGAGTCCCTCAACAATGGCAGGCTATGAGGCCTATAGATGTCCAATACTCAGTTATCTATTGTGCTGTTGGGACAGATTGAATATCCCTAATCGGAAAATCCAAAATCCCAAATGCTCCTCACCTTTTGAGTGCCAACATGGTATCAAAAGTGCAAAATTCCATACTTGACCTCTTGTGATGGGTCATAGTCAAAAAGACAGGTACACTAAAAATATATAATTACTTTCATGCTACATGTCTAAGTGTACATGAAACATACTGAATTTCATACACAGATTTGAGTCCCATCCCCAAGATATCGCAATATTGCAAAATCTCAAAAAATACAAATTCTAAAACACTTCTGGGTCCAAGCATTTTGGATAAGAGATACTCAGCCTACAATTTGATACCAATAATAATTACAGTCTTAAAATTATTTGTTTTATAAATAATGTAGGTAGATTCTGCAAGTGGCATTGCTTTCCTTCCCTTTCCAGTACTCATTCTTGAGTGAGGGGGACAGGACTGGAACTATATAGCTGGTGTGTCAAGAATGCTGCTCAAGTCTGACTCTGCCCACGGGAATCTGCTCTGCTTGTGAATGTTTATCCAACTTGTCTATCACTGGAGAAAACAACTTCAAAACATGCTGAACCAGCACATACTTGGATAATTTCAGGAACAGGAAACTCATTATTCCCAAAAGCAGTTGACTGCATCCTTGGACAACTGAACACTTAGAAAATCACTCTTATCTATTGAAGGAAATCTAATCTCCCAAGAGTTTCCACAAATTACATCCTAATTAAACTCCTGGAATGAATTAAGGAAGGGGACTTGAAATCCCTGGATTCCTTTCAGCATCTTAAAAGGTGTTACCAGATGTCAAAAGCATTATTTTCTTCCCATCAGTTATTCCAGGTCGAGGAGTCACTCAACTGAAGAGAGCAAGCTCTATTTTCTGCTTTACTCTATGAGAAGGTTATGGCCAAAAGTAGGTTAGTAACATCTTGCTATTTTAAATTTCTCATATTGACACAGATACACTGGTCTGTTCGAATGTTACATGCCTTGAAACCCTAGATTCAAATTTAGGGCCACTGCTGTGTGAGGTATTCCACAGCTGAAGAAGGCGCACACCCCTAGCACTCCGGTCCTCATGAGGTCCTCCTCACTCCAGGCAGCCCCCACCCAGCCCTTCTCCTTCTAAGTGCTTATAACACAACCTGAGTTTACACCGGCGCATGCACTTAGCAAAGGCCTGTGTGCCATAAATATTAAAAAAGAAAGCCAAAAATGATTGCTTTGCAGTGCCGCTCTAATCCCTCAGAGGAGAGAGGAGAGGCGCACAGGTATTTCAGCATGCAGGACAGAAAAAGGTATGTGATTCCATCTGGCTTTGATTTGGCAATGTAAACAATGCATAAAGGTAGAACCTCAGAAAAATGTAGAACCATGTGAGAGAGACCTAACAAAGCATAACTTCTATAAACTGACAGCTGTTGCTATGACATCCTGCAACTTCTTTGATTGCTCCAGCTTTTCTTTAGCAGCATTTTCATGTCAAAGAAGATGGATACACAAAAGCAAAATCCCTGTAAGTACAGTACTGAATATGACCAAAATACACTTATAACGCCTCTCAATGCATGAGTCCTGCAGAAAGGAAAGTCTTGCACCTGCTTATCCCAAGAAGACACTTCATTCTAATCATTTCTGTAAACTTGTGTTAATCTTGACCTTATTAGTATTACAGCAGAAGCATGATGATAATAATAATAATAATAAACAGCTGATAACTCTGTTTTTAACATAAAGCTAACCCAGGAGGGGTTTAGCCAATGACTCTAAAGAATACACTCCAAAGAAACACAACTCTAACTTTCCTAAAATAAGCTCTTTTAAGCACATATTTCTCACAGTTACTAAAGAGCTGCTGAAAGCATCACTGAGCTACAGTTGAGACCCTTAATTCCTTGTCACTGGTGGACTGGACCATGCACCAGAAAGCCATTAGCGTCTTAAACAATGAAAAACAGTCCAAAAGCCACAATGGATTATTTGAGAAACAAGGCAGGGTGGGACATGCTTCTAAGTAAACATCACAGAACCTGTATGTAGATTCTGCTATCACGGGGCTAAGTGTGTGGCACCTCTTTTCATACACACTGTCTTCCCTGCTCCAGAGCTTAGCAGTTGAGGGCTCCCACTGAGGATTATTGTTAAGTATTTTCTCAGACATAGCTAAGTTGTACCTGTGCTCTTCCCCTGGAGAGGTGGAACCTCCTCTCATTAGGAGTCCACACGTCAGGTTTGTGCTTGACATAACAATGCCTACAACACCATCGACAATTCAGAAAACACGTCCTTTTGGCTCTCAGTGATGACTTCAATTTGTCCACAAGCCAGACTGAAAACTTGATTCTTGAAGGAATCATTCATTCAAGGTTGACCTCCACAGAAATTCAGACAGGAAAAAAGCCACACACCTGGTCTATATCACTCTATACTCGGTGTCACATTTTGCCTTGACTTTTGAAAGATTCATTAATAAATAGTTCTGCATACCCAATAACCTATAATCTACTGGGATCACTGATTTTGTTGTTTACTTCCCTTTATAACACATTTCTCTCAGAAGCAGGGAATGGAAGTAAACCAGTATTTGTCTTCCCATAAGAAAAGGACAAATCACAGCTTTGTCATCGGAGGTAAGAAAACAGAGACCTAGGTTTCAAGTTCAAATGTCAGTTTCCTTCACAATGATGGTGTAAAATGTTACAGGAAATATATATTTCCCTCTCTAATACTTGTTTTTTTTCTTTGTTTTTGCTTTTTTTAATCTATGCTTTTATTTTTAAAAGTCTTGAAGGCTTTTACCTTCACCACTAAATAAGGATTTAATATAAGGATTTTACCTTCACCGCTAAAAAGAACTAGAGTGAGTCTACATTGCATCTTTTTTTTTTGTTTTGTTTTTGTTTTTGTTTTTGTCTTTTTGAGACAGGGTCTCACTATGCAGTTCAGGCTGGCCTTGAGCTCACTTTGTAGCCCAGGCTGGTCTCGAACTCACAATGATCCTCCTGCCTCAGCCTCTTGAGCGCTAGGATTACAGGCGTGTACCACCATGCCCAGCAACATTGTATCTTGATACACTTAGCTGCTCTCAGGAAATGAGAAACTATGAGTGTGCTTCATGTTTCGGGCATAGTGATGAAGAGTGTGTCTGTGGCAGGAAGCAAAGAGACCACTTAGATTTCAAGGCCATGACTGGGATGCAAAGGAACAGAGCACAAGGCCTGAAGAAGGAAATTAATCATCAGGAACAAAGGTAACAAGCTGCAACCCCCCCCCCCCGCAATCCCATGCATCCAAGGAGCTACTAGTTAACAACATACTATTGGTAGATGAACTTAATACACATAATAAGTCTGGTAACCAGTAGGGGAAAAAAATTCTAGTGTTGGCTCTACTGCTGAGTGCTTTTTTTTTTTTTCTTTCAATTTATAAAAGGACCGAGGGAGGTGGATCACAGGTACCATCTGGTTCTACTGTTTTATGATTTGGGAAAAAGAACTTGAGAAATGAAGAGAACCTGATGAAAGAAGTGTAAATCTGCAGCCACTCTCTCCTTCATTTACATACTGCAACTGAAAATCTCCTAAGTGACTGTTTTGGGGGAGCTGTGAGACCATCTACAGAGTACAAGAACACCTAGCCTATCTACTTACAGTAAATTTTACCTTAAAGATAAGAAATGCAGCTTTTATCAACATGAGTGACCCACAGTTAAATTCATACATTAGATGGGTGCACATCACTTACATAACCAAGGTCACTAGTGTGCCGCTCTGTCATCTGGTCAGTTCTTGGAAGGATGGTACCCATATGGCATTAAAACAACAACAAATAAACAACCTTTACAATGGGGCAAGAGAGACCACAAAAATGTTCTGCACTGTACAGACATGTTCTAGTTAATTCCTTTAAGGCAAAATATATAGAAGAACTGTCTTAAGGATGATTAACATTTTTTCTTCTACATAAATATACTTTGTTCCAAATTTTCTGAATCACTCCATGACTACAGGTGGCTGTCGGTAATATGGGACTCAGCAGATATGTTTTCAAAATAAGGTTATTCAGTCCAGTGCAAGAAAATAACTGCTTTTGTGGGAAAGAAATTCATACTATAGAAAAGCATTTGAAAACAAATGTACTTTTGTTATTTATGGAGAACTTACACTTCTCTAACTAATTTTAAACCTATTTTAAATTTTGCCATGAATGTATAGAAGTTTTTTATTTTTAAGCACATTTGCATTCTTACGAATATAAAGTGCTATACACTTTATAAGAACATAAGGCTATCAAAGAAATTAGAAATTTGCCAAATTTTAGACAAAATTTTTGCATAACTAATAGATCATCTGAAAATGGGAATCACTAGTTAATAGAAACAATAATATGCTTCAGCCACTTGGATTAGTCTAGCTTTGTGAAGTAATTTATTATTTATTATATCTTTTAAAATTAAACTGGGAAGTATAGCTCAGTGGTTAGTGTTTGCCTAGCATGCTTGAGGCTTTTGGTTTGAAAAAACAAAAACCATCAAAACAGCAGCAAAATAAGTTGAACGTAGGACCAGACCATCAGATTGCTTTGCTGCAAAGGATTCATCGAAATTTTTAAAAACAATGATAAAAAGTCCCCATAACCTTTGTCTGGATAAAAACCAACAATAATTATTAACCAGAGAAAGTTTTTAGCTGTTCATATTTATCTTTAATGTATCCTGTGAAAATTTATGTAATATAAAATAAATATAAAATAATGCGACACAGCACACACATGAAACTTATAAATGAAAATTCATATATTGAGAGCACATGCTCAGCTTTTTCCACTGATGAGATACAAAATAAAAACTTAGATATTTTCAGGTAAACTAGTTTATCTTTTTACCAATTTATTTTTGTAAATAAACTCACAACAGGCGACAATGTAGAGTTATTTCATCATCAAATTCAAGATATAAAATATTTCTTATCAGTACCCACCTCATTTTAGAATGCATTTTTTTTCTCATTTTAAAAAGACCACATACATTTTAAAAAATCAACCTATAAAAAGATACAAAAAGTGAAAAATCATCAATAATCTCTCCCCTTTCCCAAGAGATATAAACATCAATACACACTGACTAAAATTGCTTCTCCACATCAACAGACCAACTTTTATCAACGTATGTAATGAATATGGAATGTTTCAGTATTGCAGATACATCATATTAACCCAAATATCTCACTCAAGAACATTTACTGTATATTATTTCCAACTTATATTATTACAAAAGAACTGTGTTTGGGTTTTGGATTTTGAAGGACACATGGGTTTTAGGTATTCTCACTTGGTGTATTCCAGAATTGCAAGCAAGTATGTGCATTTTGCTTAACTCATTAACTATGACATTCCACATGCTACTGGAATAGTCTTTTCCCCCCATGAATAGCCAAATTGAAATGAGTTCTTAAATGGTCCCTTGTGTTGGAGGTTCAGAAGTGGAAGTAAGTTTATTCTTAAGTAGTGAGATAAAAAAAGAAGCAGGACCCAACTCTTCCTTTCCCTCAGTCAGGCAGAAGGGGGCATGACCTGACTGCCAGCTGCCACACCGCTTCTCCTGGCCTCCTGGGGGGCAGAGATGAACAGCTGCAGGGTCTTCCCAACACCCACAGGGTTACTCCTGCAGAGCTCAGTAACTGGAGCTGCAGCTCAGCCCTGGTGCCCCACCTCCACAGCCAACATGCCAGGAACTACTGCCCCCTCTGAGAAGTAGTCAAGAACCCAGGCGTTGCTGACAGCCCCCAAGTCTCCAAACACGAAGAGTTTGTGGTCTGCATGCGCCGGCCCTCCTGGAGACTCTTTCAAAGCTGCAGCAGTCACAATTCAGCCCCACCATTTTTGAAGAGATGAAGGAGCAGTCAGTAGGCTTCTCCTGAAATTCTGCCAAAGACAGCTGTCACCATGAAGGCTGTGGCTGTCCTAGGAGCCCCAGCCACACCAGGAGGCATCTGCCTTGGCTGCAGCAGCTTGAATCTGAGACCAATCCCAAATGACGCTGTCCTGTGGCCACTCCACCCTGTAACCTCCAGATGACTCTGCATTCTGTCATTACTTGGGAAGTTCTTAAGCAAGCCCACAAAATGTACAAAACTGCCATGTGGCCTGGGTTCCTCCCTCACAGCCTTTGGGTCAGTAGAGAAGGGCTCCTTTCAGGATTCTACCCCTACCCTGCTGTGGCACATGTCCCAAAAAAGCCTCACTTGAGTGGTCCTGTAGATCTACTCACAATTTCTACCCTGGGTAATGAGGGCAGAGCAGGTCCCATTAAACAGAACTGCTACACACTAGAGGGTGCTAGACCCCAGGAGTTCCAGAGACTGGCCTGGAGACCAGCAGCAACCAACAGATGCTGGCAGCAGAGACCAGCAGAGACTTGCAACAGCAAATGTCCCTGACAGGTGCCAGTGACCAGGGAGACCTACAGAAGACCCCAGAGAGACAGCAGAATATGCCAGAAGAGCTCTAGAAAGCTGCCAATGGGGCTATGATCTCCATAGCTGAGGAGCGGATAGTGCTGGCTAGAAGCTGCTGGAAGCTATAACAACTAAGGGCCAAGGGACACTGGCACTCAAAAGCCCAGAGTTGCTCATGGAGTTGCACTTTGCTCATTTATGATTTCCATCTGAATTGAGCAAAGAAACCTCAAATGATTGATGCTAATGTTATTTGGTCATTCTAGTTACTACAGGAAAAACAGTTCCACTGAAAATCCTGCTCTGTACTGAATATTCCTGGAAATCTTGCAGAAAAATTTCACAAGGAAAAAACGTACTTCCTTAAATCTAGAAAGGACATAAAAGATTTACAGCCATGTTTTTTACTTTGAAATTAATAAAAAAATTACATGTAGGTCATTTATGCTGAAACATTATCTACTTCCCAAAGCCTATTTGGAACGCTGTTTTTCTGCCAAACATTTAAGACTTTTAAGTACTGTAATAATAGAGTAAGAAATAATTCTCAGGTAATCATCCAAGTTAAGTATACATTACCATCTTTTATAAAAGGTCCTTGATTTTCTATTTAATTCAAGCTTTGAAAAATAAGAATCAATTAAGGTTCAGTTTTAAAAGACATTATTATCCAAAGGCTGATTTTATAAAGTCTATATCCATCTCAAACAGTAATTTAGGCTTCCTGAAACTGGAAGCTCTAGTCACCACTATCACAATAAAATACATGCACATAAGTGGAAGTAACAGTTGCTCTGGGCGGCTTTGGTTTATAAGCTGACCTTTCCTTTCCTTTCCAGAGCTCAGCTTTTGTTCTTTCAGTTTCTTTCAATGTTCTCGGGAGTTTCATTTTCTTTAGCAAAAAAGAAATGGTACTTTCTATACAATGTAAGAGCGAAATATTAAAAGTACATCACTCTTCTTCTTCTCAATTACCTAACACCTACACAGAAAGAAGGGTGGGTATCCAGTTACCTGGCCAAACATCCCCTCCCCTCCATGGCTGTCTAGGCTTTGAAGTGAGGAGTGAATGACATATTTACATTCAATAATGACAAACGACACAGTAAACACAAACAGAATCAAGCCCCAAGTCAACCTACATGATCACAGAGGGGTAATAACATCCAACCTTTGAAAGGCAAACACACACACTCTCATTATGGACCCAATGGATGTTACCGCACATCTTTGGAGCAGTTTCATCTGAATCATCATAGGTCAAGCAGTCAGACTAGATAAACAACAACAGACTCCTGACTATATTTAGGTGTGAAGAATTCTGCTTGCCATCAAATGCACTGGACTGAATACAACTCCAATCACATAGGGCACGGCTGACTGTAAAAACTGGGCATCAAGCTGCCTCTGGGGTCCAGGCACCCTCTGCCTGACAAACCAACAACCTCCAACTGATCCCCTCTTCCTCCTCCAACTCCACCTCAACTGCCAGACTTTGGACTTCTAGGAAAGTTGTTTGTTTAAATAGAACAACAACAACAAACAACATGCTTTGTAATTCAGGGAACATGGAATACAAAACAGACTTTGTGAGCAGTGGGTTTGCTAGAAGCTGCTCCTCTCCAAGGACAGCCCCCCAGGCCAAGTCACCTACATGGGGGTGGGCCTCCAACACTTGGCCCTGACATCCTTACCACCCATATATGAGCCTCGTTTGCTCTGGTGAAAATTCCTTGAAACAGAGATTTAGGAGTGTTGCTAGTTTTCTGTCACTGTGGCAAAATGTCTGAGAAAATCAACTTATAAGGAGGAAGGGCTTGTTCTGGCTCATGGTCCCAGAGACCTTGGTCTGCACTTGCGTGACTCTGCTGCTTCAGGCCTGTGGCAGCGCAGTACAGCATGGTGGAGGCACATGTCAGAAGAGGCCCAGAAAAAAGAGGGAGGGAGGAGGGGCAAGGTCCCAGTACTCTAGTGACCCAACTTCTCTCTACTAGGCTCTACCTCTTAAAGGCACCAGAGGCTGACCATTCATTCTTCAACACACAGACCATGGGGGACATCCAAAATCTAAAGTATCACAAAAAGCAAATGTAAAGAAAAGGATTTTTTTACTCCAAAGAAGTGACCACCACATTACTGAGATTATAAAGTGGTATAATATAAAAAAGGTACAACCTTTTTAGAAATGTACTTGGCAAGATATTCCAAGAGCCTTAAAATATTCACATGCTTTTGTTATTTGAGACAGTGTCTCACTATGTAGTGCAGGCTGGCCTTGAACTCACAGTGGTCTTCCTGCTTCAGCCTCCCCTCCCAAGTGCTGGGATTACAGGCGTGTGCCACCACACCTGGCTAAAATATTCATATACTTTGACCAAGTAATTTCTCAAAGGGGAATCTGTTCTAGGTCAATGACCTAAAGTAAGAAAAAGTTTTATACAGGGAGATGTTGATAGCAACACTATTTATGACAAAAAAAATTAAGACTAATATGTGGATTAACACATACTAATATATGTATTATAATCTCATTAGACTATAAGGCAGTCATTTAAAAATTATCATTATGAAGATACATTAAAAGGTAAGGAAATACACAGATGATATAATCTCAATGGGATGCAAAAAAGAAGAAAAAAGAGGGAGGGAAAATGAGACAGGAAGGGGAAGGAAAGAAGGAAAGAGAAAGCAAGCAAGCAAAACATGAACACAGGCTGCTTCTAGGTACGATAGTTATGGTAATTTTTTTCTATACTTGTATTTTTCAAGTTGTTTTAGAAAATATACTAGATATCTATACTTACTAGAATTTAAATTCCACTGAAACCATGAGTGTCTATAGTTAGTTCACTTAAAAACCCATACAAAAAAGTTTTATGAAACTCATAAAGATACTCAGTATTTCTGTTGTAACAAAATTGGCTATTTTACTGGATCAAATATGCACAGGCATGTTTTAAATCCGTGAATATGTGATGCCAAAACTGTACAAGAAAATGAAGGGATATATTAGTTTCTCCTAACTTATTTTTTTTTTCTTTTAAAAATATCACTTAAACTTGTCCCTGTTCTTCTACTTTGGCCTGATGTGCCAAAATAATAATGCTAATAATAGGTGGCTTATGAGTTTATCATTGTCACTGCTAAACAGATCTTTCTATGCCAAAGCATTTGAACTTCTCACCTGGGTGCAGGCAGGGCTTGAATTTATAAATTGGCTGTGTTCCAAACATGCACTTGTAAGTTGGCTCTTTGTCTCTGCAGGAAACTTCTCCCAAGTTCTAATACGCTATAGCAGAAGCCTGAGGTCTTGATTGTAAAAGAGAGGGGCAGGTAGAAAAGAAAGGTCCTTCTTACATTCCTGGGCAGAGGGGCAAATTCTGCCAAAAATACTTGGTTACTAGCACAAAGTGGGTAATTCTGGAGGACTGACACACCTTTAAAAGATGTGAACACATGTGGGAGTGTGACAAACTGGGAAAACAATGTGGTCAGGCAGAAGGAGGCTTACTGAGGGAATTCAGGGGCCCAAAAAGAAATCAATTTTCAGGCTGGAGGTGTAGCTCAGTGGTACAGCACTTGCCTAGCCTGCATGAGGACCTGGGTCCAACCAAGGGCTGAAAAGATAAAAAAAATTAAATAAAGAGTTTTCTGCTTGTTTAGAGCAGTGTCTCCAAATTTTTTAGGCTATTGGCCACTTAGAAAATTTTCTGCTGCATCTATAACTGGGTATCCTTGGAAACACACAAGGAACAATGGTTGTGGGTTTGGTAGGAAAGATTCCAGCCTGGGCATACAGTTGTTCAAAGTAAATTGTAAATGCAAAAGTTTCTGTTGTAATTAATATATGTCTTCCTAGAAATCTTCCAGTTCTGCATAGATTAAAAAAATTTTGAATGGAAAAAAGGTAAAACAAAATTTCATAACAAAATAATAGGAGAATAACAATAGTTAATATATCACATGTTGTTACCTTTAAATAGTTGTTCAGGGTAAAAGATATGGGCATAAAAATTTCTCCAATCCATATTAGCACAAACCTTTCTTTTTAATGAACTAGGAGATACTAATAATATAACTGACTTGCATTTTTTTCCTTTTTCCCTACCGTCCTTTCCCTTTCCACCCATCCTAGTTCCTTTTTCCTTTTGAACAATTTCTTCCTGTTTCACAATACGTATTGGATATTTTAGAACTTATTTACTCTTTCAGTCTCTCACACACGGGAGACAATACGTTTACACATGTGAGTCTAACTTATTTTACTTATGAGTATGGTCTCAAGTTGCATCCATTTAGCTGTAAAAGTATCAAGCTTATCCTTTATGGCAGAATAGTACTCCACTGTATTACAAAAAAAACAAAAGCACATCTTTTTTATAGATTCCTCGGTTGACAGGTATTTGGGTTGTTTGCAAGATCTAGCTATTACAAATTGTGCTGCTATAAACATGGGTGCACATATATATCACTGTGGTACGGTGTTTTCAATTCTTCTAGAAACATACCCAGAAGGGGAACAGCTGGATGGAATGAGACCTCTAATCCTAGCTTTTTGAAGAATCGCTATAGATTTCCACTGTGGCTACACCAGTCTTCACTCCCACCAACAGAAGAGAAGGGCTCCTTTTCCCCTACAGCCCCTCCAGCATTTGTTATTAGTTGATTTCTTGATAATAGCCATTCTTTCTGGAGTGAGATAGAATCTCAGTGTTGTTTTAATTTGCACTTCTCGAATGACCAGTGATGTTGAACATTTTTTTCTTATACTTATTTGCCATTTGTATTTCCTCATCTGAGAAGTGTGTATTCATCTTGGTTCTTCCTATTGAAGAGCAAGGGATATCCTTTCATTTTCTGAAATCCTCTTCAATCTCCTTTTTCAGAGTACTGTCATTTTCAACATATAGCTCCTTTACTTCCTTTATTAGATTGATTCCTAAGTATTTCATTTTTTTGGATGCTACCATGAAATGTGTAGCTTCCTTAATTTCTCAGTTTGTTGCTTGTGTACAGGAATGCTATTGATTTTTGAATGCTGGCTTTGTATCTAACTACACTACTGAATTTGGTTATTAAATCTAGAAGTCTTCTGGTGGAGCTTTGGGGTCTTCTGTGTATTCACATCATCTGCGAATAATGATAATTTATCTTCTTCATTTCCTATCTTTATTCCTTGTATTTCTCTCTGTTGTCTAATTGTTCCGGTTAGTGTACCCATTGAATAGGAGTGGTGATAGTGGACGTCCTTGTCTTGTTCCTTATTTTAGAGTGAAAACTTTCAGTTTTTGTTCATTTAGTATGATGCTGGCTGTTGGTTTGTCATAGATGTCTTTGATCAGATTGAGGTAAAGACCATCTATTTCTATTTTCTATAGGGTTTTTATCATGAATGAGTGTTGGACTTTGTCGAAAGCTTTTTCTGCATCTATTGAGATGACCATGTGGTTTTTGTCTTTGGCTCTGTTGATACGGTGTATTACATTTATTGATTTGCCTATGTTGAACCATCCCTGCATTCCTGGGATGAATCCCACTTGGCCAGGTATATAATCTTCTTGACAATTTGTTGCATTCTGTTTGCTAGTATCTTATTGTGGATTTCTACATCTATGTTCATTTGGGAGATTGGCCTGGGTTTCTCTGGTTTTGATGTCAATGTAATACTTACCTCCATGGATGAGTTAGGGAGTATTGCTTCTCTTTCAATTTCATTAAAGAGTTTGAGGGGTACTGGTATTAAATCTTCTCTAAATTTCTTGTAGAATTCAGCAGTGAATCCATCAGGACCTGGGCTTTTCTTTGTTCATAAGTTTTTAATTACATTTTTAATTTCATTGACTGATATTGGGTTATTCAGAGTTTTTATATCTGCTTGATCCAACTTTGGTAATTCATACATATTTAGGAATCTATTTCGTTTGTATTTTCCATCCTCTGAGAGTAAAGACTTTCAAAGTAGATACTGATGATCTTCTGAATTTCTACAGGATCTGTAGTGATTTCACCTTTTTCATTCCTGATTGCAAGAATTTAAGTCTTTTCTTTCCTTTTTTGGTAAGATTGGCTAAAGGTTTATTAATTTTATTTATTCTTTCAAAGAACCAATTCTTTGATTCATTAATTCCTGGTATTGTTTTCTTAGTCTCAATTGTGTTAATTTTTACTCTGATCCTTATAATTTCTTCCCTTCTATGGGCTTTGGGCTTGACTTGCTCTTATTTTTGTAGAAGCCTGAGATGCAAAATTAGATTGTTTATTTGTTCTGCACAGATATTAAAAAAAATTTTTTGGCCAGGCATGGTGGTGCATCCCAGCACTCGTGAGGGTGAGGCTGAGCCAGGGGCACGAGACCAGCCTAGGCTGTCCAGTGAGTTCAAGGCCAGCCTGAACTACTTAGTGAGACCCTGTCTCAAAAAACCAAAACTAACTAACTAACTAAATAAATAATCAACCAAGATTTTAAGCAGAGTATTAAAATCTGTGGAATCCTATCATAAGAGGTTAAAAATAAAAAATCTAAGAAAGTACATAGCACTTTTCATAATTATTTGATTTCTAATAAATGTAGAATGAGCTTTAAAAATGAAAGAGGACTGCTTGATTGAAGTAACATAGGAAATAACTGAGCTCCTGAGTTAATACAGATTAGGACAAAATGCTCAATATTAGAGAGAACTCTGAAATGAGCACTTCTAAGACACAGTCAAGGAGAACACAGAGGAATGATCAAGGTGCAGTCTGCTTCTGACATGGCTGACTGTTCAGCTGTGTTAATGGACTCTGCATCCAGCTGCTGCTACCTGGAGATACGGACCTGTGATGTACTCACACAAGGCTGTCTATGGACCGATTCCTGCATCTTGTTCTACACTCTTGCTTCCCAGTCTTACATAAACTGATCTTAAAGCAGAAATAGGTATTAGCAAGGAAAGACTGCATAATTATGCATTTTCTAAAACAGATTCAAATCTGCAAGGGATCTTTGTAAATCTCACTTTCTTTCTGGCTCAAGTACCTCTTGAAAACTTCCTCAAAAATACCCATGCTTGAGAACCTGGCATGAGAAATGCTGGGTACATGACCTGAGCAAAGTGGCGCAAAATGGGGCAGTTGTTAGCACAGAGGAGAGCTCTGTGCACATCACAGAAGGGGCCTGCTTTGTGCAGGCAAGTGACAAATGGGTGCCTCCTCTGGTTAGTGCAGCCCCTTCCCAAGGTGCAGGTGGCAGCTAAGATTTAGGCCCCCATCTTCCCACTGGCCAGGGCCTTTGACATCATTCTTGGGTTGCCTCCTATTGAACACCTTCCTCAAAGGCAAAAAAAAATAAAGTGTGTTTATTATACTTACAAATAACACCAACTGTACACATCTGATTATCCAGCAACTTTCGGATATAATTCTAATCCTAAATGGTCATGTCTAAAGAGAGCAAAGTAAACAGAAGCAATTTAAACCCAAATATGTCCTTAAGAATGGAAATGAATAAAACAATAAAACCATAAAAGTAAAAGAAGGGAAGCAGAGCGGCACCTGAAGGAAGGCCCAGCGATCTTCTGAGAATGCCACATGCCTTTCTGTTCCTGTGCTTTTGTATAGGTGGCTTTCCCTGCCAGTACCCTACTTTCTACAGCTTCTTCACCAGGTTAAACACCACCCAATTCCTAAAGAATTCCAAGGCCCCATTCAAATTCCACTATCTCTCCCTAGATTGCTCACGAATCCTCTGCTGTCTCACAGCAGCAAAGCCCGTGTGTCTGCACAGAAGCAGGTGGGAGTGCCCTGCTCCATAGGATCCCAAGGTTTGGGCATGGCCACTGCTCCCCCACTCTGGTAGTGCCTAGCAGCCATGTCTGTGCTACAGGAGACCCTGCTTTTAACCACGGTTGCTGCTGGATCTAGATGGTCACCGATTCTTTTTCTCCCTATTTTCTCTGCTTTATTTTGAGATAAATTCTCACCATGTTATTCAGCGAGCCTTGAACTTGCAATCCTCCTGCCTCAGCCTTCTTAGTAGTCTGGATTACAGGTGTACACGATAGCAACTGGCTTGTCTCACTCTTAATAAATCTGAAATCAGGATTCGGAGTGGCCCGTGAATGTACCTAGACCTAGAGACAAGTAAATTGTAGGAGCTGTGTGGAGTCTACCTGTACAAACATGCCAGGAAAAACAAACTCAGGTTCCCACTGCCTCGTGCCTGATGCCTTCCTTCCTCCAGTTCCTCCTCTGGTCCTGCTGACTCCCAGGAAAGGCGCTGGAACTGCCCCAGGGCTCTGACCTCTCACCCGCTTCCCTACTGCTGGACATCCCCTCTCTTAAGAAACTTTGGTGCTACATGGGGGTGCTTGCTGATCAGGAGTAGTGTATTTGCCAAATATATCCAAGGCCCTGGGTTCTATCCCCAGCACGAGAAAAAGTTAACAAAGATAACAAACCATGGTGCTGATTTCCAATTCTGCTGATAAGATTATTAGCTCAACTGTGTCTTTGAAAAGAAGAATGCATTTTGAATTCAAAGACATTTTTTAGAACATCTTAGAGGCATCAAAGTTCCTAAGAGGCAGGAGAGAAGTGCTCTGCCAAATCAAAGTGAAAACTGGACATAAAAGCAGTAAGTCAGTGACAGAAGCCCCATGGGCTCTGAGAGCTTTGCTGACCTGGTGGGTTGAGAAGTTCAGAAGTCGGAACCCAGAGCCCACCCAAAGTGTGGGGTTCAACAAAAAGCCCTTTTTCCATACGGCTACACTGAAAAGGGCCATGCCCTCCGGCAAAGGGTCACCAAAAATATCAACCCATTCCACTCCTAAGAGACTGCAGTCCAAATTTATATGACCAACTGGTCCACAGAATTCCCAGCTGTGAATTTAGTTTGAGATGGCCAGTCTAAGTGCCCCTAAACATGTGGAAAAAATAAACAACTCTCTCTGAAGGGTCACACTTTCACCCTGCGACTCAAAGAATCCTCTTCAAATTATCACCCAAGGGGAAGAGACAGCTCGTAGCCAAATGAACCGAACACACACAGCAGTGAGGCATCACCAGAAAGATCTAGCAGAAATAACACATCAAAGAAAAAGACCAACCAAGATTTGAGAATTTGGACTTGTCACAATTCTTAACCATGTCTACAGAATCTTACTTAACTCATGGCACATTTCTGAATACCAGAATTCTGGAGGCAAGTCTGGGGCCATTAAAGGACAAAACTGCATGGAACAAGTCAATAAGGGTACTGCAGGGCAGTCTTCCTCATGACTGTTTGGAAATGCATCCCAGGTCTTCACACAAGTCACTCCGTAGCCCTTTGGTGTTCAGACAGCCATTGGAGGGAAGCTGCTGGCTCTCTGAACCTGCCTTTACCTCCAGGCAAAGTTCCCATTTGTTGTGTAAACAGAGGCGCTTTCCTTGGCAGGGGCATCATTTACCCCACACTTCTTATCACCACCTTGCAGCAAGTCTCCCCGCTCTCTAATGCACTCCACAAGCGTCAGCAAAACACTCTTAATACAGTGCTCAATCATAACAAAAATAAGCTACACACTGATGAAAATTTAATCTGCAAGGGCTCATAGTGCAGCAGCAAAGCACTAATAGCCTCCATACGGGGTTCCAGTTCTACTCGTTCATTCAGTATGACATGTGTTGAGAGCCAACTATAATAAAAGCATTATTTTCGGTGTGGGAAAACAGCTAGTCATATGATGAATTCTCTGTAGCTGTGCATTTCATGTTCCAGTTGGAGGAGATAAGTAACAAACGCAAACAGCTCAGTTTCAGTTTCAAATAGTACTGTCTCAGAGAAAATAAGAGGCTAATAGTATAGCGGGGGACTGCCATACATTCGGAGGTCGGAGAGGACACCCGAGAAAACAGCCCTTCAGCTGAGAGACTAAAACGACAGAGACCAACTTAAAGATCTCAGGGAAGAACATTCTAGATACAGACCAAGGGAAAAGAAATGCAGAAGCTCCAGTGCTCTGAGCTTGCCTTGTTTAAGGACAGGAAAAGATAGGTGTGGCCATTCCAGTGTGGCTGGAATGGACGAGGCATGGGGGGAGACAGTGTGTTAGCAAGGGCAAGGATGGAAGCGGGGCCAGGCCAGCAAGACCTTGTAAGCCAAAGAAAAGACTGGCTTTTATTCCAAATGCAAAGGGAAGAAGCCCTGATGGTTTAGCTGAGAAAGTGACAGCAGCGCACACATTTTAGAACATCACTCTGCCACTGCTGCTGGCAATCTGGACTGAAGCAAGGAGGGGTGAGTACAGGGAGGGCAATTGCTACTGGAGTACAGGGCTCAAGAGGGGACTTAAGTAGGGAGGAGAAGTACGCGAATGCAGGACTCAGATGTGGGTGGCAGGAAGAGGCAGCGAGGAAAAGAGGAATCCAGGTTAGCACCTAGACCCGTGGTGGCAAACCTTTTAGAGCTTTCAATGACAATAAACAGTGGGCGTATGAGTGCCATAGGTTCACCACCACTGGCCTAGGCTTTTGGCTTAAGCCCCTGTGTAGGGATAGTGATCTACTTCCTGCGAGGAGGGAAATACTAGTTTAGGGCATGACAGTGGGTAGAACAGAGTAGGAGGAGATCATGAGCTCTGTTTGGGACATCTGAGGTGCCTACCGGGGAGCCATGTGAAGCTATCGGGTAAAACATTAAGTACAGAGCCAGAGAGGCAAGTCAGAGCTGAAGATACGAATTTCTCAATCACCAGCATAAAATGCTATCAAAAGCCCTGAGACTAAATAAGATCAAACAAGTAAAACGCATGTAGTTGTAGAAGAAGGCCCTCGGCCAAATTCTGAGGCATTGCAACATTTACAGGCTAAAGAATGGAGGAGGTGTTCAACGATGTCCCTAGAAAGGAGTGCCAGCAAAGCAGAAGAAAAACAAGAAAGCAAAACAAGCAAACAAATAAAACAAAACAGCTCTCCTTGATCAACAAATTGGGCATCACAGGCAATGCTGAGAAGAGCAGTGTCCTTGGAGAGGTGGAACAATGGACAGACTGGTGAGCAGGGAGCTGCAGACCACAGTGAGACTGGTGGCACTTCTGTTGTGACTACAGTTTATTTTGTTTTCAGGATGGGAAGTCCTAGCACAGTGAGCACTGCCCAATGGAAAGTGCTGTGAGCATGGGAAAGGCCTGTAGCCACATGGGCCAATTCTGAGCCACTAATCATATGTGACTTGATGAGACACTGAATTTAAACTTTCCTAACTGAGATGGTGACTAGACCCTATGAAATTGGCGACTGCAGCCCTTCAGCATGCTGGCAAACTAAATGATCAGCAGTCCAAAAGTCAGCTGGTGGCGGGGGGAGTGCAGACCAGATGTTGGTGGCCTTTACTTGTTCCATGTTTTCTAAAAAAGGAGATCAGCTGGGAGGGGCCGATGGGACAAGACACTAGATGGAAGTTCAACAGGAAGGGAAAAGGTAAGAAAGTATTTTGGGGCTTGCAGAGCACACTGAGGTAGAATGGTAGACTCTCTGGGCAGAGTGCCATTTGAGATTTAGGGTGGGGGAGATGGAGGGAGGGGAACAGGAGGGGGAGAAAAAAGGTGATATGTATATGTGATAGGCATATGCACCAATTCACCAAGGTGAATATAACTGTACTGCAAACATATACTAACTTTAAAAAGAGACAGAGTTAGGGTAAATTAGTGACCTTTTTCAGAACTGTTCGTTTTTCACTATCAACCACTGAGTACTTCAAATATGGCATCAAACTATTTTTCAACAATTTCTTAATATTCCCCACAATTTATCTCTGTGGTTTGCAATCTTCTTGGCTACAGAAACTTCTTTCCCTGTACGTATTATATTCAGTGCCCCAATTAAAACAACAACAACAAAAAAAAGGACAAAGAAAAACAAGCTAAAACAAGTAACAGCTAATTTCCCCCAGTGGCCCAGTCATGCCTATCAGTCTCTGGGGCGCCACCAAGGAACCCCAGGGCTGGAAAGCAAAGATTACCCTGGCCAATTCCGCTCCAAATGGCTGTGCTCACAAATTGTGTCTCCAGTAAAAAGCAAAGTCCGCTCTAGCAGGCCTGCAGGAAAGCCCAAGGCTCTGCATTGCTAACAGCTTCCTGCTTGGTGGCCGCTGCCACTGTTCCAGGAAACTAGCGGCAAGGCCACAGCCAAACACTCACGCTACTGTGTTTGCTTCTGTCAGCTGTTGACCCCCTCGGCCCATATGCTTTCTCCTGTCTTCTGCAGCTGGAAGATCCTACTTACTCTTCAAGGTTCTCCTTGATGTTAACCTCCACAAGTCATCTCAACGTCCGTCAAGCAGAGGTAATGATATCCTGACTCCTGTTACCACCTTGGTCTTCCTTTCCTACCGTTCCAGATCCCTCTCTCACTTTGCCTCAGCCACACAGGCTTCCTTGCAGTTTACTGAAATAAGGACTTTACACCAGTGGGTCCCTCTACCTGAAAAATTTGTCCCCCAGACATCTTCTTGTCTAAGCCCCTTGCCTCCTTCATGACTTTGCTCAGTATATTTTTTTCCCCTTGCAGTGCTGGGGATGGAACCTAGGACTTTGTATGAGCTAGTGTGTACCACTGAGTCACATCCTCAGCTGAACATCTTCCACCTAATGAAGCCGCTACTCCACCCATCCTATTTAATACCCCTAGCCACAGAATTCTTGATACTCAAGTTATTTGTGCATAAATGTATACGTCTGTTTCTCCCACAGGTATAAGTAATTTGAGTGAAGGGTCCACAACATATTGATCTGGCACCTAAAGCATCCTGCAAGTATCTCTTATGTTAACGAAAAGGTGAGATACCAATTCAGTAGCTGCGATAACTTGCAACTAGTGAATGTGCATTCCATTTTTGACACCTCCAACAACCTAATTACTAGTGGAGGTGTTAAAGATACAAGAAAGAACATGATAACAAAAGAGATACAGAAAGTAAAGCAAAGGCAGAAAGATAATTCTATGACAATTCATAACTGAAAGATAAAAAAGAATGTCAAGTACAACGGTGACCTTATACTATGAGCTAGGATAAAGTAATAATTTAACATACAATCTAATAATTTATATGTCACATATTAAGGTATTTTTTAAAAGCTAAAGGCAGCTAACATTTTTTAAGAACTTCCTTGTGCCAGCAACTCTATTCAGGCATCCTATCAGTATAGTCAGTCCCCAATGTACTTAGGATGATTTGACTTATAATTTGATTTTACAATGGTATGAAAGCAATATGCATATATCCATTTTGTTTCTCACTTTGGGTACTGTATTCAATAAATTATATGAGATATTTAATATCACTATAAAATAGGTTTGTGCTAGATGATATTTGCTCAACTGTATGCTACTATAAATATTCTGAGTTTTTTGTTTTGTTTTATCTTGTTTTTAGTTTTTTTTTTTTTTGAGACAGGGTCTTACCACACAGTTCAGGTTGGCCTTGAATTCAATATGTAGCCCAGGTTGGCCCTGAACTTGCAGAAATCCTCCTGCTTCAGCCTCCTGAGTGGCTACAATTACAGACATGCAC
Organism: Chinchilla lanigera; assembly: GCF_000276665.1. NCBI lineage: Eukaryota > Metazoa > Chordata > Mammalia > Rodentia > Chinchillidae > Chinchilla > Chinchilla lanigera. Next base: position 6,248,281 of record NW_004955429.1, on the reverse strand, counting down.
CACATGTCTGGCTCTGAGCATGTTTATAGTAGACAAGGCTAAACTATAATGCTTGGTAGGTTAGGTGTATCAAATGTACTCACAGTATTTTTAATTTAGGGCAGATTTATCAGCATGTAACCTCTTTGTAATTATAGCAGCATCTGTACAAACTTAATTAATTCCCAGAATACGCTTCCATAGTAAGTTCTCTTTTATACTGGTTTATAAACAAGGTGCCAAGAGGCTAAATAAGTTGTTCCAGGTCATACGGCCAACCACATACTGTGGCTCCAGAGCCCTTAACCACTGCCCATGTGAACATGTATGAAGACTTACTTAGCATATAAAGGGTTATGTTCAGGTAAGTTACTTAAAAATCCCAGCAATACTTTCCATGAATAGATCATACATTTATTCACTACCAACGTGCTTTCAACATGGCAGTGATTTTCTTTCTATAAAGGGAAAAGTGTTCTCAAGCAGATCCTCCATACTAATAGCTAACAATCTGTCCATCCAAGAATAGTTTTTAAGATTAAGCGGTAATAAAAGGACTCCCTCCTGGGCCTGGCATGGGTGGCACAACTGAATCCCACTTGCGTTCTCGTGAGCCCCACAGGTAATGAGCTCAGTCTAGACATGTTCCTCCTGTACAGCACACTTCTAGCTGCTGTGTCTCCCACATTTCCCACCCCATGCTATCCCCATCAAATTCTCCTGAGGGTTCTTAACTGGGTTCCACAATCCCCCAAGCAGTGCACATATAGAATTCAAATACTGTGACCTTGACAGGAGGCATCTTCTGTATTTTCATTTAACAAAGATACATGGAATTTAGCTAGGAGGTTATAATAGCTAGGAGAGACAGAAATAATAAACCTTGCTAGGATAAATAGAAGAGAGAATAAGAAAGAGACCAAGTCAAGAAAAAACACCTAGGCATTCCTGAGTTAAATGGCACCTTTCACTTTCCACTTCAAAACCCTCCAAAAAAGAGAAGCTGCCTCTATGTCACTCATTTATTCCTTAAACCTTCAAGCTTGAATCTCAAAAAGTGCATGCACAACATCAAGCTCTGTGGCGCATCTGATTCTCCAGCCTCCTTGCTAAACTGTCTCTTGCTTTCTGTTCTTCTTCCTCTGTCCCTCTCTCAAAGTTAAGAGTCATCACTGTCCCAGTGACCCCCGCAGTAGTCTAATTTACCTCTCTGGCTATAGACACCAGTTCTGCATGGACAGTTCCCAGTTCCCTATCCCACCCCCAACCCTGCTCCTGATCTCTAATCCCACCTTTCCAACTTCCCTGGCATACTGCAGTTGGACTATCCACCTACCAGCACCTTCCAGTCAACATTTCCTTAAAAATACTTTATCCTTTTTCAACATACAACTCTTATTCTCACTTTCCTAATTCTGTTATGGGGTCATCATTCTCATCACACACAATCAAGGGACAACTTCTCAGTATTTATCCTAACTTTCAAAGCTATTCCTTCTACTGCCTTGCTACTCAAAAGTGCAGCCCCCCTGGACAAGCAGCATCAGCAACACCTGAGTCCATGTTAAACTCAGTCTCAGGCCTCACGCCCATCAGACTTCCTGAATCCAAGTGTCTGCAAGTGATGTACATCTCCATTACATTTGGAGACACACTGATCTAATGCTCTAACTGCATCCAAATTTTACTATTTTAGGAATAGTTTACGGAATTCTGTGTCAATTACAGTACTAGCCTTTAAATACATTATCTCATTTAATCCCCAAAGTAACCCTAAATGATAAGCATCAATAACACCATTTTAAAATTACAAAAATTTTCAGGCTTAAAAGACTACATAACCTACTCAAAAGCCCCCTAAATGATGGAGCCAGGATCTGAACCTAATCTGTCAGACCACAAATAATCCTGCCTAGTAATCTGAGTTCCCCTCAATTCCAAAATTGGTATTTTAAAGTATAGCCAGGCATGGTGGCACAGGCCTGTAATTCCAGCACTCAGGAGGCTGAGGCATAAATTAAGAGTTTCAGGCCAGCCTGAGCTACATAGAAGGTTCAAGACCGGCCTGGACTACATAGCGAGACCCTGTGTCCAAAAATTAAACAAACAAACAAACAAAACCAAAGTATATGACTGACTAAATTCTCTATCACCTGACGGTAGATTTCATTCGTTTTATTATAAATCTTGCTGACAATCTTTCTAAAGGCACAGCAGATCATCAGGCCTAGGGCAGCATTCTAAAAACTGAAGTTCATGTTAAGGTATCTGACAGCGAAGAAAATGAATTCTCTCCTCAAGATACAATACCATGTTTTAGAGAACATAAAATGACTTCTTTAGTAGTAAAGTTTCTTTTTATGTTTCTTTTTTTGAGACAAGGTCTTACTATGCAGTTCAGGCTGGCCTTGAACTCGCTATGTAGCTGAAGCTGGCCTTGAACTTGCAGTGATCCTGCTGCCTCAGCCTCCCGAGCACTGAGATTGCAAGCGTGTACCACCATGCCTGGCATGTGTGTCTCTCTTGACATACCTCCTTCCTCTGAAAAGTAAAGGGAAAAAAAAAATAATATAAGGAGATCAGTTCTTGAATGAATGGCTGGTTGGACTCTACTCAATGAGTTTCATCTGACACCCTGCTGCTCCTTGTTATTTTAATTTAATTGCTCCATTATATTATTCAATCAATATCATTTCATAGTCGTTCACATCTTTTTTTTTTTTTTTTTTTTTTTTTTTTTTTTGTGGTATGGGAATTGAACTCATGACCTCACACTTGCCAGGCAGGCGCTATGCTGCTGAGCTATATCCCCGGCCCTGTTCACATCATTTTTAAACCAAGTTTCCTTCTACCTTTCTTCAGTGCCCAAGTATAAACTCATGAACCTAAAGGAGATCCTTATTTCTCCAGTACAGTACTATTCCTCTGACCTTGCTGAAAACACCAAACAAGATGTGGATGCCCTACCAGGAAACTGGGCAGTCTCCCATTCACACAAAACATATAGCACGGTGTTGCGCCGTGACACTCACAGGTCTCCACAGGCAGGACCCACAGGCATCCAGATCAACCCCAGCTCTACTATGAGGCAGGTGCCTCCCAGCCCTTACCAGGACCTTTCCTCCAACTCCACCAAGCAGGCACTGCCACATTTCCATAACTGCTTGGTCCACGGGAAAGCTACAGCTTCCCCAGAAGCTGAAGCCAGACAGATCAGATTCCTTCTTGGGATTTTTATAACTGAATCAGACACAGAATGTCCTTCTGGAGGAGCAGAAATAACAAAATGTGAAATTCAGAAACCGTTAAATTCCCTGCTTCATGAAGGAAACCATTCAGCTAAGAACAAGAATAAAGCGCAAACAGGAAAGTCCCAACAGCACCCAAGTACTTGGTCCTACTCATGGCTTGCTTAGTTGCCTATCCTTCCTTCCACTGTGATAAACCCGGAAACTCCTATCATCTAAAATTTTTGCTCAAGCCTATTTGACTTTCTAAGCTTGAAACAAACAAACAAACAAACAAAACCTGAACTTTCATTAATAACTAGGCTATTTGTAAGTACTGTGTTTGTTTTAAACAAGCTTCATGTCCTTCACAATTTCTCTATACAGATAATGAATGTCTTCCTTTGTATACTTACATAGGGTTTTAAATACTAATTTCTAAAAGGCTTACATTTCACAGTGTATAAAAATCTTTTACAATATCTATTTAAAACAAATTTCGGCTCATATCATTCAACATACTCCACATACTATTAAGGTATCATTTTAAGAAGCTAACCACCTAATCATTTTTAGCTTAATTCCAAATGTAACAAGATAAAACTGCCTTCCTAAGTCATTTTTTTTTTATGTATTCAATTATATTTTCTGCTTAAAATACTTAAAATAAAAATTGGCATCGATCCATTCACTGATGGGTACTTTCAGTTAGAAAGCAGTAACATACCAAATTAGCTACACAACAGCAAGCTTATTCTTGACACTGAGCATTGCCCAAATCAAGGTTTTCATGACTGCTACAACAGACTTGAACATTTTCACCTTAACTGCAAGTTTTCACATTTCAATCAAATAGACTTTGACTTAATAGATTGCAATGCAGTTCAACTACTACACTCAATCTAGGAAACTCTTACTACACTCTCTAAAAATCACCACAGATTTCTTTTTCCTGTAGACAAGGCTTTGAAATTCCCTCAATAGTGCAGTATTTAAAGATTACACCAGGAACGCAACATTATATACTCTTCCTATTTTATGGCTCCTAATACCACATTATGCACCTACTAGACTGTAAAAGTTTTAGTTAGAAAAAATTTTGTAAATCAGCCAGTCCAACCTCACTTCACATACACAAACAGTGACTGGTAAACAAACAGTAACTAGTTAACAGACCAAGGTCAACAGTTACAATTAAAGAAAGCATTAGAGCACAGATCTAATTAACTTTTAACCAAAACATAGGGAAGATTTCGAGTACTCTCATAGGATTACTCTACAGCTTCCCTTTAGTGCTCCAAATTTATGGTTATTTCTGAATATCCTATGCATATTAAAGGCCAAATTTTTTAAAAGTACAAACTGTTATGTTTATGGTCTTTTTCCATTAATTATAATCACATTAGAAACACAGGGAAAAGGCTGACCTGAATTATCTGTTCGCTGCTGTGTTGCCTCTAATGTCCCCATTCATATATAACAGCAGGCTTGCTCTTTCTTAACACTGGAGACATATTTATTCCCACATTATACTATAAAGTGTGATGCACTGAAGGGTATAATAAAACATCTATCTGGTACCAGCCGTTGTCAACCAAATGAAATCAACCGGAAACACATGACATCCAAGTGCTTAGATTTCATCTTTATATACATCAGAATTCTTTTTTCCAAAATAATTCATTAAAGAAAACAGACATCTTGGAAATTAAAGATGTGAAACAGACCTTTCTTATAAACTCACAGCCATCAAGAAAAAAAGATATTTGGATAAAAACAGGCATTTCAGCAACCTGTACCACAGTGGGTGGCACTGTTAGGCGCACAATATGTATTTGTTGAATGAATAACATGTTTACCTTATACACTACAGAAATGTCTCTCCTCTGGCTGCCTGTACTTAGCATTGCTGACTTTTCTAAAGAACGAAAGAAAATAACACCAAATGTACTATCTATTAATCATACATTATTTCTATAAGTCTTGGTTAGTTTCAAAGTATTTCCAATTCAAAATATTTCCAAAACAAATGTAGCTATTCATAAACACAAGGCAGTGACATAAACAGTTACAGTAAAACCTTCCTAATTACAAGCTTTCAGAAAGTAAAGTGGAATTCAGACTAATTCCCAAAAAGCACACCCCTTTTTTTTTTTTAACCAGCATACTGACGTTACTTCACTAATTAAACTCCGAGACACAAACAGTGACCAAAACACCGGAACTCCAAAGGAGATAAAAGGCGATAAATATGAGTAAGCACTACCTTATGCATGTCTTATTTTTTACTGTAAGGTCCCACTCTGATAAATAAGGGACTCCCAACTGACAACATAACACAAAAGGTTCACAAAACAGGCTGTAACTAAATTGTAGGTTTATCATAAAGAAGAATTTTCACTTCATTTTCTGTAATAAAACTTGGGGAAGCTGTCAGGAACTTAAATTGTGTTAACATCAATAGATCAGGCATTAAACTGAGAGAAAAAAAATCATGTTTCAACTTTTTAGAAGTCACTCCGTTGCAAACAATCAATCCTGATACTATTTTCTCCTTTTCCCCAGCTCAGCTTGGAGACGAAAAATATAAAAAGATATTTTTGACCCGTTTTAAACAACTTTGTTAATTCACTTGTGACGGGGCGTCGGGGGGCGCAACGTGGTTTTCTCTTATTTTCAAAATGATTGAAAAGGACACACAGGCGTCGAAATCCCAAGCACCGAAAGCGGGCTCCCACTTCTCCTCAGACGCTGACTGCAGTGGGTAAGGTCATGGTGAAAATTCACAAGCTCGTTTAAACTTTCATGGCTCAGCCAGCGGTTCCTATCGGGTTTCCCCATCCTCTCTAGGGAGCTTAAAGCTGCAGGAGTTTCTCTCTGTAACATCAGCAGGAGGCTATTTCGGATCCTCGAACCGCAATCCGCATAGCCCGCAGCGGCGCGTCCTCCACTACCTCGGCGAGTGTGAACCTAACCTTTCCAAACCGCCGCCCTCCGGCCTTTTAAACAGCCCCTCTCCAAGGCGAGCGCCTTCAGCTCCAGCCCACCTACCTCCCCGTGCCGCCGGGACCCCCACCCCCACCCCGCTGTCACCCCGGGGCCGCCCTTCCTTCCGCAGCCGCGACTTCTGCCTGGGGCGGGCGGGGGGGGGGTTCCCGCAAGGGCCGGCGAGCGGGCACAGCGGCAGCGCGCTGCGGGAGGGGCGGAGAGGATGCTCCACGCCGGTGCCACATTCGCCAAGGGCTTCCTCTCGGCCAAACCCCCTCCCTGTGTCCAATAATACTGCCTTTAAAGGAAAAGGGGCCCGAGCACTAAAGCTGCTCTCTCAAATCCCCTGGGTCTTCAGACCTTCAGGCGAGGTCTTCAGCCTCGCCCCGTCCTCCCGCCGCAGGCTCCGCACGCTCCTCCTCACCCTGGTCAGGTTCACCTGGCCGCCGAGGCCCCCGGCGGCCCCCCACTCGGCTGCGGCGCCCGGACTCGGCGGCGGTGACAGCTGAGGTGGAACCGTACCCACACAAACTTCCCACTTTCTGGACTGCGGGGACCGCCCCGCGGGCGTGCAGGCGCTCCGGGGTGCGGGGTGCAGGG
>NW_004955429.1:6166087-6239705 GCF_000276665.1 Chinchilla lanigera | reverse complement strand
TCACCTTCATGTGGGCCTTTTCTTTTGAGTGTTCTTTAAAGGTGCCGTTGCCCAGAACGCCTCTTATTCTTTCTAGCTTACTTCATACTACTGTCAGAAATGATGCCTGTTCCTTGCCACCAGTCATCACTGACCACCAGCACTTTTATCTTAGGGAAATTTAAAAAGACCCTAAATTTGTAGTGACAAGACATGGGCTTGACCTCAGCTCTTCTACTTAGTTGATCAAGTAACTTGACCTCTGTGAGCCTCAGAATCTTCGTGTTAATGGGCATAATCTGACACCAGTGTCACTTATAGAATGTTTGTTAGAATCAAAATCACCAATAGATAATGGCCATGAAAGCCATTTGTGAGACATGCATCATGAAATAAAATGTAGCGTGTTTGCTGATAACCCATAAACTCTTCTAGGACCTGAGAAAAGTGCCTGAGTGAACATGTCTGCCTGATTTGTCCACAGGTATCAATTTAAAAGTGTGTAAAACCAACTTCAGCATCTTCCCCCATTCCTCAAGTTGCTTCATTTCTTGTACTGTGTACTTATTATTCTGCCTGGAAAGGTTAGTGAATTAAGAGGCAACTGACATCAACAAGTTCTACCATGGAGTACCAAACAAAGAACAAGTATTGGGAAAAAAATTTCCCATTAAAACTCGTTGCATACTAAATTCAACCAGTTTTAAAACAGTTGAGTATCAAAAGTGTAACTGTATTATATTGGAAATGGCATTTGTATTTTTCCGTTTACCTAGTTAGAAGTTCATGTATTTACCAGATTTTCATTGACTCAGGCTTGAAAGCTTAGCATTGATTATTGTTTCTTGCCCCCACTGTACATAAACCCTTACCAGATCCTACCCTTGAAAACAGTTTGCTCCAGTATTAGCTCTTCCTGGTGCTTCCTGATCCTACTAGTTGAAATTAATCCTTTCACTTCAGTGCTTCTGTAGCATTTTGTTTCATAATAGCTATATCATACTTAATCGTCTATTAATAAATCAAGACAGTGGGCTTGCTGCAAATGCTGAGAAACAGAATCTAGTGATGACAAAGTGCTGAATGAGGAAGAGGAAATGGATATCTGTGAGCACTCACAGGCAGGGTTTCACACAGGAGAGAGGCCAGTGTCATCCCTGTGAGGGACAGACCAGGTCACAGGCAGGAAGATGAAATTCCAGGTGGCAAGGAGGAGACTGGCAGTTTTTAAGGGACAGGACTGGGGTGAGTTGACTTGCTTTGAATAACATTTAACATAGTATTATTCACAAAAGTCATTAAATGATGTTGCTAGTACCTATCTGAATTTGTCTTTGGTGGAGAATGTGTGTGGTGCATGAGTTTTAGAATCACAACAAATCCAGTTCCCAAATTGTGTGCATTAGCTGTAAAGAAATGTGACTTCCTGACTTAATGGGCAGACAAGAAACTCTTTGTTACTTTTTTTTTCCTTCAGTGCTACGGATGGAACCCAAGGCCTGGTGCAAGACAGGCAGGTGCTCTACCACTGAGCTACACTCCCAGCCCTAGGAACTCATTGAAGGAAGGATCCATAGGGTGACTTGCTTCTAGAGCCTCCCCATGAACCTAATTTTCTCCCTTTCCCATTGCACCTAGCGCAAAGTTTTGGTGAACCATTGGAAAGGGAAATTTTCATCTCCCACAACAGATTTACAGATGGCTACCACACCATCCAGGAAACATTTTGTGTAAACCTGCACTCATCAATAGTTCATTGGGAAGCTAGGCTAGGTTAAACATAATATGCAAATTGGAGGGCTAAACACTGTGTAGATTTAGCAACCTAACAATCTGATCGCTGTTTTTCTTTGGAGTTTGTGTGATAATGGGACAATGCATTTGTCTCACTTCTCTTGGCTCAGCACCTAATTCGGGGGTGCTTGTATTGTCAAGGATTGGGGAACTCAAGCCACTAGCATTCCCCAAGGGGCCTGAAGAGTAGCATTGGCTGGAGAAGAAGGAGCAAGGGAGCAGGACCTCAAGAAGGGCAGGCTTGCGTTGGGCTACACTCTGTTTGACTGCCTCCCACCAACAACACCCCTTCACATTTGACCTGTTTGGCTGTTGTTTGCCCAGATGCCAAAGCCATGACAGTTCCAGAAATGCTCCAGTAGCAAAGTTCACTAAGAAGAAAGAAGGAAATACTGGGAAGATTGAAAGGCTCCAAATCCTTAGTTGTTTATGCTTCTTGTTCCTATTGTCTTGTTTCTGTTTTCTCTTATTATAAGCAATGTTATTTACTATCATAAGTTGGTATGAAAAGCCAGTACCAGAAAAACAGCAACAGTCTGCTGAAAGTGTTAGGATAAGGCATGCAAACGGAAATAAAAGCTAAAATACAATGCTTTAGTGGGTTTTTAAAATAATTATATTAGCCTTTTGATAAAAAAAAAGCTTCTTCAATTGAATAATTCAATTAAGATTCTACGTTGAGAAAAGACTCAGTAACTGCCCTGATTTACTATTACTGGGAAGTTTTTGTGTTTTTTCATTGCTTTATGTAGAAATTGGAGCAGATGTGGGGTGATTTCACTCAGTTTCTGTGGTGTCCTGCCATTCAAATTTTATTACGCAGGACTGTTCTTAAAGCATATACACTGTCAGACTTACCCAAAAGGCAGTAAGTGGCATCCAAACACAGGAAATAGGCTCCAAAATGTGAGCTGTGACATGTGAATTATTTCTGTGGAGATCGTGATGCAATGCAGCATAGTTCATTGTCTGGGAATCCCCAGGGTCTGGCTGCGTAATCCAAACTCCTCCTGGGGTTTAGCTAGAACTGCTTGGGGTTTTCCACTTTGATTTAAATTTTGATGGCCTTCTGTAGCTAGCAAGGACTTCCTAGATGGAGATGGTAATTCCAGGAGTTGGTACCAGTTAGTTGGTACTTCTTTGGTTGGTCTGATATGGGGAGATTGAACTGGGAGAAGATGAACACAAAGGAGGTGATATATGAACTGATTGTTTTCCAGACTGTCTCCTCTTGTCCAAGAACAGCTGGAGAAACTAAGCTGCTTTCCTTGTGAAACAGGAAGCTGTGTGGGGAAGAGGAGTCAATCTCCAGGGCATTATATCTTTTATCACATATATCCATAAAGTAGAAACAAATTGCCAACATTATGTGAATTATAGTAGATCCATATGACAAAATATTATGTATCAACACAATTGCTGTTTTCAGGCTGGAAGCTGGGTGTAGTGGCGCACACCTGTAATCCAGCACTCAGGAAGCTGAACCAGGAGGATCGCTTTGAGTTCAAAACCAGCCTGGGCTACTTAGTAAGTTCAAGGCCAATCTGAACTACATAATGAGGCTCTGTCTCAAAAAAACACAAACAAACAAACAAACCCACCTCAGGCTGAGGGTGTAGCTCAGTGGTAAGATGCATTCTTATCATGAGAGAGGCCATAGGTTCAATCTCCACCACCAAAAAATAAATGATTAAATAAAATAAAATAAGGTATTTTTACAGAAACTATACTGACACAGCTGTTATGCATTATTAATTATTAATAACCATTGATATTAATATGTTATGGTTTGTGTCTTGATTTCCCCCCGCCCAAGCTTCATGTGGTCATTGATGGAGCTTTTTCAGAAGAGACTGGATCTAGAGTGTGTGACACTGGAATTGATTCATGGTGCAATGCTAGGCTCAAGAGCACTAGGATTAAGGGTGTGAGTGCTACCTGCCCTAAGTAGCCTGGATAAGATATAATGGGTAGAAAGAACTGTGGTCTTCCTTTGCTGCTTTGCTACCTTCTGCCCACCATGAACTGTTACCCCTCTGCCATGTGCTGCCCTTCCTTGGAGGCAGTTAATTATGGATTGAAACCTCTACAAACTGTAAGAAATCTCTACGAACTGTAAGCCAAATAAACTTTTCCTCCTTTAACTTTGGGTGTTGGGTATTTTGTCTTAGCAATGAAAAAAGTAACTAAGACAAAGTGAAAATAGGATATATTTATATGTGATATGGTTTGGATATGTGTACATACATATAAAACAATGAAAGAAAATATGTCAGTGTAGACAGTGCTATATTTGGAGTACTATTTGGGGTCTAGACGATTTTTAAAATATATTTCACATATATTTATACATGTGGCACTGAAGATTGAACTCAGGACCTGGAAGTGAGCTATATGTGAGTCCCCAGCTCTTTTGTATTCTTTATTTTGAGACAGGATTTCTTTAAGTCACTCAATTGCTTGGGGTGGGCTAAAAATTGCAGTCCTCCTCACTCACCTCCAAAAATGCTGGGATTACAGGCATCTACAATCACAGCTTATTTCCAGTGACTTTTTACTACATTTTTGAACTTTCATATGATGAATATGTGTTTCTTTTATAATGGTAATTTTTAAAAATGCAATCATCTTCCCCAGTGAAATAAATAATAAAGTACTGACATTTAATATACTAATCCAGTTTTTGTAATACAATAGACCTTTTAGTTAGTCTTTGCTATTTATCTTAGTTATTGTATTATTTAGGCAATGATGAACTAAACCTATAGCGGAATAGTTCATTTTTCTATAAGTAGGAAAGAAGAGAATCTTTTCTGAGTTCTTAAGAGTCTTTAAGGAAAAACAATTTCAAAATGTTTTACATTTTGAGTTAAAAAATTGACTCCAAAAGAGAAATGAAAAATTGATACCAGTCATAAACATTTGATTCAATGTTTGCAAAACATACTTTTGACTTTCTTAAATTTAAATTTAGAGTAAAAGCTGATTTACAAACACAAGCTATTTGCAAGTTAGCTTCTCCGGCTTTACAACTATGCATAATGATTAATTTAAAAGACAGGAAATAGCCAATTGTTGATTATAGCAAAAAATTCCATCAACAAAGTTATAACAATCTTTTCTAATGTATTTTACAGCAAAGGTGTCATTAACTGTAGGCTATAAATAGATTTTAATATGTTTGACACAATAAAGGAGTGGAGCCTCCAGAAATAAGAATGCCCAGCACTGAAGATAGTTGCTTAAATGCCTTGGGAGAAAGGGAAGTGCTACACTTTGAATGTATCCCCCAAATTTCATGTACTGAAAACTGAATCCACAAAGTTATAAGTTAATGGTATTTGATAAGTAGGACCTTTGGTAGGCAATTGAGTCAACTGAATGATTTTATCATAAAAGTCTGCTTTCTCTAGCACAGTTGCTGTCTTGCCATATGGTAGTCTCTGCTGTGTTATGATACAGCAGAAAGACCCTTATCAGATGATGAGCAGATGTAGCCACCATGCTGTTAAGATTTCCCAATCTCCAGAACTGCAGCAAATAAACTTGTATTCTTTATAAATTACCTGGTTTCAGGTATTTTGTTACAGTACCAGAAAGCAGACCAAGACAGGAGGTTATGTTCTTTGTTGGTCAACAATATCCATACAAATTGGTGTGGACTTTGAGCCAGAAACTGATGGCAAGTGAAAAGACCAGAAGAGTTAAATTTTAGCCTGAGCCTTTTGTCTAGGCCAACAGAAAAGTTCATAATGTCCAGGAGCAGAAAGTAAGGGGGCCCCCAGCTCTGTGGAAGTTGGCAAGGGCCCTACTGGGAAGAGAGGAAGCTCCACAGGGTGGTGCGAAGTTAACCCAGTTCATCATGACTGCGGTAAGGGTTTTGTTAAGGAGGATGGTATTTTCCTTAGCTATTTCTCATTTACATTTAAGAAAAATGCATTTTCCCATAATTAACATTTGTTGGTTTCACTTAGAATATGCCAGATAACATGCTAGGTATTGCATGGATTTCTTCTCTCTCAGGGTTTACAGTATGAGGTGACACCAACTATAAACCAATAAACAATTGTATAATTATAGATTGTGATAAGGCTCAGAAAGTGTGAGAAAATAGGAAGAATGTTCAGGAAAAATCTCTCCAAGGAAGAAACACAGAAATCTGAAAAGAAAAACATTTGGCCATGTAGAGAATGAGGAGGAAAGAGGCCTGGACGGAGGAGAAACAAGCAAGGAAACTGCTACTGGTAAGAGAGGATGGGGGTTTGGAATAAGAACAGGGTAGAGCAGGGAAATTTGTCTAAGAGGAACGGTAGTGCTTTGATGTGGTTGGAATGAAGCAGGTGCAGACCTGGCCTTACTGCCTAAGGGAGAATAAGGAGAAAGAATGCACTCAGTCATGCCCTATTCTTTTGTGTTTTAATGTGCCTGCAACCAGGGTCACCTTGATGTAAGAGCCTACTGCTCTTAACGAGGAGATTCCTAATGAACTGTCATCTAAGGTTGGCTTCAGTGGAGGTTTTTTTCTAAACTATAGCACACACCACAAAGACGCTAAAGAAAATCTAGAGAAGTAATTAATGTATTTATTTGGAATACATCCAAAGAAATGTAACTTGGGATCAACTTAAGGAAAATGATCACAGACATCTCCCTGCCACCATGTCCAACAGTCAGTGAGGAGGTGCTGCCGAAGTCTCCACTGCCTTTGGAAAGTGAATGGAAGATAGAAAGCAATAACCTTGAGGGTCAGCAGAGGCCAAAAACCTTCCTTTCCAGGAGGTACCAGAGTCTGAGCTGTTAACCCCATGCAGTTCCCATCCATCAACCCAGGGGGAAGAACTGAAGTGGGTAAGAGGAACCAAGCTGACTGCTGCTCCGGCTGTTTGCACTTCCTCCACACTGCTCTCAGTTCCTGAAATCAGCTGTTGCAGCGTCCTGCAAGAGCAAGAGCAGAAGCAGAAGCAGAAGCAGAAGCAAAAGAGGAAGTAGAAGCAGCCCCTAGACGCATCAATCGGAAGGCACTCTGGAGTGGTACCCCTAGACTCATCTGTGTTCTTTGCTCTGTGCTCCCCAACCTGGGAAGCCTGCCAGCTTTACAGTAAATAGTTACATCCGAGTCTACACATCCGCTGAAACTTCCATCACTTATACGAAGACCTCGAGATTGTATCCCTGTCTCCTCACAGTTTTAGATTTGGGTATTCAGTGTAAAGTGCTGGGTACTTCCTGTTAATAATCGGATGCCCCTGTTGTCACCCTAGACATGTGCTTGCTGCTGTCTCAAACCCGATAAAGAGGGCCTCATGGGTTTTTTAAGACCCAGGAAAACAACTTTTAATTCTTTTACATATTTTTAGTGGCAGCTAGCATTGAAGTGTTATACAAAAAGGAAGCTATAGTTGAAATCATTGTTACATAAAATTCTAGGTCTAAGTTTTAAAGGTACGGGACTATTGTCTCCTTATAATATTCATGTTCTTTATGCTTTCATCTTAAAGATGACAGGGTTCTTTCATGGAGAGTCAGTAGATGTCATACAACTAGTTTTCAATGAAAAAATCTTGTTTTTCTGTTATTAATTGAGGCTTTTTATGTCTTAGCTTTCAAAATCAAAATTTAAGTAGGTCATAGTGCTGGTATTTTAAAACCTAAAAAAGCAAAACTAAGGGACTTTCTGAAGGCAGAAATAAGTTTATCATCTTTTTTTCATTCATTCATCACATATGCATGGAGATCCAGAAGATTCTCAGCACAAAGATGAATAAGACATACACCTTGCTCTTGACAGGCTCTGAGTTTAGTGGGGATGATAAATCCATTAGCCAACCATTTCCCATGCTAGACAGCACCTGACAGGGTCAGGCTCTGGAAAGAAGAATCACTCTTCCAAATGTGAGTGTCAGGCATGGAAAGGAAATGCATATGAGGCCCAGGGTCAAAGACGGGGATCCTTCAATGAGGTTTTTAAGTTAAAAAAAAGTTTTCAGCGTAATAGCATCTGTTTGTACCGTTGTACTTATACAAAATTAGCTAAATAAACAGCAGTAAATAGTGCAGACGGCCCCGTAGTGCATGGACTAAACGGGGAAACTCCCTCCTTCCACTCCTCTACCCGACTTCCTGTTCTTTCGCGGCCTCCTATTTCCCCTCCACTGGTCTGCTGGTTCAGAGTCCCAAGGGCTCCTCCCAGGGCATTTCTATGCACGTCTATGTACATGCACTAATATTTGTTTGCTTTTTATATAAATGGGAATATACTGTGCATACTGTTCTACAACTTGCTTCCTTTCTACTTAACACCATGCCTTGGAGAGTTTTCTACAGCGGAGTAGCAATGACTCACCTCATTATCACAAATGTCATGGATGCACAAATTTTGTAATTTCCTTCATGCATTTTGTATTTCATTTAGCCCACAGCTTGGTCACTAGCTGAATAGCAGAGAACTTGACTGAATCTCTTCCGGATTAAATGCAGTCAGTTTTGAGTTTTCGTTAGTCTCCTTGAGGGAATTCTCAGTGCAATCGATTTCCGTCTTTCTAGGAGTGACGCGATGGGGTAGGAGGAGACCACTAATGGATTACTGGCCTGCTTGTCTCTTGAGAGCCACTGAGATGACTTCTGTCACAAGATACGTTCTTCAGCTCAGCCCAGTCTTCTGGAAACTTCCTGTTCAGTTACCTCTGGCTCCCTGAAAGGATCTGGAGTTAGGGCTTCCCTCAGGCCCTCGATCAGCATTATTGCAAGCTCTGGTCCTGCCTGATTCTGCTGTAGGAAGTTTTCAGCCTCCTGGGACATGCCTAATAGAGGAGGCCCAGTCTTCTCTGCTCTGGGATACCTCTTGGCCCATACCAGGGCCTCTTCTCTCCTGTTCTTGTGGCTACATTAAGTGTTGTCCCCTTTCCAGAAAGCACTATTGACCACATGAATATTTATACCAAAATATCTCTGAAGAATAGCTAAATCTTGGAAGCGGCCCATATATCCATCAACAGATGAATGGGTAAAGAAAATGTGGCATTTTCCCATGATGGAATACTACTCTGCCCTAAAAAGATAAGCTTGAGTCATTTGTAGGAAAATAGATGCACCTTGAGACCATAAGTTTAAGTGAAACAAATCAGACGCACAAGCTTATCACATGGTTTGTCTTATATGCGAAACCCAAAGTAAAAATAAACAGCAAAATAAAAGGTAGATAAAAGGAAGTAAGGAAGTAGATTGTTCTCAAAGGGGAAGGAGATCAAGAGATAGAGGGAGGGGGAGAGATCGGGAAGGGGAGGAGATGAAAAGAGGAATGGAGATGTGTTATATACATGTACCAACTCCACACAAAGTGTAAATGTTACGTACTGCACACATGTACTGATAAATTAAAATAAAAAATAATAAGCTTTATGCTCAAGATCCTTTGGGAACTTAGCTGTTGGCTATATGGAAGCCTTTTTAAATTTCTATCTTTAAAAGTTCAGATCTTTACTGGGCTTTGTGGTACATACCTGTACTCTCAGAACTCTGGAAGATTGAGACAGGAGGATCACAAACTAGAGCCCAGCCTGAGTGATTTAGTGAGACCCTTTATTAAAAATTTAAAAAATGAAAAGTGAAAAGGGCTGAAGACACAGCTTGGTGCAGAAGATCTGGGTTCAATTTCCAGTATCAAATTTTTTTTTTAATTTTTAAAAGTTCAGATCTTGCAAACAAAACATCTTGTCTTTCAAGACACTGGTATTACCTTCATTGTGGGTTTCAAAGGCCTATTTGAGAAGGCCAAGTCAAGGATATTTTCTGCTTTCCAGCCTTTCTTTGTGGTAGTAACTATCACTGCCACCACAGCCTAGATACGCAGCCAAAACAGGTAACAGTGGTCCCTAGATGAATGGTGGTTGTGACAATTACAATGATTAAGTATACAAAACACTTTCAGTAGTACCTGACACATGGAAAATGCTCAATACATGTTACCCTTACTGTTCACTTCTTTAACAAATATTTATTGAGCTTCTACTATGAGGTGATCCTGTTTGAAGGACTAGGGTAATGAATACAACACTAAAATTCCTGCTATTAATTGAGATTTCAGGGGACACATTAAGCAAAGAAGGAAGAAGGGAATTTAGGCAGAACAACAGGGTAAACCTCACAGTGAGGGAATCATTTGAACGATGACTCAAAGCAAGAAGCAAGCAGGCCGTGTTGGCACCTGTGGAAGAATATTCCAGGTAGAAGACCTGCAAGAGCAAAGGCTCTGATGTAGAAAGCATCAAAGGAGTTTCCAAGAATGGATGAAAAACCATGGATGTATGTTTTAGAGTATTATCTTGCTATGTTTCTATCTTTATAAGGATATCACTTTTAAATTTCTTCATAGTTCTGGGTATAGTAAGGGTCAAAGTTCTTTTTATGGCAGAGTAGTATTCCATCATGGGAAAATGCCACATTTTCTTTACCCATTCATCTGTTGATGGATATATGGGCAGCTTCTAAGATGTAGCTATTCTTTCCTAAGGGCAAAACCCAACTTGCCACTTATTTTTTAAAAATAAATTTGTGGGACCAGCCACACTCATTCCTTTAGATGCAGCGTGTAGTTGCTTTCAGCCCCAACAGGAAAGCGGCAGAGCTGTGAGGTAGACCATATGCCCCTGTACAGCTTAATATAATTAGAGTCTGGCTAAGACAGAAAGAAGCCTGCCAATTCCTAGGATGCAGGTGCCATCATTTATTTAAGTAGTCTTCTAATATTCAACAAATTATGTTAATATTCTTTCGGGTGCAAAGTTCAGATACTTGCTTTAGGTTTAGCAAAACTGGGGAAAATACTAGCTTAGATGAAGTCAAAGAGTCAAGCACGGCTGGATGCAGAGATTGAACTATTGCTTTAAAGACCAGGGTTTCCAGAGCCACGTGTGGTGATGCACACCTGTAACCCCAGCTCTCAAGAGGCTGAGGCAGGAGAATTGCTGAGAATTTGAGGCCAGGCTGGCCTGCATTGTGAGTTCAAGGACAGCCTGAACTATGTAGGAAGACTGTGTCTCAAACAAAACAAACAAAACAAAACAAAACAAAACAAAACAAAACAAAACAGATCAGTGCTTCCAGATTTTAATAAGCCTGTTGGTGTGTATTTGTGTGCTTTATTCCACACACACACTCTTTTTGTGTGCCACACCAGATGGTTCCCTAGAGCCCTAGTTTACCAACCATTCTGCCCAAAACTTTCCTACCTCGATCCATCCAACAGTTCCATGGAAGGTCTGAGGTCGGTGCCCTTAGGATCAGGTGCACACTCCTGGCCCAACCATCATGTCCAGTGGAACAAGATGCTTCATTTGGTCTCAGGCCTTGGTCCTGTGCTCACCAATGTGTCCAAATACAGGAAGGAATTATTGTGATTGACAGTCCTGCTGTCTCATTTCTTTTTTTTTTTTTCCCGGTACCGGGAATCAAACTCACGACCTTGCGCTTGCCAGGCAGGCGCTGTGCCGCTGAGCTAAATCCCCAGCCCCTCAGTTCTAAATTAGATAGGAAGAGGCTGAGTCTCCCAAAGGAAGAAATGCTGAGCAGATCATAAAGCAGCACACATACTGTTATTTGCAGTTTTTCACTGTTAAAAACAAAGTTTCTGTGTCTTTTATGTAGTGGTACCAGATTTCTCTAGGTACCTAGAGGTAAAAATAAGTTACGAAAATTTACTTTCTGGTGGTGTATGAAATGGGTGTTTTTTTTTCACACCCTCACCATCCCTAGATATTACCAGTCTTTGAAAATGTTGTCAATCTGATGAACAATCTAATAGAACCTTTGGTGTTTCTTTTTAGCTTTCATTACTCTAATTAATGGCTGGGGGCAAGTCATCTTTTCCTGGTCACTGATTCTTGCAGGTCACTCCAGGGAAGCAGCTGCTGGGGTG
Source organism: Chinchilla lanigera (assembly GCF_000276665.1). Taxonomy (NCBI): domain Eukaryota; kingdom Metazoa; phylum Chordata; class Mammalia; order Rodentia; family Chinchillidae; genus Chinchilla; species Chinchilla lanigera. The sequence continues at coordinate 6,228,019 of NW_004955429.1, read as the reverse complement.
GCAATCCAGCTATGGAAAGATATCAAGGAGTGTTTTTACCATTAACACCTAGAACAAGGATGGAAGGAGGTGGAACAGAGTAGAGGGATTCCATTTGTTCTGTCACAGTGAGGGCCTCAGGTGACCTCTTGACCATCTCTTGAACTAGGATGGCCTTTGTGAGTTGTCCAAGTTTGAGCGTGATGATCAGGCTCCTTAGCGTAGTACCTTCCAGCCACTGGACGAGAAGGGCATGGCCTGGGCTGAGGTGAGTCTGTTCAATGGAGGGCAGTTCCCAAAGACACAAGGGTTGTCAGCTAGCAGCGTTCTCCGCAGCCAGGGAAATGAAGGCCTCCATCCCAGAGCACAACATGGCCCAACAAGCCTTACCATATCTATGTTCATCAATCTGTGAATTGATCGCTTCTAGTCCTGTTTCCTTGTTGCTGTATAGCGGAGCTGTGTCCTGGATACCAATCCTTTGTATGTTATATGGGTTGCAACTATCTTATCTCTGCATACACATATTGTTGGTCTTGTTAAATGGTCACGTCTTTTAAAGACCTGTTCTATTTCTAGAGTCACATTTGCTCATCTGTCTTCTCCAAGCTTATAAAATTATTTTATATTTTCTTTGAGTACTTCTATGCTTTTTTTTTCTTTTTCATGTCTAGCTTTTTTATTTCTCTGGATTTAATTTTTTGTTCAAGGTATGAGGTAATATCCCAACACCATATATTTAATAGGCTATTTTTGCAGACTGGTATAAAAAAGCATACTAAGCAGAAGTTTCATTTAGATGGGACTATTTCTTGACTCTCCATTTTCAGTGGTCTGTTGTCTATTTTTCCCTTAATACCTCATTTTAATTTTTAAATTTTATTTTATGTTTTTATATTTTTGTGGTATTGGCCATTGAACCCATGGCCTCACACATGCTAGGCAAGTGCTCTACCACTAACATGCACCCCTTACCATTAATAGCTCATTTAAAAGTCACTATATTTTTATATTGTGATACCTAGTTGGTCAAATCTTCCATCACTAGTCAGTTTTTTCAAAATATTTTTGGTTACACTGGACATGGTGGTACATACATGTAATCTCAGCTATTTTAGAGATTAAGGCAGGAGAATAGCAAGTTCAAGGTCAGCCTGGGCAATTTAGTGAGAACCTGTCACAAAATAAAAAAATAAAAAACTGAGAAAAGGGGGGCTAGTAGAATTCCTGTGGGTTTGATCCATAGTACTGCCAAAAAAAAGTTATAAGAATTTTTTTATGAACTCTTTTTATTGAGATTGCAGTCAATCTTCAGAGTACATTGAAGTATTATCACATTGAGACTTTTTCTCCAAGAATATAACACAGTTGTCCTCTTTTTTGTTTTTCTTTTGTCTTCTTTTATGACCTTCAGTAAATCTTTAGAAGAATTTAAACATTTCTTACTTCTTTTTTTTTTTTTTTTTGAGACAGGGTCTCGCTATGCAGTTCAGGCTGGCCTTGAGCTCACTTTATAGCCCAGGCTGGTCTCGAACTCGCAATGATCCTCCTACCTCAGCCTCGCGAGTGCTGAGATTACAGGCATGTACCACCACACCTGGCACATTTCTTACTAGGTTCAGTTCTAAGTATTTTGCTCCCCAGTATTTTTTTTTAATTCCAATGACACAGTATATTATGCATTCAACAATCTTCTGGGTTTTGTTTGTTTTTTGCTTTTTGGGGATTTTGGTTTGGGGTTTGTTTGTTGTCGTTTGCAGTACATGGGATTGAACTCAGGGTCTCACTTATGCTCGGTGTATTTATTTACTTACGTACTTACAGACATGTTCTTGCTCAGTTCTGCTTCAACTGTCCAAGTGGTTGAGATTACGGGCATGCACCGCCACATCCAGCTAGAACATTCTTGTCAGTAAATATGGTTTTGGTAACAGATAAGTTAGTAAAGTTTATGTTTTTTCTTCCAATGGAACTACTTTAAACATGAGTCATCTTTTCATTGAAAGTAAGATCCTCTTCATAAAACTCTCTTGACTTAGTGTCTAGATCAGGGTTATGGGGAAGTTATGTATCTGTGTGGTTTTCTATCTTCTTGAGTGAATTTTAATAATATATCTTTCTAGAAAGTTAACCATGCAAATTTCATATTTTATGGGTATAAGCTACTAAATGATTTAATATCATTTATTCTGATAGTTTATGTATAATTTCTTATTACTAGTAGTTTCAATTATATTTTCAGTTTTTTTGGATCTTATTTGCCTAAATTCTGGCTATTTTTTCTTTTTATTTATTTATTTATTTTTTATTTCTTGGTCTTTTTGAGACAGGGTCTTGCTATGCAGTTCAGACTGGCCTTGAGCTCAATTTGTAGCCCAGGCTGGCCTCAAACTCACCAATGATCCTCCTGCCTCTGCTTCCCAAGTGCTGGGATTACAGGCATGTGCCACCATGCCCGGCTTATTTTTTATTTTTAAATTCTTCTTTTCAAAAAGTTTTATTGAAGGCTGGTCATGGTGACACATGCCTATAATCCTAGTACTCTGGAGGCTGAGGCAGGAGGATCTTTGTGAATTTGAGACCATCCTGGGCGACAAAGGCCAGCCTGAACTACATAGTGAGACCCTGTCTCAAAAAGACAAAACAAAAGCAAAAAGTTTTATTGAGTAAATTGTTTGTTTTTTTCTTATATCTTTATTGTTAATTTTTATATCTTTTAATTCATTTTTAGATTACTTTATTCTTTTTCTATATTCTTGAGCTGGGTGATTATTTTGTGCATTTTAATCTCTCCTTCTGTAGTGCATGCTTTTAAGCCTATAAATGTGTCTGTAAGTACCACTTTGGCAACATCTTATTTTATGTTTCCTTTTTGACATTTTCTCAATAGTTTGTAACTTCATTTTGAATCTTTTGATTCTAACAGTTATTTGGAAAGGAAGGACAAAATATAACAAAAATAGTTTCAATAACTAGTTCAGGGTAAATGAAAAACAAATCTCTGGAAACCACAAAGAAAAGGGGCTGGGGATTTAGCTCAGCGGCAAAAGCGCCTTCCTGGCAAGTGCAAGGTTGTGAGTTCAGTTCCTGGTACCGGAGAAAAACCAAAAAAAAAAAAAAAAAAGAAACCACAAAGAAAAAGTGAAATGATTTAAGTAAGTGGTAAGAAAATCATGTTTGTCCAGGGGACAGCTGACAGAAGAAAGCCTGGGGACAATCTGCTAAGGTTTGGCACTGGGAGTTGTGGCTTTGGCCTGTATACTTTGAAAGCACAGCACCTAAACCTGACCTATCTCTCCTGAACACGAAAAGGGGTAGTAGGACTCTGCCCACTCGCCTGGTAACCAAGTGAAGAGCTTGCCTTTAGCCTAGTAAGTGGTTTGATTGAGCTACTTTCTGCAAGTCCACCAAGCCCGTGGGAAAATGGAGCATTCGACTAGACTGTATTGGCTTCCTCTTATGGCTGTAACACATGAGAGTAAATTTAGGAGAACACTAGAATGTCAAGGGGTTGCTGACCCCTCCAATCAGGTCAAATGCAGAGTCCCATCTAGAGGCCTTGGCGTGAGGTTTTGGAGGGTGTGACAAATGACAAAGATGTAGCTGAGAATAGCATAAACTTATTATTTTACAAGTCTAGAGGTCAGAAGTCTGAAATGGGTTGCAGCGGTCTAAAATCGAGGTTGTAACAGCTGTGTACCTTCCGTTGGCTCCAGGGAAGAATCATTTCTTATCTTTTCCAGCATTTAGTGGCTATCTGCATTCCTTGGCTCCTGACCTCTTCCTCCAGTTTCAAAGCCAGCAGCTTAGCATTGTGAACTCTGTGCTTTAAACTTTGATAAAATCTTTCTCTGTCTCTGACCTTTCGGACTCTGGTCTCTGACCACATCTCCTGGTCTTTCTGCTTTTACCACTGTATTGCCTTTTCTGACATAGATTTTCCTATCTCCCTTTTACAAAGATCTGGATAATCCAGGATAATCTCATCACAAGATTCTTATTTAAAAAAAAAAATTCTAAATTTATTCACATCTCCAAATTCCTTGTTCAGATCTTTTGATCATTTTAAAATTGGGATGTTTGTTTTCTTATGGTTGAGTTTTAAGAGTTCTTTGAACACAAGTCTCTTTTTGTTTGTCTGTGGCCCTGGGAATTGAACCCAGGGCCTTCACACTGAGCTATATCCCTAGTATTTTTAAAATTTATCAGATATATATTTTGCAAATACTTTCTCCTAGCCTGTGGTTTGTCTTTATATACACTCAGCATTACCTGTGACATAATAGGTGCTTTAAATTTTGATGAAATCTAGCTTATTGATATTTTATTTCATGATTATATTTTTCTTATTTCTCTAAAGCCTCATCACCTTCCCCAAGGTCACATAGTTTTTCTATTTGATATTTTATAGCATTGCATTTTAGGTTTGGGTCTATTACCATTTTATATTCAATTTTTTTGTGAAAGGCCTAAAGTATTATGTCTAGATTCTTTCTTTTTTTTTCCTGCATATTGATTGTCTCAGCACCAGACTATCTTTTCTCCATTGAATTGCTTTTGCTTCTTTGTCAGTTCACCACATTTGTGTGGTTCTATTTCTGGACTCTTTCTTCTGTTTTGTTGATCTATTTGTCTGTTCTTTTGCCAATAACACACTGTCTTGGTTACTGCAGATTTATAGTAAGTTTTGAAGTCTGGTTTTGTCAGTTCCTCAACTTTGTTCTTCAGTATTTTGTTAGCTCTTCTGGGTCTTTTGCCTTTCTGTGTAAACATTGGAATTAGTATGTCAACATGCATACATTTTTGATTGGGGTTGGGTTGAATCTACAGATTAGAGAAGAGCTGACATCTTAACAAAACTGAGTTTTCCAATCTATATTTTCATATGAAATATCTATTTATTTAGAAGTTTATAATTTTATACATATAAACCCCAAACATAATTTTCTAGATTTATATTGAAGTACTTCATTTTGGAGGGTTATTACTTTAAGTACTATTGAGTTTTAACTTCAAATCCCAGTTAATTTTTCATTGCTGGTATATAGAAAAGCAACTGACTTTTGTATATTAACCTGGTGTTCTGCAAACTTGTATATTAACCTTATAGTTCACATACAGTTCTAGGAGTTACTTTTGTTGTTGTTGTTGTTTTTGTTTTTGTTCTTTGGGATTTTTTATGTTGTCAGATCTTACCTGTGAACAGAGCAGTTCTATTTCTTCCTAGTATATAAGCCTTTTATTTCTTTAAAAAAGTTTTTGCTCTAGCCAAGACTTCCAGCATGACATTCAGTAGGAGTATGATGTTAGCTGTAAGTTATTTGATACATGTTTTCTAGCATATTGAGGGAATTCCTGTCTATCTTAGTATGTCAGGAATTTTTACTGTGAGAGTGGGTTGGATTTTGCCAACTGCTTTTTATGCACCAATTGCTGTGATCATATGGTTTTTCTTTTCTAGCCTGTTGACATAGTGGATTAAGTTAATTGATTTTTGAATGTTGAACCAGCCTGCATATCTGGAATAATGCTCACTTTGTTGTAGTATATGATTTTTTTTATCATTGTTAGATTTGAGTTTCTATTTTTTTTTTTTGGAGAATTTTGCAACTATGTTAACGAGAGATATTAGTTTGTAAATTTCCTTTCTTGTAGTGCCTTTAGTGATTTTTACATTAGTGCAATGTTGGTCTCAGGACGAGTTAAATAGTATTCACTTCTCTGGAAAAACTTAAAGAAAATTAACGTTATTTATTCTTTAACTATTGGGTTGAATAAACTAGTGAAGTTATCTGTATCCAGTGCTTTCCTTTATGAAAAGTTGTTTACTATTATTTAATTACTTTGGTAACTATAGGCCAATATACATAGATCAATCTCTAGTTAATAAAGTAATTGATGACACCTAGAAAGGGAATAATTGGGTGGAATGGAATTTCTAGTTTTAGTTTTTTGAAGACTCTCTATGCTGATTTCCATAGTGGTTTTACTAGTCTACATGCCCCCCAACAATGTAGTAGTGTTCCTGCTTCCCCACAGCCTTGTCAGTTCTTGTTATTATTTGATTTATTGATGATATCCATTCTTTTGGAATGAGATGAAATCTAAGTATTGTTTTAATTTGCATTTCTTTAATTGCCAGAAATGTTGAATATTTTTTTTCACACATTTATTAGCCATTTGTACTTCTCTTGAGAAGTATCTATCAGTTCAGTTGCCCATTTTTTGACTGGGTCTTTTATTTGTAGGGTCTAATTTTTGCTTTTTACTTCTTTATGTGTTCTAGATATCAGTCTCTAGTTGGATGAGTAGCTGGCAAAATTTTTTTTTCCCATTCTGTAGGTTGTCTTTTAATTTGACTTATTGTTTCCTCCTATGGAGAAGCTTTTTAATTTGATGTAATTTCTTTCATGAATCTGTAACATCTGGAGACAGATGTACACAACACTGCGCCATGCTACTCCATGACACTGCTCTGCTGGAACTCTTAGCTCCCAGGGATCCTAAATCCAGCATCAGTACAAGAACTGAAGAAGCAGAGTTTGACATAAAAGTAGACAATTTATTTGAAGGTGGTGAAAGTGGGAAGAGAGATGACAGACAGCTACTCTGGAGGAGTGGGGGTATTCAAAAGTGAAACACTCCTGGATTTCTTGTCCACAGCTCCTTTTATTGAGATCTTTCTCCCTATGTAGGCTTCTGGAACCTGACTGGTTCCTTGGCTGTCTTTCATCCTAACCTTGGATTTTTCTGGCCATGACTTTTCCCTGTCCTTTAGAGTATGGGTGGGGGCCTTATGGAAAGGTAGTTTAGGTGTAAGGATTAAGTAAAGGGGAAGTGCGTGACTCTTATGTTCCCCTCACCTGGGATCTTTCTAGGTCTGATTTCATTGCCTTTGTCTTTCTAATTCCTTGAGTCTAGCTATAGAGGCCAAAGCTGCCTATTAATTTTTAACAAAACTCAATGAGGCCTTCATCCTATCTTTTCCCTACCTAAGGGGCTCCCTGTCCCTACAAGTCTTGGCGTTATTTTTTATGCAGTTGGAGTTATGTTCAGAAAGTCCTTGCCTATACGTATGCCTTTAAGAATTTTACCTCTCTTATCTTACAGCAGGTTAAGTGGTTCTGTTTTAGCATTTAGATCTTTGATCCATTTTGATTTTAATATATGGTAAGAGATATAGACCTAGATTTAATCTTCTGCATGTGTATAACCAGTTTTCTCAGCACCATTTGTTAAAGAGGCTATCTTTCCTCCAGTGTATATATTTGACCTCTTTGTCAAGGATCAGATGGCTGATATGCCTGGGGTGGTTTTTCACCCTTATTTTGTTCCATTAATCTATGTTGTAGTCAGGGTTTCCAAGGGAATGTATTTAATATAGGACACATAATTTGTAGGATTATTTTATAATATTCACCCAAAGAGTCAAATGCAGAAGACTGCAGGAGATCTTTCCAAGTACTAGAGACCCAAAGAATCCAGCTGAGGGCCTGGATCCCATGGCAACCCCTGCACAAATCAAATCAAATAAAATACATGGTGCTGGGCATGGTGGTGCATGCCTGTAATCCCAGCACTTGGGAGGTTGAGGCAGGAGGATTATTGCAAGTTTGAGACCAGCCTGGGCTACAAAGTGAGCTCAAGGCCAGCCTGAACTGCATAGTGAGACCCTGTCTCAAAAAGACAAAAATAAAATACAATAAAATCCAGCTGAAGGCCTAGAGCCCATGACAATATCTCATGCAAGTCTATATCAGGGATCTGCACTGGGGAGGCCCAAAGGCCAGCGGTAGAAACTAGAAAGTCTGCTCCGGTAGGATGAAAGATCTGTGCCAGCAGGCTGAGGGATCTGTACTGGAGCCAGGAAGTGACAGTCAAGGTAAGGACTAGACTCCCTTGAAAAGAACCGCAACCATCCTCAGTGACAGCAAGGACCTGAGCATCTCTGATGATGAGGTTAGCTGAGTTCATATCATGAAATCCAGCATGACAAGCTTCTCCACGAGACTCAACAACACACCATCTTCCTGTCCAGTTCTTTTTTGTGCTGTTGGCATCAATCCTCAGGTGAGTCTTCTACACCCAGAACCATGCTGATTCAGTTCAGCTGGGTGTTATAAACTGACCACCAGTTGTCAATCCACCACAATCTGCTTGCCTGCTTTTGTGCCAGTACCATGGTGTTTTTAATCACTATAACTTTATTATATAACTTGATGCCTCTTGCTTTGCTCTTGTTGCCCAGGATTGCATTTGCTATTTCTGGCTCTCTTCTGGTTCCATATAAATTTTAGAATTGTTTTCTCAGGTTCTGTGAAGAATGTTGTTTGTATTTTGCTTGGGATTACATTAAATTTATCTATCACTTTTGGTAATAGGCTATTGTAACCTATTGTATTTGTCTATCCAGGAGGAGGGGATGTCTTTCTGTTTTTGATATCTTTTTGACCTCTTTTTTAAAGTACTATATTGTTTATTATAGAGGTCTTTCACTTCCTTTGTTAGGTTAATTCCTAAGTATCCGATTTTTCTTGAAGCTATTGTGAATGTTATTGTTTTCCTTTCTAGCCTACTACCATGCTCACTTCTAGGAATCTTTTTTTTTTTTTCCGTTTTTTTTCTGGTACCAGGAATCGAACTCAAGACCTCGCACTTGCCAGGCAGGTGCTGTGCTGCTGAGTTAAAGCCCCAGCCCCGAATCTTTTGGTGGAAGTTTTTGGGTCTTTGATGTAAAGGATCATGTCATCTGTGAATAAGGTTAATTTAACTTCTTCCTTTCCTGTAAGTATCCCTTTGATTTCTTTTCCTTGCCTGACTGTTCAGCTAAAGTTTTGGGTACTATATTGACCAGGAGTGGTAGTAGTGGACATCTTGTCTTGTTTTTGATTTTAGAGAAAAGCTTTCTGTTTTTTCCCCATTTAATATGATGTTGTCCATAGGCTTATCCTTCTGTACCTATTTTAATCAGGTTTTTTTTTTTTTTTATCATGAATGAATGTTGTATTTTGTCAAAGGCTTCTTTTTCTGGGGTACCGGGAATCAAACTCAGGACCTCATGCTTGCCAGGCAGTCACTGTGCTGCTGAGCTAAATCCCCAGCCTTTTTTCTCTTTTTTTTGGTCAAAGGCTTTTTTCTATGTCTACTGAGATCATGTGATTTTGTCCTTGCTTCTATTTGTGTGATGTATGTAGAAGCATCTGTGCATCCTTGGAAAGAAACCTACTTGATCATGATGTATGATCTTATTAATGATTTGTTGCATTCTGTTTGCCAGTTTCTTGTTGAGCATTTTTGCATTTATGTTGGTTAAAAAAGATGGGTTTTTAGTTTTTAGTTGGGTTCTTGTCTGGTTTTGGAATCAAGGTAATGCTAGCTTTCAGGAATGAGTTTGAAAGTACTCCTTTCAATTTCATTAAAGAGTTTGTGGAGTGTTGGCATTAGATCTTCCCTGAAGTTCTTGTACAATTCAGTGATGAATTCACTGGGTCCTGAGATTTTCTTGGTAGGTTTTTTATTACTGCCTCAATTTCACTGCCTGTTGTTGGAGAATTTTTTTTCTTAAGGGTAAATAATATTCCAATGTGTCTATCTTGTTTCTCTTGTTTCCATTTGCTGGCTATTATGAATATTTCTGTGACAGTAGAATTAACATATCTCTTTAAGATGATGATTTCATTTCCATTAAACATATATACTCAACAGGGTAATTTATTGAATAATATAGTTATTTTTAACTTTTAATTTTTGAGGAACCTCTATACTGTTTTCCATAGTAACTATACTCACAATTTCACTAACAGTATACCAGTGTTCTTTACATTTCCACGTTCTCCTTAATAGTCATTATACTTCAACTTTTTGATAATAGCTTTTCTAGCAGGTATGAGTTGACATCTTATTGTTTTCTTTTTCATTTGTGTGATTAGTGTTGTTGAGTGTTTTTTCCATGTGTCTGTCAGTCAGCTGTATGTCTTATTTTGAAAAATGTCTATTCAAGTCCTTTCCCATTTTTAAATCATGTTTTTTCTTTTCTTTAGTTATTGTTGAAGCTTCTTACACATTTTGAATATTAACCCTGTATTAGATGTATGGTTTGCATATATTTTCTCCGTTCTGAAAGCTGTCCCTTCACTCAGTTGATAGTTTTCTTTTTATTGTGTGTAAGCTTTTCAATTTGGTTCAATCATTTTTATCTATTTTTGCTTTTGTTGAATGTGTTTTGGGGGTCATGTCATTGCTCAGACCCATATTGAGATGCTTTCCCTCTATATTTTTTCTAATAGATTTATAGTTTCTAGTCCTACTTTTAAATCTTTAACCCATTGTGTTGGTTTGGGGCTTATTTTGCAAGGGGAACTATATAATACAGGACACATACTTCACATGATTATTTATAATAGTCACCCAAAGAACAGTATACAAAAGAGTGCAAGAAATCTGTCCACACACTAAGACCAAGGAATCCAGCTGAGGGCCTGGATCCCACAACAATGTCCTACATGAGTCCAGCTGAACACCCAGAGCTCATAACAATGTCTCCCACGAATCCAACTGGAGGCCCAGAGCCCACAACAACATCTCAGGCCTGTTTCACAAATCTGCTGAGAAGGCCCAAAGGTCAGTGGTGGAATCTACAAAGTCTGTGCCAACAGGATGAAGGACCTGTGCTAGCAGGCTGAGGGATCTGCACTGGAGCCAGGAAGTGATGCTCAGAAGAACCACAACTCCCCCAAAAGGTACCACGGCCATCCTCAGCAACTGTGAGGTCCCGAGCTCCTCCGATGATCAGGATGGCCAAGTTCCCATCAGGGAAACTAACGCAGCAAGCTTTTCCTGGAGGCCGGCAGTGCACCATCTTCCCCTCCGGAACCAGGAAGAGATGCTCAAAGTGAGGACCAGAGCTCTCCAAAGTGAACTGAAGCCATTCTCAGTGCCAGCGAGGTCCCAAGCTCTTCGGAGGATGAAAACAGCCACGTTGATCAGGTAAGCCAGCTCTCCACAGCCTCTCTCAGCTCCCAACAGCCTGCTTCTTCTTCTCCAGGACTGCCTCTTATGCTGCTGGCAACAGTCCTCAGGTGGGCCTCCCACACCCAGCACCACAGTTACTCAGTTCAGCTGGGGGTTATAAGTTGACCACCAGTTATCAATCCACTACACCCATTTTAGTTGGTTTTTGTGTATGACATAAGGAAGGTTCAATTTTATTCTTCTACATGTGGATATCCACTTTTCATAGCACCATTTATCAAAGAGATTATCATGTTCTTGGCACCCTGGTTAATGATCAATTAAACATAAATGCATGCATTTATTTCTGGACTATAATCTGTTCCTTGGGTCTGTAAGTCTGTCTTTATGTGAGTACCATGTAGTTTTGATTACTATAGCTTTGCAGTAGAATTTGAAATTAAATTTTGTGATGATTCCAGTTGTTCCAGTTGCTCAAATTGCCTGGGCTATCCACTGTCTTTTCTGCTTTCATATCAACTTAAGGATTGTTTTTTCTTTTCTGCAGAAAAAAGTTCAGATTTTAATTAGGATAGAATTTAATTTGTAGATTTCTTTGGTTGGTATAGATAGTTTAACAATATTCCAATGCATGAACAAGGAATATTTTTTCATTTCGGTCTTCTTCAAATTATTTCTTCATTTTTTTTTTGATCTATAGTGTTTCTCGTACATAAGAGCATATGATCTGCAGTGACAGTTGTAATTTTTCTTTTCTGACTTTCATTTTTTTTCTTGCCTAATTGTTCTGAGTAGGACTTCCAGTGCTATGATGAACAGAAATGCAAGAGTAGACATCCATGCCTATTCCTGATCCCAGTGAAAAAGCTGTTGGCTTTATGTCACTGAGTATAGTGTTAGCTGTAGGCTTGCCACACATGGGCTTTATATCCTTTAGAGTGTTGAGATACATCCCTTCCATACCTTTTGGGCTAGTGTCTCTTGGTAGTTCAGGATGGACTTGAACTCACTACATAGACCAAGCTGTGCTCAAACTCATGGCAATTCTCCTGCCTCAGCCTCCTGAGTATTGGGATTACAGGTGTGTGCCATCATGCCTGGTGAGAGGTTTTTCTGTTTTTTTAAATTATGAAAGGATATTACTTTTATTCAGTGCTTTCCCACATCTATTAAATTGATCATAAGATTTTAATTCTTTATTCCATTAACATGGTTTATCACATTTATTAATTTGTGTATATTGAGTCACTCTTCCATCCTATGGTTAAATCCTGCTTGGTTGTGGTATATGCTCTTTCTAATGTGCTACTGAATTTGATTCATAGTATTTTGCTGATTTTTGTATCTATGTTTCTCACAGATATTAGTCTATAATTTTCTTTTCCATACAAGAGATCTTTGTCTTGCTTTTGTACTGAGGCCTCATAAAATGAATTTGACATTAGTTTTTCTTTAAATGCTTAGTAAAATTCATCAGTGAAGCCATGGGGTCTTATACTTTCTCTATTGGAAAGTTTCTGATCACTGATTTCTATTATTTGAGCATAGTTTGTACTGTTACCTCCATCTTTAAGAATATCCATTTCTTATGCCCTAAAGATGAAACTCAACAAAGCATGAAAAGATCAATTAACTGTCCCCAATTATAATAGCTTTGGAAAGTATAATTTTTTGTTTGTTTAAAGACTTAAGCTAATACACTGACTATTATGGAACCTAATTAGAACATGGACAAGAAAAATTGAAAATATTCTAAGGCAGATAGCAGGGAAGCAGTGGACTTCCTGCGTATATGGAGGTGTATTGCTTCTCTTGAGCTGCAACCCACAGTAAGTGGGAAAATGGGCTGTTTAACAGATCCAGCCATGTTCTCATGGAGCCCTTCACATCAAAGGATGAAGTGACTGGTTACCATCCATTGAACAGACTATTGGAAAGTTTCTGATCACTGATTTCTATTATCAAGGATAAGGTTATACCTAGGCCAACTCTTTGAGTAGGTTCTTTAAGTAAGACCCATGATGATAAGATGTGTACTAGGGTCAGGATTCATGATGAATGACAATCTTTGCATGTTTTAGCAGAATGAATTTGTTTAGTGTAATAAAAAGTTTGCTACTTACCTGTATGTTGGTTGCTAAAAAGGATTTTCTTAATACAGATTTAACAAAAGTAGCCATTTATGTTAAGTGGGGTATTTTTCTGTATTTGAGTATTTCTCTATAATAAGGGACCTGAAGGTAATGTGCATTGAGAATAGTTTGAAAAACAATCAATTGACTCAAATTTTATCTCTTGATCTTTTGCTATTTCAATGATAATTTTGAAACATTAAACTTGAACTATTGGTATCATGTAGTGTCTGGCCCAATATTTCCCCAAATAAGAGATTATATATACTAAAATAAAAGAATATATATTTCTCAGTTCTACCACTTACATCCTCGGTTTCAGTCGTCATCATATCTCACCTGAATTTACTACAGTGGGTTACCTGCTTTAACCCTTTTACCTTACCCCTATATTTATTCTTAATAAAGTATCTAGAAAGTTTTTTTTTTCATGTTTTGAGATAAAGTTTCATATTTAATCCAGGCTGGCCTGAAACTTGTGACCTTTCTGCCTCAGGCTTCCAAGTGCTGGGACTATTGATAAGTGCCACCAGGCCCAGCCGGACAGATATTTTAAAAGTTGTACATGATATTAAAAATGTTTCTACTGAAAACTCTCTAGTAAATTTTTAGATTAAAGCCAAAGTCCTTTCACCAGCACACACATCCCTAAATGAGCTAGATCATGTTATCTCAGACTTCTCAACTCTGGCCAGAATGTCCCTCATGTGGTGTCTAACCCTTCAGTCACAGCCCTGCCTCAGACCCTTGGATGTGAGATCCTCCCTTCCCAGATACCCATATAGCTCACTCTATCATCTTTTTCAAGTCTTTGGCCAAACGCTGTTTTCACTTGAAGATTTTCCTGTATAGTATGTTTAATCTCAGACTCTTTGAGGGTCTGATACTATATTTTATCTTTTCTTATAACTCTCATTCATTCTGGTTTTATTTCCTCAGGTGTCTAGGGATTTTTTTTTTCTTTTTTTTCTTTTTTGCTTTTACTGTGAGAGTATGTTCCTTAGCACTTTAGATTTCAGAATTCTCTGAGTCCTGTGATTGAAGAATGTTCCTCTAGAGAGGACTTTCAGCTTGGACTTCTGTGAATCCAGTGACTTTAGCTCTTATGCTGCATGAAGGAATAATTGTGGCTACAAATATTCAGGAGACTTTTGCCTTTCTCTGTTTACCCACAGCAAAGGTTAAATCAGGCAAATTCTCTCTGCCAGTGTGTGTCTTTTCTAGTTCATGCATTTCTGATGTCACCCTTAGGAGAGGCTCCTGGCTTTGAGGGCAGCCTCCGTCTGACTACTCACTCTGCTTGGCTTTCAACTTCTTGGCCGTCAGGGACCTGTAGCTGCCCCAGGTTAAATGCTGGCTTGAGTGCTTATGAATCATGCTTCCGAGAGCTTGACGTTCTCGACTGTTTTCCTTTACTTCCTGGCAAGCTGAGAAACATCATTTTGAAATATATTTAAAAAGCCCTTCTGTACTTGGGTGGCTACATTCAATTTTACCAAATCGCTGGAAACAGGAGCAGGAGACAATATTTTAAAATACATTGACCAGGAATCTTTCAGAAAATTATAAAGGCTCTAATTTAAAAGATGGTATCTAGTCTTGAACAAATTGAATTAAAAACTCAAGTATAATCATGTTCTAGTAAACTGCCTTATGTCAAAGGAACAGAAAAAATAAAAGCAGAGAAATCAGTCACCACAAAGAATGATCGTTAAACTGATAATGTTTCTTACTTGCAACATTAGATGGCAAATGGCAATGAGTAAGTTAACTGTCAAGCCAGGATAATGTTCTGAGTTAAACTGTACTATGTTACTCCCACCCTGTTGGCACAGATTTTAAAAGTCCAACTCTACAATGTGGTGGTTACCGTGTGGGGAAAGCAGAACTCTGCTGGTGGAATGTAAATTGGTGCGACTTCTTACCACAATTGGCAGTATCTAGCGAAGGTGAAGGTGTGTATAGTACCTGTGTAGCAGCCACTCCAGTTTCCTAGGAAATGCTTTTATATAAATCTTCAGAGGCACACTGAAGAATTTTGATGTCAAAAATTAGAAGCAGTCTATAGTCATCAGTAGGAGAACGGGTCATTGAATCACATAATTCGCATCAAATAAAATTGATGTTACGTATTTCAGTGACTATAGGTTAGTTATTTTATTTTTGAATTTAAAAATATGTACTGCGGGGGGATCTATATTTATATCAATTTAAACTTTTAATATTGTAGAGGATCAGAAAATGCCAGCCCAAAACATGGCACTTTGGCATAAGGATCATTTTGAGCTAAAGACAACTAAGCTTCTCCTCCTATTTGGCTAAAAGCAAAGACCCTTTGTTGAAATGTCTGCTTTTCCTATACCAGGTGGGGATGAACAGTTCTTAATCAGCAGGATTTTCAATCATCAGAGCTGACTGGAGTCTTCTCAGCCCGGAGAGGAATCTGTACAACCAGCTTCACAAAACTGCCCTTATTTTTCATTCATTTTCTCACATATTTACTTTCCCACCATTACTTTCCTTTTTCTGTCCTTTCACTTTTCTACAGATTTTTTTTTAGTAAAGATGTAATAGACGCTCCAAGTTCTGACCATTTCTTTGAGTTATTCACCTCCAAGTTTCTCTTGTGTGCATGTACTGTTGCCATTAATGACTCAGTTTTCTTCTGTTAATCTGTCTTTTGTCAGTCTAATTTCCTGAGCCCCAGATGCAAAGCCTAACAGAGTAGTGGGAGAGCTATGTTCTTCAGAAAGGGACAGAAGTAATGGGACCAAAAGGGTTATTGTATCTGTAGCATTTTATTCCTTGAAAACAAAAAATATCTAATCAGGGATATAGCTCAGTGGCACAGTGCCTGCCTGCCCAAGCGTGAGGTTGTGAGTTTGATTCCCTATACCGAAAAAAAAAAAAAAAAGATCTAAACAAAGAAATTAACCTTGAAAAAATCCTAGTGGAAGGTACATGCTGTTACATTACTCTATTCTCTGAGCTTGGGTTGGAAATAACAAAAATTAAGAGCCATAAGAAAATGTATTACATTTTTGCATATATTCTGTACAGACCTTCTTAAAAATAGTTCTTCAATTAAATTTATTAAGTATATAAGTTTAATCCTCTAATTTTACTTATTTTAAAATGTGTTTACTTCTAGGATGTTTCATCAAGTTTCTTTTTATACCAAAAAGTTTTTACTTACATATTTTGACATAGTACATAAGTTTTTACTTATATATTTTGACATAGTACATGAAGATTCATGACTTGTGCATATTTCTGGTGAAATGTACATTTTATCAGTTTATTTTTTTTATTTTTTATTTTTTATTTTTTTGGTTTTTCTCCGGTACCGGGAACCGAACTCACGACCTTGCGCTTGCCAGGCAGGCGCTTTTGCCACTGAGCTAAATCCCCAGCCCCATTTTATCAGTTTAAAATATCCTTTATTTTCAGACTGTTTCTACACTTTCTAATTTTTCATATTCTTGATATTGATTTCTGGCTAGCATGGTATTTCTTGTCCTTTTATTTCCAACTAGCTATGTCCTTTTGCTTTTTATAACTCTTGCAAACAGCAATCTTGGTTTGTTTGTTTGTTTGTTTGTTTGGCCTTTTTTTGAGACAGGGTCTCACTATGCAGTTCAGGCTGGCCTTGAGCTCACTTTGTAGTGCAGGCTGGTCTCCAAGGATCCTCCTGCCTCAGCCTGCTGAGTGCTGGGATTACAGGCATGCACCACCATGCCCTGCCCGAGGGTTTGTTTTCTGTTTGTCATTGAAATGTACTTTGGCATTATTCATTAGTTGTATGTTATTGCATAAGAAACCATTCCAAACATCAGCGGCTTACAGCAGCCTCCTTTCTTGCTTAGTATTTCAGTGGGTCAGCACGCTGGGCTTGGCTTGGCTGGGGGTTTTTCTGCTGGTCCTCCCTCAGATCACTCAGGCCACCTGGTGGCTCAGCTGGACCTCTTTCTCCATGACCTCTTCTGCTCCAGGGGCCTCGCCTGGGCCTCATCAGTAGCAGGACTCCAGGAAGGGTGGTAGTGGAAGCTGTGGAACATCTTGAGGCCTAAGTTGGAAGTCTCATAACATCACTTCTGCATCATTCTATGAAGCCAACCAGCCTGGAGTTGCAGCACAGAGAAGAAGAAAACTCAGAGAGTTGCAGAGAACAGCAGAATATCATTTATAAAGGGTTGTAAGTACAGGGATAGAAGGAATGATTTCACTGTCTTTACAACATGCCGTAACGTTGGACTGATCAAGCATTTGCTTTAGTCTATTTTTTTCTTTCATTGTTGCTGTTCACATGGTTTAGAAATATTAGGAACCTTACAATGCAGTGATAGAAATTTAACCTGTATACTTGATCCTGACAGCTTCTATTTCCTTTTCCACGCACTCCCTTCACTTTATCTGCTCCATTCTTCCCTGAGAAGCTGATCTTTATGGATCCCATCAGTGGGCTCCCTTGTTCTCTGACTTGCGATTGTGTTTGGCAAGTGAGGAGCCTTCCCTGGAGATCAGAGGAACGAAAGAGATGGAGTTGGAGTATTGATTCCCCCTCTTCCCTCCCTTTGTCATTGATAATTCATGCTCACCTGTAGATGCCAGTTCTGATTGCAGGAGCTTCTCCCTAGCGATTATGGGAGGAATGCTGCATGAAGGGTGCCAGTAGCTTGCCATATGGCATGCAATTTCCCTCCAGAGTTTAACCATGTATCTTAAGCATGATTTCTAGGTCAAACGCATACACACTTTCTGCTCTGTTCTGAGCTTAAACACAATGTTATGCACTGCTAAACAAAACAGGATGACAAAGAAGGAACTTAAGTGTGAGGACTCTTCCTCATACAATTCCTCAGTTTATCTCCCTGAGGATCAACTCAGGACACATCCCTTTGCTCCTGGTGTTGGGTCCCTCTGAGCCTGATACTCTTCTGGAACCACCCCACCTCAGCCTGATGCTCTTCTGGATGCTGTGCTTCAGAGATGTGACTTCTCACCTTGAAAGCTCTCACTTCTCGCCCAGTGGATACTGCATTGTGCCCTGTTTGTTAACACAGGGGAAAAAAAAATCCATCCGACCTCAAAGCTTAGGTTCACCCAGTGCTTTTGTGTACACCCACAAATTTTATAACTTTTGCCAAAAATTTAAGAACGAGTACAAGAATGCCAAATCTTAAACATTCTGTTACAAATGTGGATATTTTCCTCCATCTGGAGGGTATACTATCATGAGACCTGCTTGTCCAGTTAAATGATGACTCTGGATAGGTATTAGGCAATTGTTCAGCTAAATTTTAGAAATATCAAGAAATTTGGCATTGTTACTTAACAGAGAAGTGGCCCTGTGTGATAAACAGAGGGTGAAAATTTGGTGTGTAAAATTATTCCAAATGTAATGTAGAATGGCTACAGATAGATATCCTATGATTAAATCCTTGCTAATTTACATTGTTACTGCCTTGACAATGTTTACTATTTAAAAGAAATGAAAATCAGTGACATTTAGACTTTTATGGATTCTTCAAGACTAAGCCCTTGAAAAGATAAATAGAATATACTGAAGCTCCTCAATTTATGACGGTAGACTTGTGTTCTGATGAACTCATCATAAGCTGAATATATTGAAGTAAAAAATTGCATTTATTACAATGTAATTTAGCCACAAGTAAATAGTAGAGTTTTCATTATTTTCCTTGATCATCTTATGGCTGACTACTGCTGCTACCCAGCATCACGAGAAAGTTGGATTGCTAACCTGGGAAGACATAACATGCACATTTGGAAGTATTGTTTCTATTGAATGCATATTGCTTTTGTAAAATTGTAAAGTAAAAAATCATAAATCTAACCAGTACAAGTTGGGGACCAGTTGAATGTATATTCTAGAATACTCAAAATGTCAGAAAGGAAAATCCTCTATACATATTGGTATTCTAATTTAAGAGCAATAAAAACTAAAATCTAATCACTTTATGTGTAGCAACATATCTCTCAATTAAGGAAGCATTCCCTTTGCTTCACAACCTAGCTATACACTAGATTATTTAGAATTTTTAGTTATGATAGCAATCAGAATACCAATATCCAAATCAGATTTTAATAATCTGACAGAACTACAGTATCTCAGGTCACCTAAAGCCATTACAGAACAGTAATTAGAGAATAGCCGGTACCTTTGCTATTTAGATTTAAAAAATCTTTATTATATAAAAATTATGGGCCATCACCATGTTTCGGTTTCATATATTAGAGAAGATAGATGAAGTTCTTTACTTTCCAATTTAATCTCATTTGCCAAACATTAAAAATATATATCTGAAGGCCACCCCCGACTGCCCAGGACTAGTTACCGTTCATTGTGTAACAAATGATTCCATAACTTAGTGGCTTCAAAACAATAACTTTTTACGTTATGAGCTTGTCAATCAGCACTTTGCACTGAGATTACCTGGGCAGTTCTGCTCAGGTGGGCTCATCCAGTGGTTTGTGGCCAGCTTTAGAGACAGTGGGGGTTAGTCAGTACGGGAGGTTCTGCTGGGAATGCTCATTTCTCAATTGGAAACACATTACCTCCCGTCGTCTCTCATTTTTCCAGTACACAATCCCATGCTTTCCCCTGTGGTGGTGGAAGTTTCCAGGAGCTGCAAGAGAGCAGGTACCAGTGTGCAAATGGTTTTCAAGTCCCTACTTGGGTCATGTGTGTGGATGTCCCATTGGCCAAAGTTACATGGCCAACCTTGGGTTAACTTCGAAGTCACTTCACAAGGCTGTGAATGCAAGAGTAGAGTGGATTTGTGGCTACTTTTATAATTTATCCATTCTCTAAAAGACTAACATTACAAAGGTATGGAGAATTACTTACCAAAATGTAACACCAAGCTCTCACTAACGTTATCGTTAAATTATGCTACAGAATCTGCAGTTTAATATAAATATTGAATTGTGTTCCAATAAGCCATTCTGAAATACAAATAATATATAATCTACTGGTGTGCCTTGTTAAAAAAAAAGCAGCAACAAAACAACTATAAAGTGACATAAAAATTGTTAATATTATGAAGCTTTTTAAAAAAAGATATTCTTAGATAATAAATTCTTCAATTAGATTAAAATAACATTCAATTTTTAAATTTTACTTACCTATTACTATTCATATACATATGGTAGGGTGAGGAAAACAGGGAATGTGAAACTTAAGGTCTAGTTTTAGTTTTGCTTTTAGCCCTTTGTAATTTTTGGCAAATTATTTAATCTTCTGAAGGCTCACGTCTTGTTTGTATAATAGGTGGTCTGGAGAAAAAATTAACCTCATTTTTATTAAACTCTCTAAATTATATTTTGGCAGTAAAATTGTGGATTCTCTTTACAGGAACACACCTATGGCAAGAATAGACACACAACAAAAAGGTACAAATAGCAAATAAAAGTACCCAATTTTTAGTTAGAGTCTCAATTATAGGAAATTATTTAAAAAATTTATGTGCCTAACTGATTATAGGCAAAGGTCAGTGTATTTTTCTTTCATTACATATCCTTTATTGGTATAGGTCAATTCTATTAAAAATATCATGAATAGATCTGAAAGCCTTTTAATAAAACAAATTTTGAAAGATTTTAATGAGGCGACTGCCCAGCAATTGTGGTTACAATTACCTAAACATCAGAAAGACACTATGAAGGAAGAGATGGGTATCTTTAATACTTGCTACATTCACTATTTTTTGCTTATATTTCCCTACCTTTTGATTTTTTTTTTTAAGGTACTATAATTCTGTGAAAAGATACAACCCAGGGAAATGCTATACGTGGTTCAGTTGATCATTTCAATAGCCAACTCTTATTTAACAAGACAATGAATTTGTGTCAGGTTTGATAGCAATGTCTTCCCTTAGTGGTAGGGAGCTAATGTGTCCTGTTCGCTTTATTAGATAGTCGTGTTGTTTTAAAAATATATTTGTTCCTAGAAGTATTTTGACACAGTGATATTTAATTTATTTTATCATAAGCTTAAGTGGAATATGGGAACAAATTATACTTATGCTATACTGTTATTTTTTTACTGACATGAATGGCAGTAAAAGTTACCAAAATAACTATTTTCACACATACATGTAAGTGAGAGACTAAACAGCCTCCTGGGGAGGAGACAGACATTTGAATAGGTCTTACTTATGCACAGTAGCAGTTCGTCTACAAAACGGACAGTTTGTGGACTGCAGTGCTTAGAAGTTGCCTTCTTGCAATTAATGCAACGTTCGATCTAAGAATTTTTGAACGTGCACATGATGGGAAATAACCCTTCCACAAAATTCATAACATTAACAGCTTAGGTCATTTTGCAATGAGTCATTCTTGCGCCTTATCAGCTAGATTCTTCGCTGCCTCGAGGCTATGGGCCACTTCCTCCTTCTGGAAACTCGCCTCCTTTAACTTCTGACAGTGGCTTGTTCCTACTTCTGCTTTCATTTCTCTGAGCTTTCTCTCTGTTCCTCACCTTGCCTGTACCTTTTGGCTCTTAAACATCACTGTCTTCCTGGTTCTGTATTCAGCCTTCTCTTCTTACCTTGCCTGCTTTCTTCTTCTATGGCTGAAATTCCTACCACTGCACCCACTGTGAACAGCCAAATAGGACTTTCTAATCTTGGGCTCTCTCCCAAGCGTTAGAAACATGCATGTTTCCTGGGCATCTCATATTCAACAAATGTGAAATGGAATCCTTTCCCTTTTTGTAATAGCTCCGTGCGCGCGCACGCCTGTGTGTGTGAGTGTGTGTGTGAGTGTGTGTGAGACAGAGAATCTTCTGAAAATACCACAATGAGAAGTGAAATCATTTATTAAATAAACATTTAAGGAGTGCCTAGTCTGTGCCAGAAGCTAGGAATACCATAGTGAGCACAAAGAGACACTGACCTTTTCTTGACCTCCAAGTCTTGGAGAAGAGGTATATGGAGGGAGAGAAACATATTTTAAGCAAATTACCACACAAATACATGGTGAACTCTGGCTATGACAAGTGCTATGAAGTAGTGGTTCACAGATGGAGCACCTAACAGCAGGGGTTTAATCTATGCAAGAAGCTTATGAAAGGCCTCCCTGAAGAAAATTATCTTGAGCCAGTGTCTAAAAGATTATGTAGTAGACTGATTGCAAAAAATGCCCCAGTTATTTCTGTTTTCTACACAGTTCCATGGCAATGGTTCTTTTTTTTTTTTTTATTTTAAAGATAAAAGGAGGGAAACATTAACAGACATACAACATTTTACAACATATCACAAGCACAATACAGACAACACAGAGTTACAAACAAAGTGGTAGGGAATTAACAATGGTGGTTGTATTACATATTGATATCTTCAAAGTGGCTTCTCATGAAAACAGATATAAACATGCAATACTGGTCAACCAAAGACTCATTGACAGTTTCTTTCAGCATAGAAATAGAAGACAGAAGAACAACCATGTTAACTATCCTGTATATACATACATACAAAATTTCTCCTTCTTTCCCTTCTCTTTTCCCACATCCCAGATGGCAATGGTTCTTATCCGGAGAATCTACTTCATGACCCTTTCTATCTGGCCTGACTTACTTTCGGCAAGAGAACGTAGGAGTGATACTGAGTCAGTGTTGAGCATGGGCCTCACAAGGCTTTGTGCGTGATCACTCACTCCCTGAAAATCCTGATGCTGCTATAGCAATAATTTGAGTTAGGCTGCTGGATGGTAAGAGATGCATAGTACAGTTGCCCTTGACACCTTACCAAACAGCCTGTAATGCCAGACAGGAGTAAGGCCATCCAGCACCAGCCAGGCTACAGCTACCCTGCTAAGTGTTCAACCCCAGCTAAGATCAGCGAAGCTTGGCTGTAAGCAGCTGAGCCATCCAGTGGCCTCCTAGATCTATAAGCTGTGATCACTGTTTGCTATTTTAAGATTGAATTTTGCAGTGCTGATTGGCTGCAATAGCTAACTGATACAGAGCATAAGGGATTAACTAGGCAAATACAAATCCTTGGGTAAGCAGGGACTGAAAGAATACATGTGTGAATGGATCATAAACAGCCCGGGGAAAATGATACGAATGAGGTTTGGGTAAATAGGGCCAGGACCATGCAAAGCCTGCTAGAACACATTAAAAACTTGAGGCTTTATTTTAAAAGCAATGAAAGACAACACAGGGTCTTAACCAGAAGGGACGCAGAGTTAGATTTAGATTTTCAAATTTGTCTGCAGTATTGAAGCACAGATTCAACTGGGCCAGAAGAGACAGAGAAACAGTATTGGGAGGCCATTGTAGTAGTCAGACAATAGCCAATAATGTCACTAGGATAGCTACAGTAACAGGACCACAACCTACCCAACTTCAGGAGGCTTCTCTATGTACGGCAATTACTTATGAGAATTGCTATCGCTTGAGTTGTGGAGTGCGGATATTAGGTGCTCAGAGTGGAGAGATTTAGATGAATTCAAGAGATAGTTAGGAGGCAAGATTATGATTGATAGGCTGCTGGGAATGACAGGCATCAAAGGACATATCAAGGGTGACTGCTGGTCTTTCTTGGTAGATAATATCAATTCTTGAGGTAGAGACCAGTGGAATAAGATCATGTTTGGGGGAAAATAATCATAAGTTTGGACTTATAATTCCGCAGAAGATACCTATGTAGGCACTTGGGTATTTGGACTGGGGCCTCACAGGACAAGTCTAGCTGGAAATACAAATATTTGAGTCATCTGTGTATATGTGGGGTCTAAAGGCTTGAAAGCAATATCCTCAAGAGAAAATTTCCTCAGGTTTTATGTTACTGGTTCAAAGTTCCCAACGCCTTCAGAAAAGTTTATTGAGCTCTTGAGACTTCTGTCCCCAGAAATTATTTCCTAACATAAGGGTCACAGATCATCTCTTCTTTCTGATCCATGTTTGGCTGCTCTCCTTTTTGCAAATTATTTAATCTCAAGGAAACAACAAAAACAGGCATTGACACTGGATGCCATTCACCTAAATGGAATTCTGCAGTATATCAAATGGAATTCTGCAGTATACCAAAACAGTTATTTTTGTACTTTCCTTACAATCATACATGTACAAATTCAGAAATAATCTCTTCTTTAGCTTATATCTGTAGTCCACTATGCAACAGACCCAGCAACTACATCTCTTAAACACATCCCATTCCCTCATCATTTCTTTCTTAGTCTATTTCTAAAGTCCCCTCATTTGCCTTTTGGCTTCCAGTTTTATTTTCCTGCAAATACATTCTTTTTGTTTTGTTTTGTTTTTTTTGGTTTTTCTCCGGTACCAGGAACTGAACTCACGACCTTGCGCTTGCCAGGCAGACGCTTTGCCGCTGAGCTAAATCCCCAGCCCCTGCAAATACATTCTTTAGACAGCTGCCAGAGAGTTTTTTCTAAAATGCCAATCTGACCATCTCAGTGCCCTAAAGTAGTCTCAGGATAAAATGGAACCCCTGGTGACAGCTTTCTAGCCCATTCTGGCCTCTAACTATAGAGCATTTCCAGCCTTATGTCTTGCTGAAGGATATCTTACCAATACATATGGTACCCAGCCCTGCTTGCCTCTACTTCTGCCTTAGAGAACTGCTTTCAGCTCCTTGACTTTTCTGTGAGGCTGTTAAGCAGTTTTAGGCAGAAAAGCATACAAAATAGTCTGTGCTTGCCTTAAGGATTGACCAGATCAAAGCAACATCTAATAGCTCTGAGCAGGCATAAAAGCACTACTAGAAAGATCGTGTTCAATAGCCAGTGCCGTTTAGGTTGAGATGATAGTATATGAATTTGGGCTTTGGGTAGCTGCACGCAAGCTGGAGTTCTAGGATTGCATTTACTTCTGCTTATAAAACAGGCATACATGTCTGGCTATTGTTGTATTTAATAGCTCACTTCTTTTAAACAGTGAACTTAGAATCTACTTCATAGTGCTACAATTGCTCTCAAAAATATTTGAATTCCGTCTTGTAGTACTCAGTTCTTAGTTATGACTATTAATTTTATCCCATTCTTACAAAGCAGGGAAAATATTTTACACTAATAGCTATTATCTATTTTCCTTGGAATTTTTCTTTTCCTTGGAGAGGAAATATTTTTTTCTTTTAAACTTTGAGATTTTTTTTAATATTTTGGCAGTATTCATTTGTTCTGTTCCAAATGGTTCAGAAATAATCATTTCTCTCAGATAACAAACAACAAAACTGATTTAGGCTTAGAAGATAAAGAAAAATGTCTTTAGTTTCACTTTGAAGGTCTTTAGAAAGAATTTCTATAACATTTAGCACATAATAAAATATTGGAAGTGACAAATAAATCCAAGCCTGGAAGGCAATTATCAATAAATTGCTAGATTCGTAGCACACCTGTGTGACAAACTGTTTAATACAACTTCCAGTGTTTTAATAATCTCCAGAAATTTCAGTCACAGCTAATAAATCACAAGGGCATAGTGTCCAATATGGTTTTATTAAACTCTATGGCATTTTATACTTCTATCCCACATATATTTACCTTAAAAACATGGTAATTTCTTGCCAAATGGAAGTATTGTGGTATTTAGAACTAGTAATATGGAAAGTATTTCCAAGTTTTAAAATATCCTCACAAACCCTTGTCATCATTAGACCCAAAGTATGTGCTTAACAGTGCTCATTTAGAATTCTTGGCTCATCTTCCTTACACTTAACTCTTAAAAATGTCCCCTCCTGTTGGGGCTGCCTTCGTTAAGCAGGCCATCTGCTGTAATTCAAATCCGGTCTGATTTGCTGCCGAGGAGTGAAAGCCCTGTGAACCAGTCACACTGTGACGTACCCAGGGGCTGTGCTTCACTCTGTGTGGCTTGGGATACTTTCTTGGTATGTATGACATAGACCAACAGCTGTTCCTCCATTCCTCCAACACTGTCTCATCACATTTCTTTGAATAAGCATTGAAACATGGAGTTCATTATCAATGCCCCACAACATTTCTGTCTTTATTATGCAAAATATTTTCTTGCAGAATTTCATACATGACAATATGTGTTTACAGACAGTCCCTGATATTAAATGGCTTGTCTTGTGGTTTTCTGACTTTATGATGGTGTGAAAGAGATACATATTTAGTGAAAATTGTGTTGTGAATTTTGAATTTGGATCTTCTGGGCTAATGATATGCATCTGATTCTCTCTCAAGATGCAGGAGAGTAGCAGCAAGCAGCAGCTCCAGGTCAGCCAGGTGATACACACAATCAGGAGAACAAACAACCTAGAGTATAGTACACTGAGTTACCAGTGCCTTTTGGATACAATTTTCGATAAGTTACATGAAAGAGTAAACACTTTATATTTGTAGGCTAATGGAAGTGCTCTGAGCACATTTAAAGTGGGCTAGGCTAAGCTATGATGTTAGATAGACTAGCATCTTAAATGCATTTGAAACTGAGAAGCATCATTTTTTCCCACACCTTCTTGATTATTTTCAAATCTCAAATCTATCAACTCTTATTCACAGTGCTATGGTTTGCATGTGTCTCCTCCAAACTTCAAGTTTGAAGCTTAATGGCCAAGGTGATGGTGCTAAGAAGTGGACACTTTAAAGTGTGATCAAGTGAAGAAGGTTCTCCACTGAATAGGATTAAGACCCTGACTTAAAAAACAAAACAAAACAAAACAAAACAAAACAAAACAAACAAAACCTTTTCCCTCCTGAGAAGCCAGCAATGAGGCACTCACTGTAGTTTGGATCTGGAATGTTCTCCCAAAATTCCATGTGTTAAATGGTTTGACCACCCCCCCTTTTGGTATGATTGAGAAATGTGAAGTTGAGAGAAGGGGCCTAGTGGAGATGGTCAGGTTGTTGGGGACGTACTGTAGACGGAACTTGTGGGACCTCAGCCTCTTCCTCTTTCTCTTTTGCTTCCTGTCCATGAAGAGCATGGTTTTATTTTCTAATGTGCTGTCACTATCACAGACCTAGAACCAATGGAGGCAACTGATCATGGGCTGAAACCTCCAAAACTGTGAGCCAAAATATATCTTTCTTCTTTATATTTATTTATTTATTTATTTGTTATTGGTACCAGAAATCAAACTCAGCACCTTGTGCTTGCCAAGCAGGCCCTGTGCCATTGAGCTATATCCCCAGGCTCCCCGCCCCCTTTGCTTTTTCTTCAATAGCTGTTGTAACGATGGAGAACTGACTAACACCACCTTAGAAGCAGAGAGCGGCACTCGCCGGACAGCTGAGCCCACTATCTCGAACTTCCCAACTGTGAGGACATAAACTTCTGTTCTTTATAAATAACTCGGTTTCAGGAATTTTGTTACAACATCACAAAACACACTTGGACACACAGTAAAACACTGTGGTAAAATGTAAGTGTTTTCAGCTCTGAGCTTCAGATGCTCTCATTTCCAAGTGCATTAGTTATGTTTCATCACTAACCGATCTTTAGGTGAACCTAGCAGCAATTTCAAATAAAGTTCTTGATGTTCAAGATGTAGGTTCAGTAGTCTTGTGAGTGCTGCCAACGTAGTGCTCTTTCCATGATGGTCTCTAATATTTCTTTAAGACCAGAATCAGTGTACAGCACAGGGCTAAGCGTGTGGCTATGAAACAAAAACTGCTTAGGTTTTTTTCCTCAGGTCTGTATATTCTGGTTATGTCTCCTGGGCAGATCACTTAACCTCTCTATGCTTCAAGTTCTTAATATGTAAAAAGGGGGTACAAATAGTACATGGATCTTAGGATTTGTTCTCAAAATTCATCTTAAGGATCAAATGAGAGAAACCCATAGAATAGCTCCTGGTGTGTGTAAGTACAATTAAAGTGTTGGCTTTATGTATAGCACTGAATTTCAAGCATAAAAATCTCAATATCAAAGCTTTGTAAAACTCTTTGAGTTGCAGAAACACTTTTGCGTTTTGAAGGTAATTTTTGTTTGATATTATGTAACATTCTTTTTAATGAATTTCAAACCATGGACAGGATGTATGCATAATAAATCCTATACTTTAAATTTCCTAATTCTCTGATATATATGTTAAGTGTACAGTGGTTCTTGGAGGAAATAAAATGCTAGATTATTTAATGGTAATATTATTGGGCACTCCATGTGATGGAGGGTAGGTGGGGTAGAGAAACGTACCCAATATCTTTAAATGGAAAATGATTTCAATGACTTATTTTAAAATAATTTTTAAAGAATTAGACTTATGAGAAATCATAAAGGCAATTGAAGAAGAGTCAGATCTGTGAGGCAGACAACACCAAGCCTGCTTGTGCCACCATGAATCACGAGGTGTGTTTCCTTGGCTCGGCAGAATTCCCTCTGGGCAGAGCTAATGCAATGGATGTGGCATTGGAGGCTCAGGTACAGCAAAGGGATCATAGCCTTCTCTGGTTTACTAGCTACCTTGGTGGAAATGAGTGAAATAAATTATCCCCAGGAAATATCAAAGCTTGAATCAGCATTGTTGATTTCCCGTGTGCTTTTGGATATTCTTGCTTCTTTCTACCCCTTGCCTCCATTTTTTTTTTCCAGTCTGGGAAGTTAGAGTGGCTCATGTCTTGCTCACATAAACTCCTTGTGGTTATGGGATTATGTGTGTATAGAATCTTATTGTCTTCATCACCTTTTCATCACTGGAACAAATTACCTGACACCCAAAACTCCAAGGAGGAGAGGTTTATTTTGCCTCATGCTTTTAGTCCATACCTGGCTGGACTTGTTTTTCCAAGGCAGGAACCAGGGTCAAGGGTCTTGTTGGGAAAAGCTTCTCACATCATGATGTCAGGGAAGTAGAGAGAGAAGGGAGGAGTGGGGAGGGAAATGGATCCTTCCAGGTCATGCCTACAGTGACCCAGCTCTCCTGCCAACACCCGTGATCCACCACCTTCCCCAAACCCTGCCTCTGATCACATGAGGCTTTGAAGGGCCATTCTAGATATAAACCACAATACCTGTCAAGTTGTGTGTGTGTGTGTGTGTGTGTGTGTGTGTGTGTATCTCTGTGTGGTTACACCTTGTCTTTAAGAAGAAAGAAATAGCAATATTTAAAAAGAAGCCACATTACAATAAGTGAGATCTCTTAGAGAGTCATTAAATATTTAATGTGATGTATGATAATTAGACATTAATTTATTTAGTTAACAAGCTTTGAAACAAATTTTGAGTGTCTAGAGTGTGGCAAATGCAGTGTGGAGGGGAAATCTTTGTTTTGTTTTTTTTTTGTTTTTCTCTGGTACCGGGAACCAAACTCACGACCTTGCGCTTGCCAGGCAGGCACTTTGCCACTGAGCTAAATCCCCAGCCCCTGTGGAGGGGAAATCTTGAAAAGAAACTAAATAAAATCTTTGCTCCTGCGAGGATCAGCCTGGTGGAGACACAGGCATGAACAAGTGGCTGTAAACAGAGTGTTAGATGCTCTAGACAGGACATCGGACAGACCAACTACATGCTTATTTCTAATTACGAAAAAAACTTTAGCATGAACCATAAGTGCCTAAACATACTGTCAAAATATTTTTAAAAGTAGTTTTATTTTTGTAATGTAAGCACTCTAGCAAAGCCAAGAAAAGGTCCCAAGGATGAATAACAAGGCAGAATTTGCTATAGTTCTTTATTCAATTTATTCAACTCAGTTTAGCTGTCTGGTACATTACTAGCCAGAGAACTAAACTAAACGGAGCAAAACTTCATGAAAGTACAAGGAGCATGAAGACATTTCCATCAAGTGTGAACTAATGACTTTTTAAAAAACAATCCCTATATTATTGTCTTAGTCATTTTTCTTGTTGCTGAGACGCAGTTCCCAATACCTACAACTTTAAGGAGGGGAGCTTTGTTTTGGTTCACAGTAGTAGTCCATGATTGGCTGGCTCCAAAGCCCAACAGCATGATAGAGGGGCACAGGGGAGGAAAACCTGCTCACATCACGGAGACCAGGGAACAGACAGAAGTGAAGAGCTGAGAATGGAGATATACCCTTCCAGGTCACAGCTGCAGTGACCTGCCTCTTCTGACCAGAACCCGCCTTCTCACAGCAAGTCAGTGAGCTGTATCTCCCACAATTCAGTCACCTTCCAAAAGGCCTCTCTCTGCATGCAGGAAGCCTTTGGGAGACACGCACCACACAAGCCATGATAGTTATAAAAATTGATTATCTGTTTGAAACAAAAAAGAAAAGGATTTTCAGCCTCATAGATGCCAAACTGATTCCAAGTGCATTGAGGGGCTAAATGTAGAAAGAAAATAGCACACACACACACACACACACACACAAAATGGAAGCCGTTTTCAAGCATGACACAAAGGTCAAAGTTTTAAAAGCATACATTTGAGTAATGCAAATAAAAGCTTAACACACATGAAAATACATTATAAATAAAATTTAGAGAAGCAAAGTAGAGGAGATTGGGGGTATAGCTCAGGGACAGTGCTTGCCGAGTATGTACAAGGCTCTGGGTTCCATTCCCAGCACCAAAAAGAAATGAATAAATAAAACTACAGGGAAAAATTTGAAAAACAAACAAACAAACAAACAAACAAAAAAACCCAAACACTATGAAATGGCTTATACAAATTTATGGGATAGATACACCAAAAAACTGAAAGATACTGTATATATCATAGTATAAATATTTATAAATACTGACTATGATGAAGTATTAATGATTTTTTATGTAGTGAGATTATGAGGATTTTTACTTTTTTCTGCTTGCTTATATTTTTAAAATATTCTGTAGGTGGGTGTGATGGGGCACACCTGTAATCCCAACACTAGTGAGGCTGAGGCAGGAGAATTGCCATGAGTTTGAGGCCAGCCTGCACTACATAGTAAGACCCTGTCTCAAAAACAAAACAAAACAAACAAAATATTCTGCAGTGAATATGTAATAAGAAAAATATAATAGTAAAAACTAGTAAGGGGAAAGTGGTTCTCTAATAAGCATCAACTGACATTATCCGAAAGGAAATTTAGCAATACTTACCAGAATCATTATTTTACATACTCTTTGATATTAGTATATGTGCTGCTGAAGTGAATACTTACTTACTCTTTGAATGATGTGAAATTTATTCTAAGGAAATAATCAGGGATGTGTAGATAGACATAACTACGAAAATGTTCTGGCACTCTTGTTCAAAATAGGAAGATAGGAAAAATGTAAAACACTCATAGGAAAGGCCAGATTGAATAAGTACCCAGGACAAGTCTTCAACAGAATATTACAAAGTCATTAAAATGTTGTTGTGATTACATGAGACATTTGGGATGTATTACTGAGTGGAAAAACATTATAAATCAAATGAAGTTCAGATAACCTAGCTTTTTACAAGCTCTATAGCCAAAATTTATGTGACCATGTTTCTCTGCACATATTGATATATTTTAACAAGATAGCAAGGTTGTAACCTAAAATATCAATAATGGTTACCTCTGAGTAGTGAGATTCACATAGGCACATAGTTTTTTTTAATATGAGAAAAAGCATCTTAAAACAGGCAAGTATTTTATCTAACAATCATATTCAGTGAATTCATTACTGAGCTTGTGTTAATTACTTTGAAGTATAATGTGAAAATGATTTCCATCACATGGCATAGTAAACATGAGAGCTGGGATTCTCTGTGTATAAGTGTTCTTATCCATATTCTACTTCCTCTTAAAATGAGGTCAATGAGATATTTTATTATGTAAATTACCTTTGATGAGCTCTGAGAAAGACCTGCCTTACATTAAATTCAGTGACAAGAGAGTGATTTTATAGCAAGATATGAACATCATTGCTGAATGACTATTTAATGTTTGCAACAAATACCATCATTTGTCTTGAACTAGGAAGCAGCTCTTTTATATATATTACCTGATTTTAATGCTTATAGCAGTTCTAAAAGATGAGTGAGGTATTTTTATATATGAGGAAGCTGAACTTTCAAAATATTAACGAAATTGTCCTTATATTTAGTCCATTTTATGTTGCTATAACAGAATACCACAGATTGGGTAATTTATAAAGAAAGGAAGTGTATGTCTCATTGTTTTAGAGGCTGGGAACTCCAGGTTGGTATCTGGTAAAGGCCATCTTGCTGCATCATAACATGTCAGGGGAATCACAGGGAGGGAGAGAGGGAGAGGAAAGGGAAGAGGAAGAGGGAGAGGGAGGAGAGGGGGAGAGAATGAGAAAGAGAGAGACTTACAACAGAGCCACTTCTGTGATAACCAACCCAGTCCTGTGATAACGACATTCAGCCATTCTTGAGTCCTTCGTGGCCCAATCACCTCCTAAAGGTCCTAATATTAATATTACAGTGGCATTTAAATTTTTGTGAGGGGGATAGTCAAAACACAGCAGATGTCCAGGCTTGAGCCGAGAGCATCTAATGGGGGACCATCAAGAGCACCAAATTCCACACTGCTCACCAAATCATTTTACTAACATTTAACTATGTTCATTTATTGGGTAAAAGTTCAAGCTCCATATTACATGATCCCATTCCTACTCAGAACTCTACTTATTAGAAGAACATGTAATGTGCACCTCACCTATTCCGTACCTAAGCCATCAAATCCTCACAGACCACAGAGCATAGACAAGGGTGAATGGAGTTCTTGCATCGTTATACCGTGACCATTCTGACAATACTCAGGCAACCTTACCACTGTATGCTGGACATATCACATAAAAACAACACACCAACAGCCCATTAGGCAGATGAAAAAATTGAGGTTCAGAAATGTGCCCATGAGTGGTAAAAATGGGACTGAAATTCAGCTGTACTTGATTCTGGACTCTTCCCACTGCCCCACTGTTCCTCCCTTGATCTGATCTGTGGCTGACTTGTACAGAGGAAACATATCTTGAAGGGACTGACAGTGAGTTTCAGAGAGTGAAGTCATGTTGGGGAGAAGACGATGTGTCTGCTCATGGTGATTTGGCACAGAACCGAGGGGAGGGTCACATAACTAGAGAAGTCCAGCTTTCCCTAGGCAAATGGAAATGTCTGGGACATTTTCTACTTTCCTTTATATATATATACATATATATATATACATATATATATATTTTTGTCCTATGAATAATTTCCTAGATCTCCTTAATGTAGCTTCCATCGCTGAGGATGAGACTAAGAAACAGCAGCACAACAACAACAACAGCAACAACTACCAGGGAAAACCACACAGTCTTCTCTCAAGTTTGTGATGAGGTCTCTACTCTCCAGTTTCGTGTCTAGAAATTGGAACTTCTGCCCATCCAGTACAGAGGCACCATTTAATAGTTCAGGTTAAGATGATTCTAGATACTTGAAAAACTATGTTAGGCATTTTGGTTATTGTTGCTATAGCCTATAATAAAAATAACTTTTGTTAAGCCACAGATGGAATTAGAGCTGAAATCAGGTCATGAGAGATGATAACGGTATATTTTACTTCCCTTGACAGTTAAACAGGTTTAAAGGTTGCAGTGTTAATAGAACTGGATAGTACATGATGACAGCCATAATATTTGGGTTCAGTCCAGTGTTAACCATGTAGGCTAATTTTGATCACCTGTGACCAGCAGTAAAATGTTAGTATGCCTATGTGGACACTTACTAAATGATATTATGCATTAATATGGGTAAATTAAATGATAAACTATGTAGAGTTAGAACAAAATACACTGTGCATTTATGGGTACATGTGTTCTGAATCTACACATATTCATATATATACATATGCATAGATACTTTCCATATGTGTATATGTATGTGCATTATACATATATAAGCCTCTTTTCTTTCTTTTTGAAACACTCAATCCAGGCTGGGCTTATACTCATTGTGTAGCCCAGGCTGGCCTTGAACTTGCAGTGATCTTCCTGCTTCAGCTTCCCGAGTGCTGGGATTACAAGTGCATACCACTACGCCTTGCCTATAAACTTCTATTTTTTTTGTGTGTGTGTGTTTTCTTCTGGTACTGGGAATCGAACTCACGACCTTGTGCTTGCCAGGCAGGCGCTGTACCGCTGAGCTAAATCCCCAGCCCCCTTGCCTATAAGCTTCTAATATTGAGTAATTTTTAAAAATTTTCAGATCTTGTTTTTATAACTTGCAGCTCGCAGTTTAAAAGCTGGAGGGGACATAGAAACATCACAATTAGATGATCTCCCAGATCATAGGCTTGTAAATCATTAGGTGACTCAGCATTAAGAATCTCTTT
Source organism: Chinchilla lanigera (assembly GCF_000276665.1). Lineage (NCBI taxonomy): Eukaryota > Metazoa > Chordata > Mammalia > Rodentia > Chinchillidae > Chinchilla > Chinchilla lanigera. The sequence goes on along the minus strand of NW_004955429.1, from coordinate 6,193,737 downwards.
CATTTTTTCTGCTTCCTTCTCCTCTTCCTCCTCTTGGACTTTTTCAGAAGAGCAGAAGAAATGAAAGAGCGAAATGTTTCAAAGAAGACTGTGTACTCTTTCTCAATTTGATGTTTAGGCAGACTCTTGATACTGTATTTGAGAAAGGAGTTATTTGCCACAATTTTAGGGATGGAATTTTAGAAATCTTACCAACATAAACAGTTACTGAGTTATGAATAACAGGCAGTCACAAAAGTTTAGCCCTTATCTCAACTGCTGGAGTTCCAGTTATTTCCAGAGAAGCTGTCATGCTCCTGGGTGGGGCCAGGAGGGAACATTTAGAGTTTCTCTGGATTTAGGAAAGGAGAAAAGGAAGAAACCGCACAAAACCAGTGTAGAAATTACTTTAGCAGATTGGATCTGTGTGCCCAGGTATCTCTCAAGGTAAAATTGTTTTCTTTTTTTTTGTAGATTTCATTTGACTGCTCCCAACTTCCCACCAGTTCTCTCTCTTCCCCTCTCCCTCCTCCTCCCTCCATCCCCCCCGCTTCCCTTTGCCTGGGATGGAACTATGGAACGCAGGGCCCTTCTCACCCACACGAAGCCTGTGCTCCATTGTCAGAGGTAGTGGAAGACACGAAGCAGAAGTAAGAGTAGGCACTGTGAGCTCACAAAGGAACAGCCAGCCCCACTCTTGTGGCCTGTGGAAGGACATAGCTCATGAGGCTCCAAAGTTGGGACCTAAGAGCGGGAGAGTTAAGATGGTGCTGGGAGTAAATGGCCTACCTGATAATTTACCTATATCTGATCATATCTCAAGGCTTTAATTTCAAACAGAAGCGGAAAAGACCTACGCATCTGGAGATCTGATTATTTTCCCACAGGAAGACTGACTTCTGCTTATGCCTTTACTGGATAGTAAGGCTGGGAGAAGAGAATAATCCTCATTTTAGTTGCTGCAGCAGTTTCCTATTTCCTGTTTTTGTTGTGCCACAGTATAATTCTCCATGTGTATCTGCAGTGCATCACAAACACTTACAATATTAGAAAATCAAGGAATCCCATTAAGTCTCTCTTTTTATGTGAGTCATATTTCAGGGAGTTCTTGAATTTTCAGAGCAAATTGGTGGCAGATTCATGGATAGAAATTCCTTGCTGCGTCTGGGACATTAACTAATATATTACATGAAAATGTGGAAAGCAAAAAATAACTATGGGCTATATATAGTACACTAATTCATCACCAGGTTTGCTTTCCTAAGGTGCTGGGCTTCTAGGTCAATTTTTGGGCAGATTTTCTACCCTAAGAATGTGCATAATGCCTAGTAAGCTCGTAAAATGCTTTATCTTATTCACAGCAACCTCTCAACTTTTATTCCTGTCTTTTTGTCTCAACTGTTGCCTTTCACAAGATTTCACATTTTTTCTGGGAAGAAAGTTGGTGGTGGGCGAGGAAGTTCCTGTTCCTCTAATAACTTCCTTCCCCTTTAGAAGGGAGCTGACTGGTACTTGGAGGGCCAGGCTTTGCCAGGTGTTGGCTCCAGGGCTTGGCTTGCTCAGTCCTGCATCAATTTGCATAAAATAATTTGGCTGTAAATTCACGTAGTGGGGACTGTGAAGTCAAATAACTAAATTTGCATTCACAAGAGGCTCTATTCCTGGAGAACTTTGAGGGGTAGGATGATGCCCATGGTTTTACATACCATCAATGTCCTTTCTGTAAGGCTTTTACTTGAGATGGGTGGATTTATGATCTGGGCTCTCTATTAACCCTTATGTTGATAGATCTGTTCAAATGTTATGCCATCATGGTGATCAAGTTCCAGGCAATTTATGTTCACAGAGTACACAGAGATACCTGAAAACTCCTTCACTTATATGCATCAGTATTTTTATATTTAACTGCATTTTACACTGAACAATATTGTGTAGGGTTTAATAATCCACACCACCTTAAGTGGTGAACTTTCAGCCTTCCAAAAGGTCATGTAAATATCCAGCTTTGTAGCTGTCATCAGAGACTCAAAGGATCTCCTGATCTAAACAAAGGTAAAGAGCCATGAATTGAGTGGTTCAATGCATCGTTTAAAACATCTCACTAAAGCCACTGATTTTTGTCTTTGTCCCATTTGGATGCATTTCCTCATTGATTTCCTTTAATTTATAGCTTAAAAGACTCAAATTGACAGGATGTTCACTATCAGGTTGCTTTATATGCTATTGATTTGCTTGGGACCCTAATTGGGCAAAAGCAAGCCCTAGAGAAAACAGAACCTGTTTTGTGGCACCAGTGATCAAACACAGGGTTTCAAAACAAGAGTACTGAGCTACAGCCTTAGGTAGCCCAGAAATGAAACTTGTATGTCAAAGTAGGTTGACTTTTATTGTGGAAGAACTGTTAGCTCAGCTCAACTACAAACATTATAAGATTGTAAGATTTCTCTTATAATTTATTCAAGTTACAGTTTCCTGATCTGTGTATTGGGAAGGGAATGTGCTTCATGGAGTTATAATGAAGATGACATAAAATTAAATCCATGAAGGCCTAACTGCTGTAGTTTCTGGTACCCAAGAGAAACTCAATTAATATGACTTCTCTTTTTTTGTATGAAACAGAATGTTGGACTTGGTTTGATTTGGTAAAGTTACACTACAGTCCAGGACTGTAACTCACTGATATTTATAATATTTAATTGTGGGTTGAGCTCCTGTTTTTGAGCTCAAAACCCAAATCCTTTAGATTGCCGCTCTGAAACGTGCAAAACTTTCATTCTGCAGCTTTACCTTCCTCTTTCCTCATTCTGTCTTCTCCCTTATCCTCCTCTTACTATTCTACTTTCTGCAAACCTACCTTTCCATTATCCACAGGAAGAGGTGATTCCTACTGATCTCACTGTTTTCAGAGACATAAGAGGAAAAAAGGTATCAAAGAGAAGAATACATATAATATGTTTAAAGTATGACAATAAATTATACAACTTCATCTCAAATTTTGCTTTGGGGAAAAGTTGACATGAAACGTTTGAAGAAACATGAAACAGATCTTAAAGACAGACTATTTTTCACAGTGAGAAGCAATTTTTTTTCAAGCTTCAAAGCAAAGGTTCTTTTGTCATCTGTTTGATAGGTTATTTTTGATGGATTTAACTTATTAAATTGTTCCAATGCCCTTTAGAAGGGTCTGGGCACATGACTGTGCCAGTCAAAATGATCGATGTCAGATCTTAATTGAAAAATTTAAAATATCCATGTGGCATAGTGTGGACTACATTTACTCTTTTGTAAAAATTTTAAAATTAAATACCTCCTATTGCTCTACATTTACATTCAATAGCAGGATGACCTGAGAGATACACATTCTCAGACAATATTCTTAAAGTATCTTTTGACACTGGGATTGATCAAACTCTTCAAAGATTCTTTTTCTAATTTACACAGTGTTCTTTGTTGCTTCATTAAGAATGTTCAGGGAAGTCAAAAAATGGTAGAATAAAGGCTGGCAGCATATTACAGCCTCTCTAGGACTGGAATCCAAACACCTGGGAAATAACAACTTAGTGAGGGAGAGAAAGAGGAGCTCTGAGAATCAAGAAAGAGGTGAGAGGAAAACTAGAAATCACAGAGGAACTAGAGAAACAGAAGACAACAGAAAGGAAAGAACAAAGCAGTCCAGAATGCTAACCTCAGCTCCCAGGGAGGGAAATCTGAGTCCAGAAGCACAAGGTAAGCTCAAGGAGGGCTGCAGTCCCAGGGAAAAACAGCAAACTGGCAGTACTACCCCTAAGAAAAGCCTAGAGTTATGTAATCTGTGAATATAGTATAAGATTTTACTGTGATAGTGATTCCTTCCATATAGCAGGCTAGAATTAATAAGAAATCCCAAGCAGAACCTGCCGTATTGGGAAGCCATTTTGGGAAGGGGCTGTTCAAGACCAGCTACTCTGGGACTCAGAAGTCACAGAATAGTTACCCTTCAGGGTCTGGAGGAGGGGCAGACCTATCACAGTACCTGGATGGCAGCAACAGGCAGTCTCAGAGAAAAGGTGGACTAGTCACTGAAGGTCAAGCTCCTAGAACAAGGCTGGATACTGAAGATATCTTTAAAAATTATGCTGAGTATGTTGAAGAGGGGTATAAACACCAAAATATAACCACACTTCATAAGAAGACAGAATCTAACTAAAGAGGTCTCCAAAGTAGGGAGAGAGTTATTCTATCCTAACTGATCTTCAACCTGAAGCACAAAAACAATAGAAATACGAGAAAGCAAGGAAACAAGATGCTTTCAGAAACTCTTAATTCCACAAAAGGTAATCTCCAGACACTGAAGTAGAGGAAGTTACAGACAAAGAGCTAAAACACCAAATGGTCAAAATGTTTGAAAATATCAAACAAGAAATACATAAGTGAATTCATAAGATAATTAGTGAAATTAAGGAGGGTTTTACTGAATAGTAAAGGACTTTACTAACAAAATTTTTAGATGGGTGTGGTGGTGCATACCTGTAATCCCAGCACTCAGGAGGCTGAGGCAGGAGGATCACCAGGAGTTTGAGGCCAGCTTGGGGTACATAGTGAGTTCAAAACTAGCCTGAACTACATAGTGAAATCCTGTCCCCCCAAAACAAAACAAAACAAAACAAGACAAAAAATATATATATATATAATTTTTTTTTTTTTTGGTACTAGGAATTGAACTCAGGACCTTGTTCTTGCCAGGCAGGTGCTTGTGCCACTGAGCTATATCTCTGGCCCCAAAATTTATAAGCTTAAATAAGAAACAAACAATACACTGATCAAGTTAAGCAGAGATGAGTGACCAGTTTGGTAAAGAATTAGAAATTTAGAAAATAAAAAAAGCAGAAATACAAGACATGAAAAATTCAATAGAAAGCATGGGCAGCATACTTGGTCAATAGGAGGGCAGAGTGTCCAAAACTGAAGAAAAAGAGGATGCAGTAGATCAAACTCAATGATATGCTAAAAACAGCAGGATGATGTGCAAGCTGATTCCAACAGCAGCTAGAGGGCCTAAAAACGTCAAAATTATAGGAATATAGGAAAAGTTAGAAGATGACTCAAAGGGTATAAAAAATTTATTGACTGAAATTATAGCAGAAAACATTTCAAATCTATGGAGCAAATTCAAAATTCAAGTACAAAGGCATTTAGAAACTCAACTAGCCATGACCAGGAAAGAACCTCTCCATGATACATCCTAATCAAAATTCAAGAAATTCAACAGAAGGAGAGAGGATGCTAAAGATGTTAGAGGAAACAACATGTTATGTATAAAAGCAAGCCTATGTGAATTACAGTGGATTTCTCAGCACAACCCTTAAAAGCCAGGAGAGCTTAGAATGAAGATTTTTAAGTCCTGGGGCTGGGGATTTAGCTCAGCGGCAAAAGCGCCTGCCTGGCAAGCGCAAGGTCGTGAGTTCGGTTCCCGGTACCGGAGAAAAACCAAAAAAAAAAAAGATTTTTAAGTCCTAAAAGAACAGAATTGTCAACCCAAACTTCTATGTCTTGCAAAAACAACCTTCAAAATGGATGGAGTAAAGAATTTCCATGACAAAGAAATCCTAAAGAAATACATGACCACTAAACCAGGCTTGCAGAAAATACTTAAGAGAATCTTAGGCAGGGAGACTGCCCAGTACCAAAAAACTCAAAGGAAAAGATACATCTCACTGGAGAGTAGTTAAACAAAAGGAAAACACACAAAAGAATCAGCACTGGAAGAATAATACAATGATAGGATTCACTAAATACCTTACAATAGTAACTTTCAATGACAGTGGTCTTAACTCCCCAATTAAAAGACACTGGAAGATTGGATCAAAAAACAAATATGCAATCATATGTTGCCTACAGGAGATACACCTCATCCAAAAGAAAGCTCATAGATTAAAAGTGGAAGGATGAAAATGATACTCCATGTAACTGGAGCCTGAAAGAAACAGAATAGCTATTCTGTTTTCAGACACAGCAAACTTCAAGCCAAAACTGGTCAGAAGAGACAAAGATGGTCACTCTATATTGGTAAAGGGAACAATTTAACAGAAAGAGATAACAATAATAAATATCTATGTAAAAGGATAGACACCAATACAATCATAATGGGGGACTTCAACATCTAACTCTCACAATTAGACAGATCAACCAGCTAAAATATTAACAAAGAATTGTCAGAGGTAAACCACACCACTGAACAAATGGATTTAAAAGATATCTACAGAGTGTTTTATCCAACAATAACAGAATACGTATTCTTCTTAGCAGCGTACAGAACTTTTTCCAAATCAAACCTATCTAAGGCCATAAAGCGTGCTCTAATAAACACAAAAGAATTGAAATAACCCCTGGCATACTGTTGGATCATAGTGGGCTGAAGCTAGAAATCAGTATGAAAGAAAACACAGAGACTACACAAACACATGGAAATTAAATAATACATTATTGAATAATCAGTGGATTACAGAAGAAATCAAGGAAACAGTAAAAGTACAGTAAGTCTCTAAAATGAAATGAAAATCAAAGCACAACATGCCAAAACCTATGGGACAACATGAAAACAGTTTTAAGATGGAAGTTTATAGCTGTGAATGCCCACATTAAACAAAACAAAACAGAGCATTTTTACATAAATGTGCATCTCAATGTCCTAGAACAACCCAAATCTGAAATTAATAGGAGGAAAGCGAAAATAAAAATCAGAGTAGAAATCAATGAAATTGAGACTAAAAAAAAAGAAAATACAAAAGATCAATGAACTAAAGAATTGGTTCTTTGAAAGAATAAACAAGATTGATCAATTCTTAGCCAAACTTACCAAAAGAAGAAAAAACTCATATCAATGCAATTAGAAATGAAAAAGGCAAAATCACAACTGACACTATTGAAATCCAGAAGATGACAAGAAACTACTTCAAAAATGTAACCCAGTAAACTGGAGACCTAACTTAGAAGAAATGGAGGAATTCCTAGACATGTAAGAATTACCAAATTTAAACCAAGAAGATATTTAAAACTCTGAAGGCCAAGTGCAAACAACAAAAAAGATATAGTAATAAAAAATCAGAAAACAGGAAGACATCCTTGCTCTCAGGTAGGCAGAAGCAATATTGCCTTAATAGCCTATTACCAAAACTGACAGATAGATTTAATGTAACCCCAATCAAAGTACAAACAGCATTCTTCAAAGAACCTGAGATAAAAATTTTTAAAATTTATATGGAACCAGAAGAGACCCAGAATCACAAAAGTAATCCTGGGCAACAAGAGCAAAGAAGAAGGCATCATAATCCCAGAATTCAAGTTATATTATAAAGCTACAGTGATGAAAATAGCATAGTACCAGCATGAACGCAGACATACAGATAACGGAACAGAATAGAAGATGCAGAATCTACCCCAGACTCATCAGGCATCTGAATTCGATAGGAATTCTTTGACAAAAGGGTCAAAAATAGATGCTAGGAGAAAGACAACTTCTCTAACAAATAGTGCTGGGAAAATATCTACATGTAGAAGAATAAATCTAGTCCTATAACTCTCATTGTGCACCAAAATAAAATAAAAATGGATCAAAGGCATTAAAATAGAAACACACCTAGCAGAGATTATGCAAAGTATGAAATAATGCCCTTAGATGTCTGGATCCCCTCGTTAATCTGCCAGAAGGTAAAATAGGCAGAACTCTTGATGACATAGGGGTAAACAAGGACTTTCTGAACAGAGCCTGAATTGCACAAGAAATAACATCATGAATCAAGAAATAGGACTGTATCAAATCAAAAACTTTTGAGCAGCAAAGGACACAACCAACTGAGTGAAGAGACAATCTACAGAATGGGAAAAAAATTTTCCCAGCTACTCCTTGGATATGGCACTCACAAACAGAATATATAAAGAATTCAAATAATTACCTCCCCAATAGAAGACCCTATTAAAAAACAAAGAATTAAAATGAATAGACATTTCCCAAAAGAAGAAGTACAAATAGCCAATAAGTGCAGGAAAAAAAATCTTCAGCATCTTTACCCATTACCAAAATGCAAATTAAAATAACACTGAGATTCCATCTTACTTCAGAAAGAAAGGCCATCCTCAAATAATTAAATAACAAATGCTGGTGAGGCTGTGGGGTAAAAGGAACCATTCTACATTGTTGAGAAAAATGCAATTGACAATTACAATGGAAATCCATATGGAGATGCCTCAAAATATTAAAAATAGAAATTCTGTTCAATTTAGTTATATTTTGGCTATATTCCCAAAAGAACTAAAGATATATTTTAGTGATCCTTGCATGCCCATATTTACAGTAGCATAACTCACAGTAGCTAAAGCTTGAAAATGATCTATCAATAGATGAATGGATAAAAAATGTGATATATATTTAGATAGATCTGGATATAGATAATGGAGTACTACTTAGCCATAAAGAAGGATGTTAGAGTCTTGTGTAAGAAAATAGATACACCTTGAGACCATAATGATAAGTGAAATAAATCTCAGATTAAAAAATTAAGACTGATATGTTTGCTTCACCTCTCTGCTTTCTTCTGTTTTTCAAAGTTTGGGAAGCATTTTTAAGCAAATGCCTGACATATCATTTAATCCCTACTCATGTTAGTACCTATGTCTAAAACAATATGGATTTATTTTTAAAACAACTGTGACATTATTATTCTTAATAAGTTAAAAAGAGTTCCTTGGTAGCATATAAGAGTGAGGCCATAATCAGTTCCCAAATGGCTTCAGAAATATCTTTTTCTTTTCATTTTGTTGGTTTAAATCAGATAATGGTTTAACAAGATGGCAGAGGAAATTCCTGTGATGCCAGGAAATAGAGTGATGATACAGTAGTGAGTGAAGCCCTTGGTCTCAACAGCTAGTGGAGATTCTGCTGTGTCTGAGACAATGTTCTTAGATGTCAGAATCTCCTAGTTAATCCCCTAGACATTGGTAAGATCCATTAAACGAGTTTTTATTTTGTTTGCTGTTAAAAAAAAGAACAATATACCATCTACCTATACATTTTATTTTTCAGAAGGGCATGTCAATGCCTCAAAGTAGGAAAATGTCAGATTTTAATGACAGGCTTTCTCAGGAAATGATATTGTATAAATCTGGAAACATTTTTTTTCGAATGTTTCGATTTGACAACCGGAAAAATATTTCAAAATTAGTAATGTCAGATGTTACAGGCATGTAGTGAAAAATAACATCATTTGATGTACCTAAGATCAGAAGCAGCAGTATGATATGGTGGGTAGGACAGGAGAGTCTGGATTCAGACAGACCTGACCACTTAATATTTCTATACCTTAGTCTTCTCAGTCTACTGCTGAGGTTCCTATTGATGGGCGTGTGGTATATCTAACACATTTCTTAGTGCTTAACAAATCCTTGCTAATGATTAACTTCTACATTTTCAGATAGTATGATGAAAAGAACATGAATAAAGTCAGTCTCTGTTCTGGACTTGGTTTTGATAGGAATTCAGAAGTTCAGTGGGAAGCTCCACTTTTATCTCCTTAGATCATGGTTGTCTTCTCTCAGGGTGCTCACGTGTCAGAACTGATGATCTTTCTAGATAAATTTATCTGAAAGCAGTGTGATTAGCCATTTTAGTGGAGGATGTGGTGGTGCATGCCTGTAATCCCAGCTACACCAGAGGATGAGACCGGAGGATTGCAAATTTGGGGCCAGCCTGGGCAACTTTGTAAGACTTTGTGTCAAAAAAGAAAGAAAGAAAGAAAGAAAGAGAAAGAAACAAAGAAAGAAAGAAAGAAAGAAAAGAAAAAAAAATGCTGGGGATACAGCTTAGTCATACAGCAGTTGTCATAAGAACGAGGCTTTGAGTTTGATCTCCAGCAGTGCCCCCATCATTAAATGTGGACATGTTTATTTCTTTCTTATTGTGTAGGTGCTATGGTTCCTATGAACTCTTTAAATATGTCTCCTAAGTTGACATTATGCTCATATTTTCTATGCTTTCCCACCATATCCTAATTTTTTCTAAGGACTATATAGTTGGGAAAAACCAATTCAATTTTATAGATTAATAAGCCAAAGCACAAAAGAATTAACATAATAATAGCTAAAATTGTTTGCTTTTGCATGCTTTCTATTTATCTTAATTCATTCTCAAAATGACTCTGGGAAGAGGGTGTGATTTCACCTTCATTTAAAGACGAGGAAATGGAGGTGAAGGGAGGATTGGAAACTGGCCCAGGACTGCAGGGTCAGTCAGCACTGGACCTCCGGCTCCAGACTGAGCTCTTTTTCAGCCTGGATGTGACTTCTTATGATATGAGCTTCAGAGTAAGCTGTGTATTCATTCGCAGTTGGCTAAGCTTCAGCCTCTAATTTTGTGAGGTCTCTTTTCCACGTGTAGGGGGTATTTTTTCACTTGCGTGTCTCTCTCATTTTTAAAAATGAGCTCTCACTACACTGCCCAGCTTATTTCAGACTCCTGGGCTCAAGAGATCCTCCTGCCAAAGCCTCCCAAGTAGCTGGAACGAAAGACATGTGACACCATGCCCAGATCTCCCCTAAGTTTTAAAAGAGAAATGAAGAACAAGAACTTCCTTATCTGACCCATCCATTTTGTCCTTCTCAGAGTATCACCACCACAATCAGCAGTGCCAGTGGAAGATTCTGCTGTTCAAACAGCAGCTCACTGCTAGGGACTGAATAGAGGGATGAGGAGGCCCTGTGGCCCTCTTCCAACACCTGTGAGCTGCCACATTGGCCTCTCTTGTCTGTCACCTTGCTGTCTCTCCCCCTCCTCCCACCCGGACTCCACTGTATCTCTTTGTTGTTCCACAAAGATCCATTTGTTTGATCTTTCCATCTCCTCATTGTTCTGGTCTAAATTGAGAGACCGGGTGAGGTCAGAGGAGGAACTGCCATCTGCCCCTTCAGAGGGTTAGAGACGAAAATGCCAGGGTATGTGCTTGACTTCCCTGTGCTTGTCAAATACATATTTCCTCAAAATACCTCCTGCCTTCCGGCTTTCTCTTCTTGTGCCCTTTAATCTGATTGATTGCTGGGAGGTCAATTGCTTATATATCCAAGGGGAATGGTCTGCCTATTTGAAATTCATTTGGGCCATAGAAAGCTATGGTTCTGGCCTAGTTGTATGTGGAAAACCCAGGGTTTGATTGAGGACAGGGTAAAAAAATTCTCACACAATTTTATCTTGTGGTCGCTAGGAGTTTAGAGCCGGGAGAGTGGACCTGCTGGAAAGACATTATGGGAGTTTTTTGTTTGTGCAAAAAGTAATCTAAAACTCCAATTAAATTTTGTATTCTTTGAAAACCTTATTTTATTCTTTTCCTGGACTAAACAATAACATAATTTTTAGATTAGATGTTGAAGGTGGCATGTTTGCTTTTTTTCAGATTTCTACATACTCTGTGTCTGACCAGTTGTCAGCTTTCTTGCAGGGTATATGTGCTATGGGGATTGCATGCCCAGGGAGGCCTGGCCGGCATCCTTGAGGAAGTGGGCTGACTGGGAGAAGAGGAGAGGCACCCCAAGGCACAATGAGCAGCATGTTTGAAAGGATGAGTGCCCCAGGGGGAACAGAGATTGGGGGCAGGCGGCTGGTACACAAGATGCTCCGTTTGGAACGGCCATGAAGCAGGGACATGCAGCCATTGGAAGAGACCGGAGAGGTGCTGACTTGGGAAAGGTCTTTGGTGCAGAGCAAACTGCGTTAACCTCATTCCTAATGCCATGGGGAGACAAAGAAAGTTCCACAGTCTATCCAGGTGCAAGATCTGCGCCAGCGATTCTGTTGGATCTTCTGGGGAGAAGGGGTGGGATGGGAGCACACCTGGAGGATCACACCTGGAGAAGCACAGCTGGATAACCCTCCAGCAGTTATCCAGAGGAGGGCTCATTAGAACTCAAGGGGCGGCACTGGTGAGGACAGAGTCCAGATGGCAGCTTCCATGTGCACTTAGGAAGTGACACTGAGAGGATATAGTCACAAGTTGGATGTGACAAGAAGGCAAAAGAAAGGGCCTTGGGTCATTTGTACAATGACTTGTATTGTTATTCTGAATTATGACCTACTTAGCAAATCAAAATAATAACAGATGACTAAGCCTGAAGTCCAAGGTGAGAGGTTCTGCCCATGATCCAGGAAGCTGGTTCTGAAGATCAAGAATTTAATGAAATAACTAATGCATCGGGAATGGGAACTTAGACTTCCAAAACTTGAGGGGGCTGACCAATTCTGCAAATGATCTAATTCACCATGACCTGATGTGAAGATAGCTATATGCTCATCCTAAAGACCTTCACATCCAAAACGTGCTTTTAGGCAATGGCCTCTGAAAAATGATGGAATCGGTGGTAGTTCTATGCAGAAAGAAACTTGTTTTATTCAACCCTCTTAAATGGACAGCTCCCCCCCCCCATATGAGAGTATCAATGTTTTGTGCAAAGTAAAGAGTGATGTTGCTTTCACAAGGACACACTCTTTCAGCACGAGGCATTGGATGCACTGGTTGTTTCTCTCTCTGACACCTGCATGTCAGTTCTAACATGTTCTCCATTTATTCCATTCAAAAGGGGGAAGTCTCAGACTTTTTATAGAAGAAGAAGATTCAGGATAATTTTTGTTCTGAGGTCCTGTTTTCTTCCTGGTCTTGTTTAGTGGACAAACAGTGAATGTCTACTCAGCCTTCTTCAGAGACTGTCTCACTCTCACTTCAAAGCATAAAAATTTTCAACTGTATTTTTCTTATTTTTTTAGTGCATATTTGTGTTACATAATGATTACATTCCTTGTGGGGAGCTGATTCACGTACATAACAGATCTCAATTCTTATTTCATCCCTTTTCCCTCCCCTTCCTATCTACCTCCTTATTTCTTATTATCTTTTATTTTGTTCTTTATGTTTTGAAATAAAGGGATGATCTATTTCTGTTTCCTCTACACAACCCTTTAACAGAGCTAATAGAATTGCTACCAATAGATGAATGCACAAATATAAGTTTAAAAAAAAATGATGCCAGTTGCATGATGTATCTTAAATGCAAATATCTTCCAGACCAAAATTACTAGTGTCTCTAGGGCAATGATATAAATAACCTGTGCTTACTTTCCAACTTATAAAAGAGATGGCAAGAGTAATGAGTTTTTAATAGTTTCATAAATACTGTGTCTGAAAATAGTTCATGAATATTCGGAGCTCGTTTATGAAATGCTTACATGTTGTTTCAGGAAAGTACCCATTTTGTCACAGCTTAGTGGCTTGCAAAGAGTATAATCAATGGCAGGATGAAAGAGAAGTGTACAATTTGCATGGGCATGTTTTAAGCACAAGAGAATTCCTATTTCTAAAATGTCTTCAGCTCTGACATCTTAGTATATTTGCATGAAGGTAAACAAGAACTCCCCCGTAGCAAAAGGAGATAGATCTTGTCCCGTAGAAGACCCCTCAAATTCCCATTCTGGTTGTACAAAGTTGGTCCTTACTTCTGAAGATGAAGTTGTTCTTTCCACTTCCTTTTCTTTTGTTCCAAATCTGTCCTGCAGAGACAGGCTAAATACGCACCTAGGAGGAAGCTCGGATTTTCCCAGACCTTCACAGCTTGTGTTAAGTGGCCAGGCCTTTTTTGTATTGAGCATCAGCACAGGAGTTAAGTCTTATCTGCTATGTGGGAAGCCAAGGAAGCTGTAACACCTTTTGATTCTCCTTTGAAGTCACTATTGGTTCGGGGTGAGATGCTCTGTGACTATTGAAATATATCCATCACATAAGATGTTTTAATTTTAGGTCCTGTGAAAATCCATCCTTGTTTCACTCTTATTTATTTGTTCTCAATTCTGATTCTAGGCAGCTGCTGTCTTGCTAAAATAAGTAGAACCAATGTTTAAGTAATTCTATGTTGAATTCATAGTGTGCTGGATGTTTTAAATTAGGCCCAAATGTTACTGAGACCTCTGAATTTTTAGTCTTAGTATTTCCTGAAAGGTCTGCCAAAAACTGCAGAGGAGGCGTGATGACTTTAAGTGGTGGTGGAGAAAAGATTTTCCTTCTTCCTGTTCCCGATTAGGGCCCCTGAGCAGTCAAATTTCTTCTGGGGTCTCCTTCACTAGACATGGGTAACCCACGCAGCTGGTGGCTTGGTGGAAGGTGAATTGAAATGGAAGAACCTGTCCTCCAGAGAACGTGAAGGTAAGGGTTAGAGTTTGCAACCAAGAGACCAGGGCTCTTTACACACATCTTCAGGAATCACACGCTTGCTCCGACAGCTGGCTTCAAAGTAGATGACAACTTAATGTGTTGGTGAAAAATGACTTCCTTTCTGCTCTAGGAGGAGCCAGTCCTCTCTTGCTCCTGCCTCCTCCTCTCTGGCCTCAGCTGTGCTGAAGTCATCCTTTTCCTTACAATTAGTGCTTCATTCCCATTATTTGGCATAAACTTGTGTTGTATACTGTGGGCTCCTGTTCTGTCTCTATCGCTGACTTCTAAATTCAGAGCAAGGTGGCCAAGACTGTGGGCCTATTCCTGTTGCTTGGGTTTAATCTTGGTTTACTGTGTAACCACAGCTTTCAACATTTCTGAGCCTCAGCCTGGCCACCTGTAATATGGGGATCACCATAGTTTTCCTTCATGGGGTTGCTATGAAGGTTAAATGGCATAACACGTTAAAAGCTTAGCACAGGAAAGGTTAGCTATCTTTCACCATCATCAGCAGCAGCATCAGCGTCAGCATCACCATCGTCATCATCATCATCATCATCATCATCATCATCAGCAGCAGCAGCAGCAGTAGCAGCAGCAGCAGCAGCAACAGCAGTGCTGCAGATCAAATGGAAGGCCTTGCACATGCTAGGCAAATGCTCTACCACTGAGCTACGTCCCTAGCCCAAGTTTAGTTATAATACTTAACATGTCCTTTTGACAGAGTATTTTTGCTCTACAGGGACAGAAAGCCTGTAAGGTTAGATTAAACCATATACCTGACCATCTTCCTTGTAGTGACTCAGGTTGCTGGTGCATCTAGGAGGTGGTAGCAGCAGGGGTCTGAACTTGTTTTTTTCCCTTTGCTATTAAGGGAGCTGAGAAACAGAAGTGTGGTCTGAGGCTGAAGAAAACCAGGTCCAGCTTTGCTTCCCGTTTGGATGTTCTGTGTACACATGCCTGTCATGATCTCTGAATTCCTTTGTGACAGCTCCTGTAGTTAATGTGCAAGGAGGATTTTCTCAGGCGAGACTTACCCAGATCTGTCTCAGAAGAGGAAGCCAAATGACTCCTATTTTTGGCCTTGTGCTTAGCAAAAAAAGGGACAAACTACTTGTTTCAAGAAACTTTCAGGGACATTAAACAACTGTTTTTTATTTTTTAAAAGGAAAGAGATCACTTAAAAAAGAGCTGGCCTAAAAGACTCTCTAGTTTCACTCTAGTAGGATAAAAAACGAGTCCCTCTCATGTCCTCATTCTTAAACATTACTCTTTTAATCCTTCTAATTGGTCTCCTGGGATGTAAAAGTGACAGACAGCACCAATAGGAGAGCATTACACCTTCCCACTGGCTTCTGGTCCATCATCTGGGGACTGACATGGCTGCCATGCTGTGCCCAGCTGTCCCTTAGTGCATGCGTGTGCCTGTGTGAGGTGATAGGGCTGGCTGGTCCAGGCTGGGCTGGGAAGCTGCATCCCTGGTTGCTGGAGGAACAAGCAAACCAAGAACACTCTCTTGGTCTCTCTTCTTGTGGCCAGCCAGGTTTTCTGTCACATTTCCTTCTCTGACACCTCCTCATACTCTGTCAAGCCAACACATCACCTTCAGATTGTCAAGAAAGCAGCATAGCTACTGAGAACCTGCTTTTGTCCTGGTTGTCAGTCCCAGGCCTGGCTCCGCTTTGGTCTGTAGGGCATTATTCTATCTCTCCTCGCAACCTTTTCTGTTTGGAGTTAAGGGCTCTTATTTTCCATCTTACATCTTGAATATTTTTCCTTATCCCTGTTTTCCTTCATATTCATTTAAGAATCTCTTCATTTGCTACCAAAATGCCCATGTTTTGGTCTCTTTCTTCTTTAGCTGCAGAAAGTTCCTGTAAACTCTTCCTACTCTGAGGGCTTTCTAGTCCTGCCACTAAAGGAAGTAACTGTTTTGATGAAAACAAGAAAATTCTTCCTCCAAGAAGCAAACAAATGGCAGTGGTGACAAGAGTCACATGCACAAAGTCATGAAGAATCAACTCCATCTCTATATTTTTATGTCAACTAGCAGTCCAACAATTCTATCAAGTGCTGAAGGAAGCCGGACCTAAAAGCACTTCAGTTTAAAATGGTCACATATAAGAATTAATAAAGAGCAAAAATCTTTCACTGAAGCACAGGAAAATGTGTCTCAAAATGGGGATATCCTATATTCTTTCATTCTAGCCTCTGAATTATCTAATATAGGTTTATTTTCCTGGACAATTTAACTGTATGTAGGAAAGCAATATAGTATCTTATTAAAGGGCAGCCATTGGCATCAGACTAATCTAGGTTTAACTTTTGCCTTAGTTACTGTTATGGCTTGTGCCTACTTGTCCCCTAAAAGCCTCATGCAGTATTTGGTGGGGATTTTCAGAAGTGTCTGGATCTTGCGTGTGTGATGCTGGGATTAATGTGTGATACTGGGATCAAATGTGTGTGACTACTAAGTTGTTCACTGATTGCTTTGCTGTAGTTTTGAGAGTAGATAAGGGAAGGTCCTTCCTGGGAGTGAGTGCTACTCACCCTCAGGGTGTGTACCCTGGATAGAACATAAGGTACACAAAAAGGGCTGCTATAGTCACTTGTCCCTTGCTGCTGCTTTGCTGCTTTGTTGCCTTCTGCCTGCCATGTACTGTTTCTCCCCTGCCATTCCATCCTGCCTTGGAGCCCATCAGCTATAAACTGAAACCTGTACAAATTGTGAGATGAAGAAATCTTCCTTCTTTTACTGTGTTGGGTGTTTGTCTCAGCAATGAAGAAAAGTAACTAAGATAGCTACTTTATTTTCAGACTTGAAGGAGCCACTTAACCTTTCCAAGTGTTGGCATCTTCACTCCTAAAATGAGCAACCTTGTTTTTTTAAAAACAAAATTTGTTTTATAGGTACATTTTAGATATATTTAGTGATAACATTCATCACAGGGAATTTGTACCTGTATATGATATAACTTGCTTCTTCTTTTTTCCCCTCATTCCCTTCCCCTTCCTTCAGCCCCCCTTCCCCTCTTGATTTACAAAAGCTTTGTTTCCATTTTTTCTTTCTATTCTTTTTTTCTTATCCCTTCTTTCCTCCCTTGCTTCCTGTTCCCCTTCTCATATGAATATTTTCTTCCCCATTTTCCAATGCCTTTATACATTTTGGTCCTTATTTACACTTTTAGTTTCTCATACCAGAGAAACCATGAGATATTTACACATGTGTCTGATTTAGTTCACTTGAGTATGATCTCAGGGTGCATCCATTTAGCTAGAAATGTCTCCAGCTAATCCTTCTTTATGTAGAGTAGTACTCCACTGTATTAAAAACACAACTTCTTTATCCATTTATCAGTTGATGGGCATTTGGGCTGTTTCCAAGATTTAGCTATTACAAACTGTGCTGGTATAAACATGAGTGTTCATATATTGCTGTGGAATTATGCTTTTAATTCTTTTGGGAAGATACCAAAAAGGGTAACAGCTGGGTCAAATGGAGCCTCTAATCCTAGTTTTTTAAGGAACCTCTACACTGATTTCCACAGTGGTTGTACCAGTTTATATTCCTACCAACAGTGGAGAATGATTCCTTTTTCCTCACAGCCCTTCCAGCATTTGTTATCTGTTGATTTCTTGATAATAGCCATTCTTTCTGGAGTGAGATGGAATCTCAGCATTGTTTTAATTTGCATTTCTTAAATGACCAATGATGTTGAACTTTTCTTTATATATTTATTTGCTGTTCATATTTCTTCATCTGAGAAGTGTCTATTCATTTCAGATGCCCATTTTTGGACTGGGTCTTTAAATTTGGGAGGCATGATTTATTTGAGTTCTTTATATATTCTAGATAATAGTCCTTTGTCTGAGGAAGATCTAGCAAAAATTTTTCCCACATTGTGGGTTGTCTTTTCACTCTGTTGGTGGTTTCTCTTGCTGTGCAAAAGCTTTTTAATAAGATGAGATTTTGTTGCTTTTTTGTGATAGTTCCTTGTGATTGGGGTTTTGTTCATAAATTCTTTGCCTATATCAAAATCTTCAAGAGTTTTACTTAGTCTGTCTTCCAGCATGTTAAGTGTTTCTGTTTTAATAATTAGATCTTTGACCCATTTCAATTTTAGTTTATTGCATGGTGAAAGATATGGACTAGTTTTACTCTTTGACATGTAGAATGTGAGAAGAAAGTATATTCTGATGTTCTGCAGTGGAATACTTTGTAGACATCTATTAAGTTCATTTGTTCAAAAGTTTGGTTCAGTTCTGATATTTCATTGTTGATTTGTTGTCTAGTTGATCTGTCTACTTGTGACAATGGGGCATTGAGGTCATCCATTAAAATTGCATTAGTGCTAATCTGATTTTTCATGGCTATAATATTTGTTTTACACATATTGGGTGAACTGGTGTTCAGTGCATATATATTTGTGATTGTTATCTTTTTCTCTTGGATTATTCCTTTACAGGGATGTGGTGACCTTATTTGTCTCTTTTAATCAGTTTTGGCTTAAATTCACTTTGTCTGTCTCCTATTGTGCTCCTGCTTTCTTCTGTGTTCCTGTTGATAGAGTATTTTTGTCCATTCTTTGAGTTTCAGTTTATACATTTCTTTTTCAATTAAGTGTATTTCTTTTATGGGGTATATTGTTAAATCTTACTTCTTGATCCACTCTGCCAGTCTGTTTCTTTTGTTTGGTGAATTGACACCATTAACATTGCAATTGTAATTGATATGTATGGATTTATGCTTGTCATGTTATTTTCCTGTTGGGGCAACCCTATTTTAAATAACTATTGAAGGAGAAAGTAGATACAGAGCAATAGTATAGCAGGGGTACTTAATAAAAGACAGTCTCTATTTGTTGTGTGCTTGTGAATACACCAGTCACTGGAGTAGGCACCAGGATACAGTCTCTGATCCCATAGTGTTTTTAGTCTGACGCGGTAGCTCACAACTTAGGGAGAATATTTCCTTCCTGAGTTCTGTCTTGCATAGAAGAATGACTCTATGTAGTAAAAAACAAATCAAATTGATATTGACAATTACTGGGTGACTTGATTAAAGGCAAAGGCCAGCTCTTTGCACATATACTCAGTGGTTTGTGACAGACACCCAGGAGTTATGACTGAGTCTTGCTCTCAAACTCAGATGCAATCCATCGCCAATACCAGCCTGTTCTGTCTTTTGAGATCGGTGTCTTCTCCAGAGAGTTTTCTAGTTCACAGCATCATATTTTCAATGTGATTTACCAAAACATCCTCTCATTTGGTTTACCTAAAGTCTCTTGTTTAAAAAATAGTTGAATATTGGCATAGTAGGTGCTAAGGAGAGCAAAATGGAAGAGATGTTCTATGTATAATACAGGTCTATCTAGCAAAATACAAGGGAACACCTGATTGTGTGGAGCTGTTCAGGGGAAGAATCTGCACTGGAAAGAAATACTTGGGAGTAGATGAGTCTCCTTGGGAAAAGTGCACAAAGGGAAAAGGAAAGGATGCTAGAAATTGAACTAAGAATGGGAAAGTGGGTTGGGATGAAAACCTAAGAGCAGAAAGAGAAGAACCATGGAGACTGAGAAAAGACAGCCTGTGGCACAGAGAAGAGAAACAGAAAACAGAAGGTTAAGGAAGATCAAGGGAAGGGGTTGTTGTTTCCATAGGGAGAGAGGAGTCAGGTAACATTGAGGGCCTGGGGCCATTCTAAACAGAATTTCATGATGTGGTGTGGGCAGGAGCCCCATTCTGTTGGGCAGAGGAATGAATGGGAAATGAAAAAGTGAAGAAGGATAGGGCAGGCAACTCTGCCTTTGGGAGAAGAGAAAGATATAAATATATAACAAGCTAGTGTGGCCGCACAAATCTGTAATCCCAGTATTCTGGGAGGCAGAGGCAAGAGTATTGTGAGTATGAGCCATGCCTGGGGAAGTTAGCCGCTCAGTAAGACTCTGTTTCAAAATAAAATAAGGGTTGGGGATGTAGCTCAGTGATAAGGCCTTAGATTCAGTCAGAGAGAAAGAGAGAGAGAGAATATAAACAACTAAATATCACATGCCAAATGATAATCAGTGGTGTACACTGTGTTAAAGATGGAGCCTGCTAGCCACCAGAGCTTGGAAGCCTGACTGCCTGGATATGAAAGATGACTCTGCCATTTATTTTGTGCAATACTGGTCAAGTTATTTTACCTTCAAGGCCCCCATTCCTTCATCTGCAAAATGGAAACAGTACTAGCACTGAGTTTTAAAGATTAAGTAAAGTGCCTGGTGAATAATAAACATTCAGTACATATCAGCTTTGGTGCTCTACTTCAAAGTGTGGTGGAAACACAGCATATGACTTCATCCGTTCAGTTGGGTGAGCAGGAGAAAAGAAAAATTTGTAAAGGGATCATAGAAGCAGAATCACAACAGGCAAGTCTTTCTTTTTCAAGAAGAGGTAAAAAACAAAAAAAGCATAGTTGAAAAATATGCACCAAGTATATAAGCAAAGATAAGTAAGTGTGAAATCAGAGGGTGAGTTTGGACAAACCCACACTAGAGATTTGGAAGGATTCATTACCAAGATCAAACTCTTAAGGTTCAAGCTTGGGTTTCATTAGTTCTACTTCTTGAAAAATATTGTGTATAGGTTATGACTACAGACAAAAGTCAGCTATTGTCTTTTAGTGAGGGAAAATCATGTAGTGAACTTATTACTTGTTTTTGGTTTCATTTTTTATGTCCAGTGCAATTTTCTGGGCTTCATTAACACCTTGGCTCTTGCTTGTGGCCCTTGTGTATCTGGACATGTTGTTGCAGCCTCCTGGAGATTTGTTTTAAGTGAATTGTGCTGTTTTCCTGTGTCAGCAGATCAGTCAGAAACAGCCCAGGGACAATTCACCATCACATTTACTGCAAGGATAATGTTGAAAATGGGCTTCATTATACTGCATAGTATACTGCTTGTTTATGAGGATCCTTCTGAGACTGTCTTTATAGTCTTAATGTATATAAAGAATAGTTCTGCTTCACTTGACCAAATGATTCTGTTTTATAACATATGCACCATGTTCTGTTGGGTTCTTCTAAAGACTGCTAGGAAGTTTAGAGTCAATCTGTAGCTTAACATAAGCAAGTATTGTAGATTTCATGGACAGGGCTAATTCCTAGCCTCATTTGCACCCCTCTTACTTATTCTATCTTCATGATGTGTCCTCTTTTCCATCCAGTTCATGTTTCACCACTTACTGACTTCAAAACCTTAGCTAAGTGCTATAATTTGGGCCCAAAATGTCAGCTGAAGGCCAAGGTGTTGAAGGCTTGGACCCTAGACTGTGGCACTATGGGGAGTTGGCAGAACTGTTAGGAGGTGGGGCCTCGTTGAAGGATGTTAGGTCAGAAGTCGGTGTCCTTGAAGGGATACCGAGATCCTGGACCTTTCCTCTCTTTGTCTTTGCTTCTCAATTCCCATGAGTAATTTCCTCCACCGTGCTCCTCCTGCGTGATGTGTGGCCTTTCCACAGACCAGAAGGCAACAGACCCGAACAAATGTGACTGAAACTGTCTAGCCAAATAAACCTTTCCTCCTCCCAAGCTGATTTAACACAGCTGTTTGTTACAGCTACGGAAAGCTGAGTAACACAGTTAAGTTCCCTAGTGTCTGTCACTTTCAGTTTCCTCATCTGCCAAACAGGCACAATAATACTTTATAGAGTTCTTTAAAGATTAAAAGAGGTGAGTTGCTTGAAAGTACTGAGCATAAGGTCTGGCCCCTAGAGGACATGCAACAAATTCACGTCATCATAACTAACATCATTTTATGTTCATATTAGCAAACCTGGTATAAATATACACATAAAAAAATCTGACTGAAATTCTTAGGAAGTTTGATTTGAAACTCGCATATCTTGATATTCATGCCAAGGAGCCAGTTTCAGGAAATATATTTTCAAGTGTTAACTCAAATCAAGAGAAGGATTATACTTGGTAATTAGCATCAGCAATAGATGGTTAAACAGAAATAAAATGGGTTTTCTATTTGAATCTCTCTGATTGCACATATAAGCTGGTATTTTGATGGGCCTATTTACATAGTAGTTCTAGAAATGTTAGTGAAATGCAGGAGATTATTCTATCTTCCAATTTAAATAAAATATTGTACAGACAATTTCAGAAAGGAATTTTCCAGACAGCAAGAAACAGTTCCATGCAACATGAAAAACCAGAAACAATGTTAGATTTAATTCTGCAAGAGCACAACCGTGTGCTGAGTGCACCATTTCTTTTTTTTTTTTTTTTTGGTTTTTCTGCGGTACGGGGAACCGAACTCACGACCTTGCGCTTGCGAGGCAGGCGCTTTGCCGCTGAGCTAAATCCCCAGCCCCTACCATTTCATTTTTAAGGACGTAGATTTAGTTTCAAGTGACAGTCCGGCATGAAAGTTTTCCTCTTGTCTTTTTTCCAAAGTAGGCCAGGAAATATGAAAATGCAACCTAATAGTAAAAGATTAAATTTGTAAGACTATTTGCAGAGCACCAGGGTTATTATGAAGGTAGTAAATGAACGAAGCAGATTAAGGAAATGTTAACAATACTCGTAAGATATGTACATATCTAACACCTAACTAATGAAAATCCTATGTGCACAATGAAATATCTAGCTTATTGTTTTCTATGCCATTTATATCTATCATATTTATCAACATATGCAAGAACTCTTTAGGGTATTACAGTAATTTATATAAAATTTTTTTCTCTACCAAGGCAAAAGGAGAAACTTTTTGCATTAGTAATCGTGTTTTATTTTCTTCAAATAATGTCTAACAAACTCTGTGAAATGTTTATTTAAAAGGGCTATAGTTAGCAAAGTTACCTTTATTATTTATTTATTTAATTTTTATTTTTTGAGACAGGGTCTTGCTCTGCTGAGCAAGACCAGTTCAGGCTGGTCTTGAACTCACTTTATAGCTGAAACTGGTCTCTTTCAGCTTCTCTTTTATTTACTTCCAGGCTGGCCTCGATCTTGCAGTGATCCTCCTGCCTCAGCTTTCTGAATGCTGGGATTATAGGCATGCACCACCATGCCCAGCCTGTAAATTTACTTTTAGAGGAATCTAGCTATGGAAGTAATTTTATCTTATTTTATTTTATTTCTTTTTTTTTTTGTGTGTGTGTGGTACTGGGGATTGAACTCATGACCTTGCACTTGCCAGGCAGGCTCTTATGCCACTGAGCTATTTCCCCAGCCCTGGAGGTAATTTTAGTAACTTATAACTAAGTATTTTAAAATTCTTTTATTGTATAAGAAAACAATGACAAATTGTAATTCACTATACAAAAACTTTAATTTACTCATTCATATATCTAATGAATCCATCTATTTGTATTACATAGCTTATTTTAGTTTTCATTATGCTGGATTTTTGGGGGGACTATTTTGTTTTGTTTGAGACAGTGTGTCTCTATGTAGTGCAGGCTGGCCTTGAACTTACTTTATAGCCACGGATGGCCTTGAACTCATGGCAATCCTCCTGCCTCAGCCTCTTGAGTCCTTGGATTGTAGGCATGAGCCACTATGCCTGGACATTGTGTTTTTTTTTTTTTAAAGAATAATATTTATCTACTTAAATAGCATAAGATCAGTGAGTCTCCATTTAAATTTCATTTGTTGATACAGGATTCCACATTGTGATTAAAAATAATAATAAGCTATATATTTGAAGTCTTATGACATTTTCTCTTTTTCTTTCTTCTTTCTGTGCAGTCATTAAAAAGAAAAATGTCAAGGAGTATTTGATCATAGTTTCACATTGTGAGCACAACGTTGGGCTAACTTTATGACCTTGTAGATATGCTTTTGTCTGCAATGAGTGAACATGGGGACATTGACATTCTTATGCTGGCCAGCTCACTATTTAGCATGTCACCTGGAGGCTGGGACGTTCTCTTTACCCTTGTGTTTGTCATTTGTACCTAGGAGATGAGGAATTTCCATTCTATCAGAACGGCGCTCATTAAACTTCTCAAATGGACTTAGAAAATCAAAGTCATGGATGGCACACAGAGCGGCCATGGTGGTATGTTTAAAATGTCTTTTAAAATGCCATTTCCCCCCCATATAAGTTGATATTACTGTTGCAATATTTGGACAGAAAGATCAATTCATAGAAAGAATGATTTTCAAAGTCAGCAGAGGAATTGAAAATAGAAGTAAAAATATGAGAACCCTAATTACTTTTTTTATTTTAAAGAGAAAAAAAATAAAACAGAGTTTCAAAACAGGTTAGTAGGAGAGTTACAATAATTAATACAAAGTTAATGCTTAATTGTTTTATTGATCCTGCATGCTAATGTCTGGTGATCTGACTAACTACTTTGAAGATCACAATATGTAATATAACAACTATTGTTAATTTCCTAGCACCTTGTTTTAAAATTCTGTATCATTTTATTGTTTTTGACTTTGTGTTTGATATTTGTTTTTGTTTTTCTCCTTAAAATAAAATGTAAAAATAATTAATACATTGTATATTGTTGTCTTTGTAGTAGTTATTCAGACTACAAAATATAGGCATGATATCTTTTCCATACAATATTAGCACAAACTTTTCTTTTCAATAAACTAAGAGAAACTAGGTGTATAACTATTTTAACTATCTTGTGTATAACTATATTTTTTCTTTTTCCCTTTCTTCCTTTCCCCTTTCCCCCATCGCATTTTATCTTTTCTTTTGAACAGTTTCTTCCCAATTCACAATATCTATTGTACATTTGGGATCTTATTTACTCATTCAGTTTCTCACACTGTTGAGATGATACAATGTTTACACATATGGGTCTGATTTATTTCACTTATGAGTATGGTCTCAAGTTGCATCCATTTACCTAGAAAAGTCTTGCTCCTCAGGCCTGTTTTTTTGCTAATACCATGCTGATTTTATTACAGTAGCTTTGTAGTATAATTTCAGGTCTGGGATTGTAATGCTCCCTGACTTACCTTTGCTTTTGCTTTTGCTATTCTAGGTCTCTTCTGGTTCCAAATGAATTTTAGGAATTTTTTCTCTAGATCTATAAGGTATGCTAATGGTATTTTAACTGGAATTGTGTTAAATCTGTATTATAATTTTGGGAGTATGGCCATTTTCACTATATTGATTCTTCCTATCCAAGAGCAAGGGATATCTTTCTATATCTCTTCAATTGCCTTTTTAAGGGTACTGTAATTTTCACTGTACAGATCTTTTACATCCTTTGTTAGATTGATTCCTAAGTATTTTATTTTTTAGATGCTATTGTGAAGGGTGTGCTTTCCCTAAATTCTTTTTCTGTGAGTTAATTGCTTGTGTACAAGAATGCTATTGAATTTTGAATGTTGACTTTGTATCCGCTACACTGTTAAATTTGTATATTAACTGTGCAAGTTTCTTGATGGAGTTTTTGGAATCTTCTATGTAGAGTATCACCATCTGCAAATAATGATAATTTAACTTCTTCTTTTCTTATTTTTATTCCTTTTATTTTTTTCTATTGTCTAATTGCTCTGGCTAATGTTTCCAGAACTATATTGAATAGGAGTGGTGATATGGACATCTTTTTCTTGTTCCTGATTTTAGAGTGAAAGCTTTCCTTTTTTGACCATTTAATATGATGTTGGTTATTGTTTTGTCATAGATGGATTTTATAAGATTGAGATAAAGACTACTCAAATTTTTGTAGGGTTTTTATCATGAATGTGTGCTGGACTTTGTCAAACGCTTTTCTGCATCTATTGAGATGATCATGTACTTTTTGTCTCTGTTACTATGGTAAGTGTATTATTGATTTGCATATGTTGAACCATCCCTGCATCTCTGGGATAAATCCTGATTGGTCATGATTTATAATCTTCTTGATGACTTGCTACATTTTGTTTGCTAGTATCTTATTGAGGATTTTTGCACCTATGTTTATTTGGGAGACTCGCTTGTAGTGTTTTTTTTTTAAATTTTTATTTTAAAGAGTAAAAGAAGGATAACATAATAATAGGGGGGGCTTACCAAATTACAGACAAAGTGGTAGGAAATTGTCAATGGTTATTGTTTTACGTATTGTTCTCTACAAGATAGTTTCTCAGGAAAACAAATAGACAAATAATAGTGAGTTACAGACAAAAGAGGTAAGAGGTTATTAATAGTTGTACTATACTTTGGTATCTTCAAAGTGGCTTCTAAAGAAAATAAATGGAGCTATTGTTTTGTTTTGTTTTGCTTTGGTTGTGTTCTTCTCTGGTTTTAGAATCAGGGTAATACTTGTTTCTAGGAATTATTTTGGAAGTACTGCTTCCCTTTAATTTCTTTGTTGTTGTTGTTGTTTTTTTGTTTTTTGTTTTTCTCTGGTACTGGGAATTGAACTCACAACCTTGCGCTTGCCAGGCAGGGACTGTGCCGCTGAGCTACATCCCAGCCCCCTTTAATTTCTTTAAAGAGTTTCAGCATTAGTGGCATTAATTCTTCTCTAAATTTTTTGTAGAATTCACTGGTGAATCTGTCAGGGCCTAGGCTTTTCTTTGTTGGTAAATTTTAAATTACATTTTCAATTTCACTGACTGATATTGGGTTATTTAGAATTTTTATATCTTCTTGATTTAGTTTTGGCAATTCAATTGTGTCTAAGAATCTGTTCATCTTCTGTATTTTCCATCTTACTAGAATGTAGGCTCTCATAGTAGGTATTGGTGACCTGGATTTCTGTGAGCTCTGTTGTGATTTCCCCCTTTTTTTTCCTCATCACTTGAATTTGTGTTTTTTCTTGTCTCTTTTTGATTAAGTTGTCTAATCCTTTATCAATTTTATTTATTCTTTCAAAGAACCAACTTTTTGAATCATTGATTCTCTGTGCTGTTTTTTTTAGTCTCTATTGCATTAATTTCTGCTCTTATCTTTATAATTTCCTCTTTAGTATGAATTTTAGGTTTGATTTGTTCTTTTTCTAGAAATTTGAGGTTCAACATAAGATTGTTTATTTGAGCCCATTCTGTGTTCCTGATGTGTGAATTCATCACTATAAATTTCCCTTATAGAGTTGCTTTCACTGAGTCCCATAAGTGCTGGTATGTTGTACTGGCATTATCACTTAATTGTATATACTGTTTAATTTCATCTTTAATTTCCTCTGTGACCCATTGGTTGTTCAGAAAGGTGTCATTTAATTTCCATGTGCTAATGCAGTTTTTTGTGATTTCCTTTATCATTGATTTCCAATTTCATTGCTCTATGGTCAAGTAGTACGCATGGGGTGATTTAAATTCCTCTCCATTTACTTAAATGTGTTTAGTCAGCTAATATATGGTCTATTTTGGAGAATATCCTATGTGCAGCTGAGAAGATTATGTATTATGATGGTTTGGGGTGGAGCATTCTGCAGACATCTACCAAGTCCATTTGTTCACAGGCTTGGTTTAATTCTAATATTTCTTTGTTAAATTTTGTCTGGTTGAT
>NW_004955429.1:6158616-6165567 GCF_000276665.1 Chinchilla lanigera | reverse complement strand
AATTGAACTCATGACCTTGCATTTGCCAGGCAGGTGCTGTGCCACTGAGCTAAATCCCCAGCCCTGGATCTTGCTTCTTGATCCATTCTGCAAGTCTGTTTCTTTTGATTGTTGAGTTGAGACCATTTATGTTGATGGTTATAACTGATATGTATTGGCTTTTCTTTTTCATGTTGTTTGTGCCTGTCTTTCTCCTCTGTTTAATTTCTTGCCCTGCCTGGTGGCTTCTTTCTAATGGTGTTCATGTATTTGTAGTCTTCATTATCTCTTTCTAATGTGTTCTTCAGAGCATTCTGTAGAGCTGGTTCTGTGGTCATAAATTTATTCAGTTGTTCTTTGTCATGGAAATATCCTATTTCTTCACCAATTTTGAAAGATAGTTTTGTGGGGTATCAATCTGGGCTGAAGATTGTTTTCCTTTAGGGTTTGAAATACCTTACTCCAAACTCTCCTTGATTTGAGAGCTTGTGTTAAGAAGTCTACTGTGATTCTGATGGGCTTTCCTTTATAGGTGATATGTTTCTTTTCTCTAGCCACTTTTAATATTTTGTTCTTGTGCTGAATTTCTGGAATCTCGGTTATCATATGTCTTGGTGTAGATTTATTTTGGTCATGAGTATTTGTAGTTCTATCTGTTTCATTTATCTATATGCCAAATTCCTTGTCCATGTCTGGGAAGATTTCTGCCATTATTTCTATGAAGAGGTTTTCAATGGCTTTTCTGCTGTCTCTAGCTTTCTCATTCATTGCAGCCTTGTGTTGCTCTTCTTTGCTTCATCTGGTAGCTGTCGGCTTGAATTTTTGTGGTCTCTTGCTATTTTTAAGATATCTTTCTTTTCTTGGTTGCTAGTAACGTTCCTGTCTTCTAGATCTGATATTCTATCCTCACCTTTTTGGTTGCTAGTAACATTCCTGTCTTCTAGATCTGATATTCTATCCTCACCTTCACTTGATCATGGAGTTTCTAACCTCCTGCACTTCTCTTTGGATCTCCTTTATTGATTTCGTTTCTTGTCTATGTTGGGGCATTCATAGCTTCCATGATTTTCCTGAGCTCCTCTATTGTTTATCTGTGTCTGCTTTAATGTCTTTCATTGTGATAGTAATTTCTTTTGGCACCTTAGAGACTATTTTTTATCCTATGGCCTCTTCCATTTGTTTTTTCATTTCTCCTGCTATCATTTCAGAGAGTTCCATTTGTTGGCTTCTAATTTCTTCTATCTCTTTGTGTTCTAGACTTGTCCTGGGTAGGCTGAGTGTTTGGGGTTGCATTTTGCAGCTTTGTCTTGTCATTTTATATTTTATTTTGTTTTCTGTGTTGATGCTTGTAGATTTCTTATGTTAGATATCCTTATCACTGGTGTTGAAGCTTTTCTAGGAGGTGTCTGTTCCTCTGTATGTCTTATAGATATAAGTCATTCTTGGTCTTTATGTCTATTGCAAGAACCTACCTTTCCAATATATCAAGACTGAGGAGTTGCTATCTATCTGACTTAGGGCCCATCCCTTTGCTACTGACCTATGGTGATGCTTATGATGCCTTACGATTGCACTGCTGTCATACAAGGGTGAAAAACTGGTTAGAGCATGTATGACAACCTGGTTAAAGTAGTTCAGTTGGCAGTAACAATGGAGTCAAGTACAGCTGGCTACTGACAAACTGTGGTAACTATTACCCTGATATTTATAACTATAGGAGAAATGTCTACAGAAATATAATATAACCCAAATTATACCAGGAACTTGTATGCAGTGGTTTTCCACATAGCAGAGTGATTTTATCCTATTATGTGTGTGGGGATTAGGAGGAAAGGGGGTAGGATGGAGAGATGAATGAGATTAAATATAGTAGGAGCAAGGTTGGAGGGCACAGGATGATCATCCAGGTTTTAGGTAATTGTAAGACACAGGAGGGAAGGATTGGAGGAGAAGGCCTAAGAGTTTTGAAGTTAACTGGAAAGAGAAGAGACAATGTTTACTCACATGACAGTATTATAAAGTCAAATGAGATAGTTGATGAAATAGAGGAAGAGGATGGGTAGAGTAAAACCAAAAGAAAGGTTAGAGATCACCTATTGGCTTGTATTGCTACTGTTGCATGAGATATTTCCACATCTCTAGTTCTATCTGTCCATTGTGTGTGCCTTAGTCAGGGTCCTACTGTGTCACTGGTGTTCCGGGCAGGACCCCGAGTCCTGCCAGTGGAAGGAGGGAGGGGCAGATATCAGACTTCTCTTGTCAGCTGTGGCAACTTCGGTCAATGGAAGAAAGGAGGAGCTGAACTCAGACTCCTCTTGCTGGCCACCCCATCTCTGGGCAATGGAGCCAATTACTTATTTTAAACTTTAAGTATTTTGACTTTCACATAGTTTGATGAAAAATTCTGTCATGATTTAAAAGACTATATTTCTTTCATTTGTCAAAATTGCATTGAAATACACCTACGGGAAGAAAAGAAATTTTTGTAGACTACCTATTATTTCATGGTACTTTATATCCATTAATTCCTTTTAGCCTTTATGGCATCCATAGTGGGAAATATTGCTGTCTCCAATTTATATATTAAAAAAGAAAAAGAAAAAATAGAGATCTAAATAGATCTAGGATAAATCCCAAGTTTTTGGTTTAGTCTTGAGATCACTGTGCCATTGGTGCTGATTTTATGGTTTTAAAAATGGCAGTGTGTAATGATAAAGAGTGAAGAAGTTTTTCTCACTTTGGGGTATGTAGCCAGCTCATTTCCTGCAGCATTAATGGCTCAGATATTTGCAGGCAATGTACTGTTTCATGCTAAAATTTTCTCTGGTATTTTATGCAATTAATGCACAATTTATATAACACTTTAAAATAAAATTACAAGACACTTCAAAGACATTTCTGATAACTTGTAGCAAAATCCCAAAGTTTCTCAGGACAGGAGTTTGTGCCCCTTTGTTGTTGGACAAGTTGATGAGAACTTTGACGGACCCGAGGTGCACACTTTAATTATTGCAGTATTTCCCTGGTTTGCCAAGTCACTTCATGGCAACCTTTCAAAGCTGGTGAGAATTTCCTTCTTAGAAAAATCAA
Source organism: Chinchilla lanigera (assembly GCF_000276665.1). Classification (NCBI taxonomy): domain Eukaryota; kingdom Metazoa; phylum Chordata; class Mammalia; order Rodentia; family Chinchillidae; genus Chinchilla; species Chinchilla lanigera. The sequence continues at coordinate 6,162,498 of NW_004955429.1, read as the reverse complement.
CTTTGGAAAATGAATTACTCTCCCTGGGAGGATAGTAGTTCTCTTGTATGAAAAAAATATTATATTTGGTAAAAAGACATTTCTTTAGCAAGGGTTGTGTGTAATCAGATTTCTGTAGAGTGAAACCAGCTAACAGAGTGGTTGACATTTGCAATGAAAATAAAAAATATTAGACTCTGTGTCTACCAGCAGAGACAGCAGAATCTTGAAACTCTCAATGTTTTTTTTTTTTTTTAATCTCTGATAAGAGTCCCAGAGAATTCATATGGCTTCTTTGGTAGATATTGAAAATGTCCTGGGACAGCCTGAGTTGACATCCTCCTGAGAACCAGAGGTTGCATTTTACCTCTGCTCATGGTTGGAACTGTCCTTGGTGTTCACCACCCTGATGTCGTTTCTCTTTAGCAGACAGGTCTTCTTAGGGTACAGTGCTCCATGGTACTCAGCACTTCCTCCAGCATCACTTTCCTGGGTCCCGTATTGTAATTGCTCATTTAAATATGTATCTTTCTTGCCAGACCGGAAGCTCTGTGAAGGTAGAATCTCTTGCTGTCTTTATCAGTCCAAGAAAGAGTTGCTTGAACATATTGGGTGAACCAATGAAGGCATGGCCCATCTTTGGGCAAACTGCTCTACCTTGCTAAAGCTCTGCCCCTCATTTGTGTGGTCAGTCTAGTATTAGCCTACCTCACATGGCTGACATAAATATTAGAGGAAATAAACCTTGAAAAGTATTTGACACAGGGCCTGGTACATAGTATATACTATAAATGTGAAATATTCTAGCTTTCTAGTAGAGTATCCTAGGCAAATTTAGGATACTACATTTTACTGTAGCTAGCAGAGCAAGACGCCCTCATAGTTGGAACTCCCTGAATGTGTGCTACATACATGTTACACACACTTCCCTGCCCCTGCTTGTGTGTATTCACATATACTCCAGTTAATGAATTCAAACAAGGAACTGGGGAGTTTACTCTGGAAAATGGATTAATTGAATTTAGAAAAGCAAAGCCATGTTTATATTATGAGCCCGTGACCTCATGCCTCTGAAAAATCCCCAACAAGAAGCACACACCAGCCAAAATAGCCATCTATTCCAAGAAATCACAATGTGCTTGGCTCCTGGCCCACTGCACTGCAGCAACCTCTGCCACGGAGCACGGCACCCTGAAGTGCTTTCTTAGCTGCCTGGGATGTTGGACTTGGGAATATATTTGTCAGTGAGTGAAAAACATATTGGGCTTCCTGAGAGATGAAAATTTAGTGTGTTCCAGGGTGCCATGACCTACTGGAGACTCATGTATGGGACAAACTGCCCACGCTCCAGGACAAAGGGTCTGTTTCATCTGGAAGGAACCTAAGGCAATCCTCAGGTGGTATGGGGCTGTTCTCAGTGGGGACAGAGGCCTGGCCCGAGCTTCGGTGGGGTTAAGGGAAGGAACCTTTTAACGCCATGTGGTGACAAGAGCCTCCTCTTTGCAGGCTTGGGAATATCAATGAGCCCAAACCACATGTGAAAGTGTCAGAACATATTGCAAAAGCTACATTATAAATTGGCACCAAAACTTGGCCAAAGGAGTGCATGATTTGAACACTGGCACTGGTGCTGTGCCAGAGCCTAAGGGAGGGACAGGAGAGACCTTGGCTCGAACCTCTGTGGCTGGAGAGGAAAGGATAAAGAGGTAGAGGCTGAGGAGCTTTCTCTCCCATCCATGTAAACTCTGTCAACTGGTCACCCCAAAGTTGAAATGAAGGGTGTTTGTCACCAAAACAGAATGTATGAGACAGAACTCTGTGCAGAGAATATACATGCTGATGTGGCATAAAGGAGAACTTTACGAACATTGGCAAACCATGCAATTCTTTCATCCAGCAAATATTGACTGGGCTTTCTCTGTATCCCAGGCTCTGTGCTAGGTTCTGGGAATATGAAAAGAAAGGGAAGAGTTGCTGGTCTCAAGCAGTTGATAGTGGTAGAGGTGTTATAGGCAGCTGCGTTAGATAGAAATATTATAGGCAGTCAGACAGGGCCAGGCCCTCAAAGGAGCCAACATGAAAGACAAGACACTTGTGAATGGAGATGTATTTGCTGTGGGCCGGACCTCAAGACAAAGGACTAAACAAAGGTACCCACATACCTCCCTAGTTGTAAACATCAGGGATTGATATTCTAAATTGGTAGCAACCACCTTCAAAAAGCCAGAAAGAGTTGCTAGCCCAACACCCTATAGGAAAAACCCCTGTTCTGTATTCATGCCCTCTTGCTACTTGACTCGCTTCCCCATTTGATCCCAGTTTACTCATTTTTATCTGAACAATTATACTTGTAATCTTATTGGCTGACCACAGTTTTGTCCCACCTCATGCCTACCTTGTAATTTCCCATTTTCCCCCTATCTTGAACCCGCCTCACCTCGTGGTTTTCTCCAGAAAATGCAGAGTCCTTGGCAACCCACTGGGGCCCCCTTCTGTCCCTCTCTTGGACAGAAGCTTTCTTTCCCTCAATAAATGTGTTCTGCTCTTAACCTCCATCCCTAAAATTCATTCTTTGATTTTAGAGAACATGAACTCTTCCCAGATATTGTTCAGGTTGGGAGTTTTTATTTTCCTGTATCAGAGGCATGGCAGGTGGGAGGTAAAGGGGGAAAAGAACAAGAATCAGCAAAATTTATATTGCATGTGTCAGTTTGTTCCTTTTTGTCACAGTTTGTTTTTCCATTCCTCAGCTGGTGGCATTTGTCGTGGGTCTGTCGTGGGTCTCTACTAAGAAGAAACTGTTAGGGACAATCATGACTTCAGGTGGCTCTACATCTCCATCTCTTTGTGTTAATATCTAGAAGTGAAATAATGGGGTGCTATGTAAGTGTATATTTAACTTTATCAAGAAATGGAAATAGTTTCCCAAAGCACTGTACCATTTTGCCTTCTAAGCAGCAGCAAATAAGAGTCCCACCTGCGTCATAGCCGGATCTACATTTCTCATGGTTAGGCAGCTGGTTAGACATTAGCGGTCCTGAGGGACAACAGGAGTGGGTGGGGGGATGTGGACTGTCCAAAAATAGCGTGCTTTGGCAGTTTTTCCTTGGGGGTGGGTAACGGGAATGGAACCGAGGACCTTGTGCTTGCCAGGCAGGTGCAGTACTGGCAGTTATAGTTAAGTAAAGAAACAAAGACTTTATTGTATAATACATTTATAATCACTTATAGGTCTCAAAACCAAAGTAATTCCACAGAACACAATGACAATTTTATGTTTACACATTCCTTCGGATACCTAGTCACCTGGTCGTCTAGTTCCAGAACAAAATGCACAACATTCCTGGCTGTCATAGCCTACAGCCCAATGATATCAGAAAAGGAAATAATTCTTTAAAGACCCTCCTGCCTTGGGCTGGGACCTGTTTTAAATGAAGAACTTATCTATCTTAAATTTCTTTCATAAGATCCTTACATGATTAAAGGGCCTGAGGAAACACTGATCATCTAAAAGGATGAGAAGACATTTTGCAATTCCAAAGTAACTTCTCTTGGTAAAATGTTGATAAGGATCATAATCACCCTAGTCGCCTGAAACCCAGCAGTAAAACTCAGCATAGAAAGGTGTTCAAACTCCCACACAGGGCAAATGTCTTTGTGGTGCTGCTTGCATTCTTGCTCAGAGGCCTAACTCTCTGCATACTGTGTCTACTTTACAACAAATTCTACTTATACTCCTGCCTGGCCACCCATGGGTCTTGACCGAATTCCTTCATCAAGGGCACAAAGAACTGAAGACTCAATCACTGATTCAGCAAGTAGTAAGATTAAAACCCCATTCTCGGAGAGCCAGTGTTCCAGGAGCGGCTAGACACCTGGGCTCGAGTCTGTGCTCGCCCACAC
>NW_004955429.1:6110910-6152246 GCF_000276665.1 Chinchilla lanigera | reverse complement strand
TGTATGATACGCTGCAGCAGTCCATGGGCTCGGAATTGTTCTAATGTATGCAAGACTTTATGCCTCCAGTAAGGCAATTTATAGTTAGTGTGATACTTCAGGTTGTTTTGTTCATGAAGATTGTTTCCTGTTTTCTTTCTACTAGGCTTACTTGGAATTATCTACTGGCATCTACTTATAGGCTTTTCCTTTCTTGCTCTCTCTGGACACTTTTGGGAGTAATACTGGCTTTGGTCAGAAAATGGCATACTGTTAACAACTCCGCTAATTTCACCACAATAATTGTGCTTTAAAAGTGCTTTTGTTTCTGTGTAGAGTACTGATTAAGTGTGGCTTATGTGTCAATGGACTCAAAGACTATAATATTTTGGTTTATATTAGTTTATATACTGGGAAATGAGCATCAAGATCCTCCCCCCCCCGCAGATATTTGACAGGGTACAAATTAGTGCATCATTTCATGAGAGGCATTCTAAATTATTAGTTAGTTACAAACACAATGCAAAGGTCACTAGTAGAGACTGACCTACCTTTATGGAAAAGTAATTGCCCCTTTATGTGTGGACCATTTATGTGTGGATTCACTTTCATGAATCTATATTCTGGTATCCTTATGCTCGCACCATACTGTCTTGATTATTTTAGCTCTTTAGTAAATCTTGAAATCAAGTAGTGATTATTCTTCTCCAAAATTGTTTTGGTTTGTTTAGGAGTCCGCATTTCTACATGCATTCCTAAGAAAGAACTCTCTGTTAGATTTTGATTAGGATTGTATTGAATCAGTAGATCAATTTAGGGACAGTTGACACCTTAACAATATTGTGTCAACTGAATTATGAAAAAATATGTCTATTTCTATGACCATACATTTATCTCAGCAAAGTCTACAAGTTCTCTATTTACATACCATCATTCTTTGGTTCAATTTATTCCCAAATAATTCATGTTTGACAATGCCAATGTATACCATACATTTAAAAATTTCATTTTCTGATAGTTTGCCACTAGCTAAGCAATTGACATACAATTAATTTTTGTATTTTGTCCATATATCCCACGTCCTTGTTAAATTTACCTTTTAGTTGTGGGTTTGTTTTTTGTGGAGCCCTTAGGATTTTCTTCATAAACAGCCACATTGCCACTGCAAGATGATAAGGGTATTTTTTGCTTCTTTTTTTATTAGTACATGTTTGCCATACATGATGAACAAACTTATAGTGAGGTGTTGATATATATACACATCACGTCTTAATCCTTTTTACTTTCCCTTCCCATCGATATTGAAATTTGTCAAGTTTTTTCTGCATCTTTTAAGATAATCATCTATGTTCTCCTTTTTAGTTTTTTAATATAGTAAATTACATTTATTGACTTTTGCATGTTGAATCGATCTTACATGTCTAGGGTAAATCCCATTTGGTCATGATGCATTATTTTGATATGCAACTGGATTTTACGTACTAAAAATTTTTTAAGGACTCATGTCTGTGTTTTTAGAGAATATTGTTCTACAGTTTTCTACTTTTTACATTTTATTTTCTAATGTCAGTACAGGGTAAAACTGTCCTCCTACAACTTTACTTTTATTCATATTTGATTTTTTTATTCATATTTGAATTATTTCTTTCTCAGTGAGATTTGTGTTGCTCTTTCAAGGAATATATTAGCTTTATCTAATTTGATTAATTTATTTGCTTAACATCATTCATAACATTACTTTGGTATCCTTTAAGTGTGTATAAAATTGTTCATTCCAGGCCCTGTTAATTGTGTTTTCTATTTGTTTTTCTGAATTGTTCAGTGTGGCTAGAAGTGCACTGGTTGTATTTTCAAAGAACCAGCTTTTGGTTTCATAGGTTTTCTCTACTGTTTATCCATTAATTATTTTGTTGATTGCTGGTCAGCTCTTTCCTTACACTTAACAGTGAGTTGCTCTCCTTTTTTTTTTTTTTAGTTTCTTATGGTGGAAACTGAGGTTTTAAGCTTAATATCTTCCATATGTAATCCTTTGAAGTTGTAAGTTTCCACACTTTTGATGGATGCTTTTTTCATTTTTATTTTGTTCAAAATATTATTAAAATCACTTGTGATTTCCTTTTTTTGATTCATTATTTAGAAGCATATTGTTTAATTTCTAAATTTTGGAGTATTTTCAGATTTTTTTTCTATTATTGATTTCTAATGAATTTTACTGTGATCAGAAGCATACTTCAGATTCTAATTCTTTAAAACTTATGGAGACTTGTTTTACAACCCCATTAGAGTTCTGTTTTGGTAAATATTCCATGTACAGTTGAAAATGTTTATTTTGCTCCTGTTAGGTATAGTGCTTTACATATAACAAATAATTTAAATTGTTTGATAATGTTGTTCAAGTGAGCAAGCATATCCTTATGGATTGTCTGCCTATATATTTTAGCAATTGCTGATAAAAGAGTACTGAAGTCTACAACTATAATTAGGTCTTTTTTTTGTGTATGTGGTGAGAAGACTTAAGATTCATTTCCAGTAATTTTCAAGTATAAAATTTACTGTGTTTAGTTGTAATCACTATGCCATACAATTTATGACATTGAAGTTATTTCTCTTAACTGAAATTTTGTGTCCTTTGACTAAGATTTCTTCACTTCTCCCAGCTCACAGCTTCTGATAACCACCACTTGCTCTCTGTTTCTATGAGTTAGACTTTTTTACACTTCACATATAAATGAGCTCAGGTAGCATTTTTCTTTCTATACCTGGCTTATTTCAAATGTCCTATAGGTTTATTCATGTTGTCTCCAATGACAGGCATTCCTCTTTTTAAAAGGCTGGAAGGTATTCCCTTGTACACTTATACTACCTTTTCTTTGTTTCCATACTCATCAACAGATATTTAGCTTGAATTCATAACTTGGCTTTTGAATAGTGCCGCCACGAACATAGCAGTGTAGTTATCTCTTTGACATTTCATATTCTTTGGACATATATCCAGTAATAAGATTGTTGGATCATATGGTAGCTTTATTTTTTGAGAAAACTACACTATTTGTCAGAATTTCTGTACTAATTTATAACCCCACTAATAGGGCATGAGCATTCTTTTTCTTCACATTTTTCTCCAATACATGTTATTTCCTTTTTTGGGTAATATCTAGTCTACCAGCAGTGAAGTGATATCTCATTGTTATTTTAATTTGCACTTCCCTGGTGATTAGTGATATTGCGCATTTTTTCATACATCAGTTGACCATTTATATTTCTTCTTTTAAAAAATATCCATTCGGGTTTGTCCAGTTTAACCAGGCTATTGGGTTGCTTATTACTGACTTGTTTGAGTTCTGCATATACTTTGTCTATCAGCCCCTGTCTTATTTACTTTTCTCCTTGCTGAAACAAAATGCCCAAGGCCCAAAGTTAAAGGGGAAAGGTTTATTTAGCTCACAGTTTGCAGGGTTTAGTCCATAATCTACTGGCTCTAAACCAGGGTGGCACATGGTAGAGGGCAACAGTTCATGGCAGTGGAAGACAGCGAAAGCAACAAGAAAGCACAAGACAAGCATCTTTCCGCCACTTATATTGTATCCAGTCTATAGGGATTAGGGTGGTGCCAATCCAATCAGTGGACTGATGCAGCAATCACCCACCTTAAATCTGCACTATGAATTGGTTACACACTCTAGTTTCAGCCACCTCCAAAAAGCCCTATGACCACATTAGGCTTTGGGAGGACATCTAGACACAAACCACACTAGCCTGTAACTAGATGTATTATTTGCAAATAATTTTTTCCCCACTCTATGTTTTCCCTGTGTTGATTGCTTTCTTTGTTGTGCAGAAGCTTTTTAGTTCATGGCAATCTCTTTTTACTTTTGTTGCTTGTGTTTTTGGGGTCATAAAAAATCATTGCCATGGAGATTTTTCTCATGTTTTCTTCTAATAGGTTTATAACTTTAGGTCATGTGGTTAAGTCTTTAATCTATTTTGAGTTGTTTTGTTGTATGTGGTGTGAGGTGTGGGTACAATTTCATTCTTCTGTATGTGGATGTCTAGTTGTCCTAGCACAGTTTATTGAAAAGGCTGCCTTTTCCTATTGCCTGTTCTTGGCATTTTTGTCAAAAATCAATTTTCCATAAATATTTTGATTTCTTTCTGGGATCTCTATTTGATTTTATTGGTCTATATCATTGTTTTTATTTCAGTATCATACTATTTAGATTACTATAACTTTGCAGTACATTTTCAAATTAAGTAGTGTCATGGCTCTAGATTTGTTCCTTTTGCTCAAGATTGCTTGTGTTATGTGGGTCTTTTATGGTTTCACATGAACGAAGGGTTTTTCCCTATCTCTATGAAGAATGTCATTGGAATTTTGATAGGGATTTTAATGAATCTGCAGATTACTTTGTCTAATATGGACATTTTAACTGTATTCATTCTTCCAGCCTATGGATATATTTTCCATTTGTGTTTGCTTCACTTTCTTTCATTGATGTTTTACAGTTTTTAGTATACAAATTTTTTTACCTCCTTGGTTAACTTTAAGTATTTATATTTTATCATCACTGCAAATGGGGTTGTTTTCTTGATTTCTTTTTTAAGTTCATTTTTAAGATAAAGAAATGCTATCAATTATTTTCTTGATTTCTTTTTTAGTTCATTTTTAAGATAAAGAAGTGCTATCAATTATTGTATATTAACTGTATGCAAGGATGTAGAATTTTGTCAAATAACTTTTCTGCATCTATTGAAATGCTCATATGGTTTTTGTCCTCCATTCTGTTAATGTGATGTATCATATTTATTGATTTGTGTGTGTTTAATCAGCCTTGAATCCCAGGGATAAATGCCACTTGATCACAGTGCATGATCATTTAAATGTGTTGCTAAGCATGGTTTGCTAATATTTGTTGAGGTATTTTCATCTGTATTCATCAGGGACATTGTCTATAATTTTATTTTCTTGTGTCCTTGTCTAGATTTTGTATCAAGGTAATGTTGGCCTTGTGAGTTTGAAGTTTTTCGTCCTGTTTAATTTTTTGGGAAAAGTTTTAGAGGATTGGAATTAGTTCTTTAAATGTTTGTACAATTCAGCTATGAAGACAAAAGGTGCTGGGCTTTTCTTTGACAGGAGTGTTTTATTAGTAATAGAATTTCCTTACTCGTTACTGATCTGTTTAGATTTTCAATTTCTTCATGATTTAGTCTTCATGTCTTGTACAGGTCTAGAAATTTATTCATTTCATGTAGATTATCCAGTTGATACATTTAATATTGGCAAAATATTTTTATCTAATCTTGTATATCAGTTTCGTTAATTGATTTAATGATATCATTTAGCGTTTTCCTTTCTTTTGTACAAGATATAGGTTCTGGTTGAATTTTGAATTTAGGTTTCTGGTCTTTTTCACATCCTTTAATATTGAACTTTTCTTTGTCTTTTAAAAATGACTTTGACTTGTTCAAAAACTGCAGGCCCCTTGAACTGTTTAATATGACACAGTTTCATTTTCACAATTCTGTGTTTTATGTAAATAGAACCATGCCCTGTGCATATCTTTGAATGTGGTTTGGCATTAAGCTTGTGCATTTTCTCATTTTTGTCCTGCGAGTTGTGGTTTGTATATTCTTACTGTTGTGCAGTGTTGCACTAAGTATAGATACCACAGAATTTATCCATTTTCTTAGTGACGAGCATTTGGATACTTTCCTGCATGGGACTGCTATGACTTCTGGTGCTAAGAACATTAGAACATGTCTGTTGTAGATGTTTGTGTGAAGGGGTCGCTGTATATAGTTTTAGTGGATTCTGTCAAACCATTTTCCAGTATGATTATACCAATTTAAACTCCGCCACGTGTACATAAAGAATCCAACTGCTCCATAGATGTATGAAAACTTGATATTGTGTTCTTTTCCATGTCAGCCAAACTTATATGTGTAACATTTCATCATGATTTTGATTACCATTTTCTTGAAGACAAGTAGGTTAAATACATTTTCATATTTTTATTGACCATTTGAATATATTCTTTTATGTGGTGCCTATTTAAGTTTTCATCTATTTTTCTAAATTGTTTTCAATGTCTTTCTAATTAGTAGGAAATTGTTTTGTATTCTGAATTTTTATGGTTTATTGAGTGTGTGTAACACAAGTGATTCAGTTTGTAGACTTCTTAATTCCTTCTCTTTTAAAAGTATATTTTGATAATTAGTAGTTCTTCATATATCATATTATGACCCAAAATATACTTTTGCTTTGTTTTTAGAGTTTTTATTAAAAGACCAAATTTTCTACTCATGTGATTTGATGATGCTATTCTGTCTTTTATAATCTACTTTTGTTTTATATTTAGAATTTAAATGAAAAACCTAAGATTTAGAGCAAGAATCCAGGAAAGTAAGATGAGTAAATTGAAAGAGATGCCACAGACAAATACTCCAATAAAATTGATGGATTAATAAGAGAAAAGTTAGAAACAAAATTTAAGTTCTACATTGGGCCCAGTTAGAAAGGTGGATATAAGAACTCTTTGTATCTTCTGCTCAAATTTTGCTATCCCAAACTACTCTAAAAATTTTGAATCCCAAACTACTCTAAAAATAGTCCATTAATAAGAAAAAAGGAATGAGGTTGGGCATGGTGGTGCACGCCTGTAATCCCAGCACTCAGGAGGCTGATGCAGGAGGATCTTTGGGAGTTTGAGACCAGCCTGGGCTACAAAACGAGCTCAAGGCCAGCCTGAACTGCATAGTGAGACCCTGTTTCAAAAAGTCAAAAGAAGAAAAAAAAAGATAAAAGGAATGAAGAACTTAGGGGAGGAATTATCAGAAGAAGAAAAGTAAAGACATTCTAAGTGGATAAAGATTTTTAAGCCATGGTTTCAAGAAGTTGGTGGTAGCTGAGGAAAGTGTTCAGGAAATAACATTGAGCTCACTGCAGTCACAAAGCCACCAACAATGAGGGCTTAAGAGAATCCACAGGAAAGAGAAAGGCAGAGGCTGACAGTCTGCATCTCAAGACAAATTCAGCTGGAGGTCAGTGTGGTGCCATTTTAAAAAACAGACCTTAGTTTTTAGTGCAGTCCCATATTCCCAGCACAGCTGAATAGAAGGCAGAGGCTTCCCACATATCCGCTGCCTTCACACAGCACAGCCTGCCCCGTCACCAATATCCCCACAGAGAGGTGCATTTGTTACAACTGGTGAATCTACACTGACACACCATTGTTACCCAAAGCCCGTATCTTACACTGGGGTTCCCTCAGGGCTGTACACACTATAGATTTAGACAAATGTACAGGGATATGTATCCAACATGAGAAGATTTTCCAGAGTAGTTTCACTGCCCTAAAAATCCTTCTTATGTGCGACAACCACGTATATTTTTATTATCATAGTTTTGCCTTTTACAGGATGTCACATGGTCTGAATTATGTAGTATAGCCATTTTAATTGGCTTTTAAAAACTTAATAATAGGCATTTAAATTTCCTCCTTGTCTCTTTGTGGCTTACTTAATTTTCTTCTTATTGTTGATCATATTCCATTGTCTGTATGTACCACAGAGTCTATCCATTGACTTATTGAAAAATGTCTTAGTTGCTTCTAAGTTTTGGCAGTTATGAATAAACCTGTCATAAACATCTGGGTGTATATTTTTCTGTGGAAAAATTTGGGTAAATAACAAGGAAAGCAGTTGCTGGATCATAAGGTAAAATTATAATAAGTTTTGTAAGAAACCACCAAACTCTTTTTTATAGTGGCCATACTATTTTGCATTCCTACCAATAATTAGAGTTCCTGTTGATTCATATCCAAACCAGAATTTGGAAGAATTGACATTTTGTTAATATCATGTTTTTCTGTCCATGAACATGGAACATATCTTCATTTATCAAATTTTTCTTTGTTTCATTCCTTTTATGATTTTTCTTATAAAGATCTTGCACATACTTTATTAGCTTTATAATTTCATTTTTTTGTGTTAATATAAATATTATTATGTGTTAAATTTGAAATTCTACTCTTGTTCATTGCTAGTATACAGGAAAATAATTAACTTTGTATATTAGTCTTGTTTCCTACATTCTTACTGGTTTATTTTTAGCTTCACATGTTTTTAAATAATTTTTTTCAGAATTTCTATAGAGACAATCATTTCACCTGTAAACAAAGACAGTCCTATTTCTTCCTTTGCAATCAGTATATATTCTTTTTTTCTTATGTTATTAACATTAGCTATGACTTCCAGTATGATAATGAAAGAAAGCAGTGAAATGGACATCCTTGTCTTGTTCCTGATCTTAATGGGAAAATACCTAATTTCTTAACATTAAGTATGATGTTAGCTGTGCAGTTTTTGGTAGATATTCTTTATCAGTCTGAGAAAGTTTCCTCTATTTCCAGGTCACTGAGTGTTTTTCAAAAAAAAAAACAATGGGTGTAGAATTTGGGCAAATGCTTTTTCTGTACTTACTGGTATGTTCATATGATTTCTCATTTTTACCTTTTGATGTGATGGGTTGTATTGATTGATTTTCAGATGCTGAACAAGTCTTGCATGCTTGTGATAAACCTCAGTTGGTAGTGGTATAATTTTTCTTACATATTTTTTGATAGATTTGCTAGTATTGTGAAGCATTTTTGCATCTATACTCCTGAGAGTTGTTGGTCTGTAGATTTTTTCTGTAATTTTTACATCTGGTTTTGTTGTTAAGATCATGTTGATTTCATAGCATGTGTAAGTATTTCTGTGTCTATCTTCTGAAAATGACTGTACAGATTTGGTATTTTTTCTTAAATATTTGGTAGATTCACTTGTGAATTTATCTAGACTTATTGCTTTCTGTTTGAGAAGTTTATTAATTATTGATTCTATTTATTTAATAGATATAGGCCTATTCAAATTTCTTTTTTCATTTTGTGTGAGTTTTTGTAGACTGTGTTTTTCAAGGGATGGCAGTTTCACTTATGTTATACAATTTGTGGGCATAGATTTGGTTATAGTATCTTTATTTTCTCTTTGATGTTCATGATGTCTGTAGTGATGTTCCCTCTTTTGATTTTGATATTAGTAAAATGTGTGGGTTTTTTTGGGGGGGGGCTTATTTGAGTGGCTAGGAGCTTACTGATTTTATTGATCTTTTCAATGATTGAGACTTTGTGGAAGGAGGACAATTGGGGAGATATTAGTTAAAAGCTACAAAATTTCAGTTAGGCATAACAAACTAAAAAATCTATAGTAGGGTCAGGGATATATCTCAGTGACACAGTGCTTGCCTGGCAAATGCAAAGTCCTAAATTTGATTCCAAGTACCAAAAAAAGGAAAGAAAAGAAAAAAGAAATCTATTTTGGGCATGGTGGTGCACTCCTGTAATCCCAGCACTTGGGAGACTGAGGCAGGAGGATCATTGCAAATTCGAGACCAGCCTGAGCTACAAAGTGAGCTCAAGGCCAGCCTGAACTTCATAGCGAGACCCTGTCTCAAAAAAGACACACACAAAAAGAAATCTATTGTACAACACGGTGGCTATAGTTCATAGCAATGTGTTATATGTTTGAAAATTGCTAAGAAAATAGATTTTAAGTATTATATTTTCACCACAAAATGTATGTGAGGTGAAATGTATGTTAGTTACCTTGATTTAGGCATTCTACAATGTTAACTATTTTAAAACATCCTGTCATGCATATAAATATATATAATTTTATTTGCCAATTAAAAACCCCCAAAATTTAATAAAACAAATGTGTTAGTAATAGTTTTTCCTGATTTTCTTTACTGATTTCTTATTTTCACTTACATTAATTTCTGTTCTAATTTTTATTACTTATTTTATTCTGCTTACTTTAGATTTAATTTGCTCTTCTTTTTCCAGTTTCACAGGGGGGAAGCTTAGATTACTGACTTTAGATCATTCTTTCTTCTTTGGATATATACATCCAATACTATAAATTGCCCTCAAAGCATTATTTTTGCTGCACCCAATTTTTGTTTTTATTTTCATTTTCACTTAGTTCAAAAATATTTTCAAACTTCTCTTGAGATATCTTATTTGGCTCATGTGTTATATAGGAATTTGTTGCTTAATCTCCAAGCATTTGGAGACTTTCTGGCTATCTTTTATGATTGACTTATCATTGTGGTCTGAGAGCAAACACTGTATGATTTCTATGCTTTTACACATGTTAAAGTGTATTTAATGGCTCAGAATGGGTCTATTTTGGTACATGTTTCATATGAGCTTGAGAAGAATGTGTGTTCTGCTCTTGTTGAATAATGTAGTTTATAGATATCAATTACATCCAATTGATTGATGATGTTGTGGAGTTCAGCTCTATCCTTACTGATTTTCTGCTTGCTTGGCCTGTTCATTTCTGATAAAGGAACATTATATCTATAATAAGAATAAAAGATATATTTTTTTCCTTTTAGTTCTGTCAGTTTTTGTCTAAAATATTTTGACACTGTTGTTAAGTGCATACACTAAGGATTGTTACATCTTTTTGGGGAACTGATGCCTTTGTCATTATGTAATATCCTTCTTTACCCCTGGTAACTTCCTTGCTCTGAAGTTGGCTCTGTCTGAAATTAACACAGTTACTCTTAACTTCTTTGATTAGTGTTATTAGTATATGTCTCTCCATCCATTTTCTTTTAATCTTCATGTGTCTTTATACTTACAAGAAACCTAATGTTTCTTATTATGCCTATGCTTGTTTTTTTTTTTTTTTCCCCCTCCGGTACTGGGAACCGAACTCACGACCTTGCTCTTGCCAGGCAGGCGCTTTTGCTGCTGAGCTAAATCCCCAGCCCCCTATGCTTGGTTTTGTTTGAGCATCTTATGATTTAAACTTTAAGAAAACTTTTTAGTGGTGTCCCAGTGTTTGCAATATACACCGAAAACTAATTCAAATTCACATTCACATAAAATTAGTTTCACAGGTAGCATAAGTGCACGATAATAAAATAATACTAATTACTCACCCCATCTTTTACATCATTACTGTGATTCATTAACACACAAGTACAAGCCCACAACTGAGTACTTTGTTGTTGTCATTATTTTAAGCAATATTTGGTCTGTTGAGTCAATTCATTATAAGAACAAAAAGTTTTTATTTTACTTTAACTTATTCACCTTCTGATGCTTTTCCTTTTTTAAATGTAGATCTGAACTCCCAACCTAAATCATTGTTAACATTTCTTGCAAGCGAGGTGTACTAGCAACAGATTTTACTTTCTGCTTGTATAAGAAAGTCTTTAGTTTTCTTCACTTTTGAAGGATAATTTTGTAGGAACCGCATTCTAAATTGGTGTTATTTTTCCCTTCCTCTCTCTCAACACTTTGAATATCTTACTCCACTCTCTTGCTTGCATGGTTCCTGATGTGAAGCCAAATTCTTATCTTTACTACTCTGTGGGTAAGGTGGTTCTTTTCTCTGGCATTTTCAGGATTTTTTCTTAATCTGTGATTTTCTGTAGTTTGAATATGATATGCCTGTGTGTGTGTGTGTGTCTGTGTGTGATACGTACCCTAATTAGTGTTCTCTGAAATTTCTGGGTCTGTGATTTGGTGTCTGAAAATTCTCAATCATTATTGTTTCCAATATTCTGTTCCGTGCTTTCATTTCCTTCTTGTATTCTCATTAAGTGCATTTACATCTTTTGTGATTGTCCCATAGTTTTTAATTTTTTTAAATTTTATTTTATTTTGCTTTGTGTTCTTGATACAGGGTCTTGCTATGCAGTTCAGACTGGCCTTAAGCTATGTAGCCCAGGGTGGCTTGAACTCATAGTGATACTTCTGCTTCAGCCTCCCAAGTGCTAGGATTACAAGCGTGCGCCACCACTCCCGGCTGTCCCATAGTTCTTGAATATTCTGTATGTTTGGTTGTTTTGGTTCATTCTTTTTTTTCCCTCTTTGCTTTTCAGTTTTCCAGGTTTCTAATGAGATATCCTCAAGTTCAGATAGTCTTTCCTCAGCTATGTCCAGTCTACTAACAAGGAACCAAAGGCCTTGTTCATTTATCTTATAGAGATTTTGATCTCTAGTATTTTTGTTTTATTCTTTCCTGGAATTTCCAACTCTCTGCTTACCTTGCCCTTTTGCACACCATCTGCTTTATCTATTAGGAGCCATAGCATATCAATCACAGTTATTTTAAATTCCCTATCTGATCATCCTATTGCCCTTGCCAGTTTAGACTCTTGTTCTGATAACTTTGTCCCTTTGAATTGTGGATTTTTTTTTTGTCTTTTAGTATGCCTTGTAGTCTTTTTCTTCGTAGAGAGGTATTATGTACTGAATGAAAAGAACTTTTGTAAATAGGCATCCAGCAAGGTGATATTAAGGTGTTTGGGTTGCAAATCACATTACAGTTGTATGCACAGGTCTTAATCTTTTAGGTTTGCTTTGTCTCTGGACTTTGAACTTCACAATTACTTTTTAGTTTTCTCCTTAGAAAGGACAGGTAGGCTTAAAGAGGCTACAGCTGGTAGTTTCTTTTCCCATAGGCCAGTTAGATTCAGATACAAATCAAACCAAGTTAAATGTTAGTTACATAGTTTCTTCTGAGGACAGATTTTATTAGGAAGAACAAAGTGCTCTGAAAAATTTCAAAACTATTTCCTTTTTCCCAAATGCACAAGGGGTTCCCCCCTATACCACTGTGAGAACCTGGTAGAGCTCCAGGAGATAAAATCACAAATGTGCAGGGACTTCCTAAGTCCTGGAAAGGAAACTACCAGCTCCTGGTCTCTAAAAGAATACATTTCCTTATTTGCTCAAATGTATAATATATCTAAAACAGTTTCCAAATTGCTTTATCTTTGCTTCTACACAAAACAAATCTTTGAAAGGAATTCAGAAATTAACTGTAATTTTCTCCATGCCCAATTATCCCACCATAAACTGAGGGTGTGTCGTCAAATAGTGTATTCACACATTGCTAGGCCTAGTTCCTTTTTCTGTTTTCCTTTTGTGTGATTAGACTATTGATTTTAACCAAAGTGCTTTCCATTGCCTTGCTCTCTTTTTTTATTTTCCTTATCCCATTCTTATTAACTTAATTAAATTTTGAGTCTGTAGAAGGTCAGTTATCCAAAAGAAATACTATAGAATGGCAGTATTGGGAGCTAGAGGATGAATACAGTTCTCACAGGATTGGATTAATTTCTGCAAGAGCTAACTGTTATATAGTGAGCCTCTCCCTACTGTTTTGTCTCCTCTACATGTACCCGTTTGTTCTTCTGTTTGTTATGATGCAGCCCAAGGCTTTCACCAGATTCACCCAATCTTGGACTTTGACTTCCAAAATGGTGAGTTAAATAACCTTATTTCTTTATTAATTACCCAGCCTCAGATTTTCTGCTATAGCAACAGGAAATGGACTTAGACAATTTCTATCACTATACTTAAATTTTACTTTTTAATTAAATTTTTTCTTTTTTTTGTGGCAGGGTCTCATTATGTAGTGTAGGCTGGCCTTGAACTTGCTTGTGTAGCCCAATCTGGCCTCAAACTCACAGCGATCCTCCAGCTTCAGCCTCTTTAATGCTGGGATTACCGGCATGCACCACCACACTCGGCTTATACTTCAATTTTAGAACACTGCTGTAGCCCAACAACTTCCCTAATGCTCCTTACCAGATGGTCCCCAGTCCCATCTCCAGCCCCAGGCAATCACTAATCTGGATTTTTGTCTCTATAGTGTTTTCCTATCTAGACATTTACTACAAGTGGAATTATACAATGAGTGGTATTTATGCTACAGAAATTATTTGGTATTTTCTATCTGCTTCTTTTACTTAGCATGGTGCTTCTGAGGTTCACGTATGTTGTTGGATACATGAAGGTTTCTTTCCATTTTATTGTTGAATAGTTTCCTATTGTTTGGATACAACATTTGTTTGTCCTTTCACAAGCTGATAGACTTTTGAATTGTTTCTAGATTTTTGGTTATCATGAATAACATTACTATGAACATTTGGGTGCAAGTGTTTGGACAGACATGTTTTCATTTCTTTTGGATAGATACCTAAGAGTTGAATTGCTGGGTCATACGGTAAGCATATGATGACATCTGAAGAAGTTGCCAAACTGTTTCCAAGGTTGCTGTATAATTTTACATTCCCATCAGCAATGTATTTTTATTTTTATATTAATTATGAGCAAATGTAGTCTAATAAATTTGCTGAAAATTCTTAGCTTTGTAAGCCAGATTTTGTACATGAAATATTGCTCAGGTTTTACTTAAGCAGCTTTTCTTTTTTCGAGCACTTCAAATATAAAATAAATTTAAGAATAAATCTGACAGAAAGACCCAGAAAACCATTCTTTCTTACTAGAGAATGAAAAAATATAGATGACATTATTATTATTATTATTATTTTGGTACCAGGAATCAAACTCAGGACCTTGTGCTTGTGAGGCAGGGGCTGTGCCACTGAACTATATCCCCGGCCCAAGATGACATTATTAGGGGAAACCTTTAAAAATAAATGTCAATTGCATCAGGAATCTGAATTCACATTCACTCCAATGGTAAGCCAGGAAGTGAGATAGTTTATGGAAGGAAGTATTTCTTTAGAATGATAGCTGCTTGAGAAACTGACTAAAGTTAGGATAGGAACGCTTACTTCACATTCTGAGAAATCAGAAGAAAATTCACGAGTCTTAAGATTTTTGAAAGCAAATGTAATATCATTCTCACATTGTTCTATTTATTTAGTTATTTAGTTATTTTCAGTGCTGGGCCTTAAATCCAGGGCCTCACACATAGTAGGTGAGCACTCTACTACCGAGCTATACCCTAGCCCTGCCCTTTTGGTTTTCAACAGAACAGTTGTGAAGAGTTCGTCTTAGAAATGAGAGCTGCATGTGCTAACTCAGTACTGCTACCCAGAGTGGGAGAAACACCAGATCTTCTCACAGTGCCCTAAAACACAACTGTCCCCCAACACCCTTATGCATGCTGCATTAAATTTTATCATTGCATTTTTTGTTTTTGTTTTTTGCTGTACCGGGGATGGAACTCAGGGGTGCTCTACCACTGAGATATACTCCCAGCCCTTTTGATTTTGTTTTATCTTGAAACCAAGTCTTGCCAAGCTGTCTAGGCTGGCTTCAAACTTGATATCCTCTTGCCACAGACTCCTGAGTAGTTGAGATTACAGGTTTAGGCCACTGTTCCCATCTTACTGGTTTCTTCTTTAAGTTCATAGCCATGCCATTCCACTGATGGGAGAATATTTGAGGAATGTTTTAGAGAGGAGGAAACATCACAATGTTAGTACTTCTGGCATGGTTGGGCAGTGTATTGATTTCAGGATTGGGGCCAAATTGTTCACAAGACTCTGCATGCACCTTGGGCTGGCTGAGGTACATGTTCTGAACTTGGGGATGGTAACAAACATGACGCAACAGACAGTGAGAAAACCATGAATACACACTGGGGACACTAGTAACTCAAGGTGAATAGTTAATATACTTTTGACCATTCCATTGCATGTGCAACGGGATGTGGTTACTGAATATTTTTTCCTCCTGGGATGTTTGGCAATGATGGTTCCATCTTCTCTTCACCCAGTTTGTAAGTCAGTAAATGTTTAACAACCACTTCATGGATTTGCTTAACCGTTAATGCCTGAAGCATTAATCTGCCTGATTTATAGCATTTGCTAATTTGTGTGGTGTGAATACTCTCACTGCGGCCAATTTCAAGTCACCAATCTGCTACCACCCAATAGGGAGTGAGGAGGTTAACACTGAATAGTATTTGTGCTGAAAAGATGCAATAAGTGTAAATAACCACAAGGGCATAGGCAGTAGTTAAAGGTATAGAGTAAGTGGGACCTAAGTTTTTAGTGTTCATCACCTTTAATTTTAGCATAATTTATTTAATTATATATGCATGTAAATTAATCTTTCACAATGATTGGGTTTAATACCAGTGCCCTGAATTCCTACAAATGTGATTCCTGGTTCTCAGTCAGTATGAATTGGCTTCATTTTACTACAGCTACTCTGATGTCTACCCATCAGGGAATCTGAACAAAGTGGGGAGGCCTGCTAGAGGGCCGGAGGCAGCACACTGCTGAAGATCAGCTGTGCTCTCATTGCAGGGTTCCCTGCCACTTTCCTACCGTGTATGCTCAGGATTAGAGGAAACGCTGGCTACCTGTTGTATGGGAGCCAGCTTAAATCGTCCCTCCTTTCTTGTGACTTTTTTCCCAGCCAAACTCCTTGAAACTCCTGGCTAAATGAGCCCCATCTCTGAGTACTACACATGAAACTATTCTAGCTCCTAATATTCCTTTAAGTCAGGAGTGGGAGTGCTCTGGCCCTCAATTCTATCTCTACCATCTACTCTGGGAAGAAAGTCCCTAAGCTTGTCTGTTTATGCTATAATAGAGAAAATATATCATGGTTTAGAGGCATCATATTAAAAACCCATAGTTGAGGAGCTGTTTTTTTTTTTTTTTCCGGTACTGGGAATCAAACTCACGACCTTGTGCTTGCCAGGCAGACGCTGTGCCCCTGAGCTACATCCCCAGCCCCCGAGGGGCTGTTATTTTGAAAGTTTCTGCCCTCTGCTTCTCTCAGCTCCCATATTTCCTTTCCTTGAGAGTGTATTCCTCTAGTCTTAGTCTCCACCTTCTCTTCCCTCTTATTTTTTCCTTTTCATCTTCCTCTCTCTGTGGGGTTTTTAATTAGTCTATAATACAGAACTAATATGTACATTTTTGTTATTGTTTTATTAAATAGAGTGTTATATTGTCCTTTTTCCCTTTAAATACTATGTGAACAGTATGTGTTCTCCTTTGTTGTAGTTTGGGGTTTTGCAAGGGGAGCAATACAAGATACATCATTTGTAGAATTATTTTATAATAGTCACCCAAAGAGTCACATACAAAAAGAGTGCAGAAAATCTGTCCACACACTAAAGACCAAAGAATCCAGCTGAGGGTGTGAATCCCATACCAATGTCTTGTATGAGTCCAGCTGAAGATCTAGAGCCCATAACCATGCCCACCAGGAGTCCAACTGGAGGCCAAGAGCTCATGATGATGTCTCATGCAGGCCTATTTCACCGTTCTGCGCTGGAAAGGCCCAAAGGCCAGTGGTAGAAGCTAGAAAGTCTGTGCCAGCGAGATGAAAGATCTGTGCTAGCAGGCTGAGAGATCTGCACTGGAGCCAAGAAGCAATGTTCAAATTAAGGACCAGAGCTTCCCTGGAAAGTACCACAGCCACTTCAGCAATAGCGAGGTCCCAAGCTCCTCTGATGATAATAGCCATGTCCATATCAGGAAAGCCAGTGTGACAAGCTTCTTCAGGACCTTACACAGTTCACAATCTTCCCCTCCGGAGCAAGGGAGCGATGCTCAAAGTAAGGACCAGAGCTTCCCCAAAGTGAACCACAGCCATTCCCAGTGACAAGGTCCTGAGCTCCCTCAACAACGAAAACAGCAAAGTTCATCAGGAAAGCCAGCATGACAAGCTCCTCCAAGAGAACCAAGAGAACCAACAACTCCCAACAGCTTCCCAGCAGCTTCTAAATTTCTTCCTCTCCAGTTCTGCCTCTTATGCTGCCAGCAACAATCTTCAGGCAGGCTTCCCATACCTGGTACCATGCTAGTTCAGTTCAGCTGAGTGTTACAAGTTGACCACCGCTTGTCAATCTGCCACATTCTTCAAATAAAAAAACCACAAATTTTACTTATGAGTTTCTTGATTGGTTTTTGGTGAGAATGTCCATTACTTTTGAGAGAGAAATATAATGTTCCTACAGCAGTCCTAAATAATCTTATTAATTCAGCCTGAGAGAACACTACCCAATGATGAGCTAATAGAAGTAAAAAAAAAATTAAAAAGCTTCAGAAAACTGGAACAAGATAGTATCACAATGCACTATCCATAGAACTGCAAGCCACTTTACAAAAAATAGAAAGAAAAAAACCTAGAGATGTAGCAATATCAAAAATTTTGGATAGCACTAAAGTCTGAACCAGCCAGTGACACTGAATGCAAACTTTTTCAGTAGAAGGTGAGCCTTTTGATCTGTGTGCTGTTCATTAAGCAAGAGAAGATGGTCCAAGGGGTAAAATGCGTGACGCACATGTGCTTGAACGAGGGAGAGGGGCTCCAGCTGGAGCACACCAGACTGAGGATGGCAGGAAGTGCCAATTCACTTGCAGATGCTGCACAAACAGCCAAAGTGATGCCCGATGTGGAGACAAAGAAGCTAGTTTCAAAGTTTAACACAAATGGACAGCTTTGACCCTACAAGGTTGAGCAGTGGTATTTCATTTGAATGACACCCTGGTAGAATATACTGTGACTCTCGAATCACATTTCAGAAACTAGGAGTATCCTGAAGGGAAACTATAAAATTATGAATATCTCATAAAAGAAGGCCTAAGGGAAATAAGCAGGGCACTTGGATCATTCCACGAACGGACATAAAACTGAAAACTTCTGGAGGGTAGAGAAAAGGGCTTGTTGTCTTTTGGATCCCTCAAAGCACCTAATTCTGGGGCTGCACAGGCAGGATTCCAAGGAGGGCTAACAGAGACTGAAATGCTTGTAGAGCAATTATATGACAGGAATCTCCCTGAGACCACACTGATGTTAGGTACCTAGGTCTAAAACCTGTAGCTTCTCCAACCTCTGACAGGTGCACTCAGTTAAGAACCCTCTTACGCGGACCAAAAGACTCACGCTTAACATTTTAAATGGCCAGATCAATGTCTCACCTGCCAGATCAATGACTCACCTCACCTGACAATGTGAACTATGTTAGAGAAAGAAAACTGTGTTGGAGAATGTGACTGTAACCTGGGGCCAAAATAGGGCTCTTGGCTCCTTTTTCTGAAGATTTCCTAGGCCCTCGGGTGTCCTTGGGGCAGAGGTATTGCGTGAGTTTTATTGTGAATTTGTTTCTCGTGGGACCAAAAAGTAGAGAGCACTGTTTCTTCTCTTATATCAAGGATGGAGAATTTGGCCAAGACAGGACCCAGTGACCCTTCGTGTGGATTGCAGCTGAGTGAGTGAAGCTCTTGCTGTCTCTCTCACTCTCGATGAGGATGGAGGTGGATGTCCTTTTCTCCACGGGCCAAGTTGGAATGAGGAGTGGGAGGAATATCTTTCCTCTTAGTGAAGCAGGCAAGCATGGCTTTAATTTAGATCAAGGAGGTTCAAGTTAGAACTAAGAGACACTTTTCTCATAAGAATTATTCACAATGAAAACAGTTCTCACTGAAAGGCTCAAGACGCGGCTTGGGAGCAGATGCCTAATTAAAGTCAGGTTTCCATGCTGTTCATGCATGTACAGAATAAAAGTATAAAGTAGAAAAGTAGGAGATTCTGGACAAAAAAAAAAAATCACAGAAGGACATAGTAGGGTAATTCTTTGAGGCTGACAATACATTTCCACAATCAGTCATATATGGTTTGTTTTTCAGACCAAATTAATGAGACTGAGTTGAAATTTACAATTATGTAAGAAATAAGAAAGACATGGGAAGATTAAATCTCTTTATGACACTGGCAGAGTGTTCTATTTGGTTTTAGGGCTTAAGTGAAGGATGAGGTTTCATTCTTTTTTGCCCAAATGCTCAGATGTGAACCAAAATCTATCTGTAAAGTGACTCAACTCAAAACACAAATAATCTTCTCCTGTATCTGCCTGTGGGCCTCAAATCCCCATTCTTGAGCTATCCATTTCTTCTTCTCAGATGAAAACTTTTTCAAACCTCACCTGCTAGAGGAAGTTGCTTTTCCTTTTGTCACATGATCTAAATAATCTGTGGTTGGAGGTGATTGTTCTTCCAATCCCCCAGGTGCCTAATCTTGTAGGACACAGAACCTTATTCCAGGAGTCTTTATTGTGAGGAAGAGCTTTTGTGAATCATGATACAGCTGGCGTCACTTGAGAAGGTGTGATGAGACTAATAGGGTGAGCTGGAAACCAATTACTTGGGGTGAAGGAGGAAGTAGGAGCAGAAGATGGAATGCAGGGAGCTCACTTGGGTGTACATCTGCTGTGTTCATTCATTAGGGACCCTAGGATTGCCACTTGACCCCAATTCAGGAGACACCATGAAAAAAAATCAAAGAAATGTACAGTTTAGTAAATTTTAATGTTAGCACATCAACTTCCGAATAATATAAAGATGATGAACAGTGTAACTAAAGTATAAACAATATTGTAGAAAATGTACGGTTTGTGGCATTGTGCTAGGGGAACATGATTTGTGTAGGTCCGTGGGTAAATGATGAAATTGTTATGGCTCATTTGTCTCCCTATTGATTGGGAAGATAGAATGTGTTTCCAAGGAAATTTATAAACAAAGGCAATTTCTTGATTTGGATTCTCAGTGAGTAGCAGCGTGTTCATACAACCTTTATCACTTAGGATTGTGCACTGCAGACATATACTTTTACACCACAGGAAATAATGGACCCAGAAAATTGTATTTTCTTAGAAAACATCTTCAATAGCATGAGTAACACACATTTTGTGATCGCCATCTGCTAATATGTACTCGCAGGACCCTTCCCTCTGAGAATCGTTCCTGCCTTTTCCTTCTGAGATGTATCGTGTGAGCCCAGGCAGAAGTTCTGCGTAGGTATTCTATTAGCATTTACTGTAACCAGTGTGTAGAAAACACAAATGACTAAAGGCATTGCTTTGAAAGCCCTTTCCACAATTGAATTTCCTGTGGAGAAGCAATATCCCAGGAGCATAATGGATTTTTTTTCCCCCTTCTTCCATTTACATAGATACTTTCACAGTGAACTAACTAATCGGTTGCAATTCTAATCTATATTTCTGATTTGTTTACATGCATCGTGTGGGCTGGCAATCTTTTGAATTTAAATGACTTAAAGTAAAAGAAAATAAACTGCAAGTAAATGACACAGAATTGCTAACAGTAGGAACCTTGTTTACATTCCACATTCTGAAAATATTTTCTTCAGCTGGCTAGGAAAACCACATGGTTGAGACAGACTGGGTGATGATTTGGTTTATTGCCTGGCTGGGGCCAGGATGGAAAGAGAGATGGCATGTGGTACGGCTGTCTGTCACCTCCAACCCAGAGCAAGAACACATTTTCAGCACACATGTGATCTATGCTTTAGCAGCAGAGCTCTGGTAATCCCAGCCAGAGCGTCATGTGCCCCTGGCATGGAGCCAGAACAATCCGCCAGTCTTTTGGAATCTTCAGATAATAACCATCTCTTCCTTTCTCTACTCATCAGCAATGCTGCTTGTTTCATAAGATTTTTTCAGCACCTGTTTGTTCTTTAAATCCTTTGTTCCCTCCTACTTTCCGGGGTTATCCTCTAAGATGTTCCTATTGCTCCCCTCCCACTTACATTTGAAGGTCAGTGGATTGGCTTCTGCACACTTCTGGTCCCTGCTGCTGCTCCTAATGGTTCTTCCAGCTCAATTAAGTGAAACAGGACAATAGCTCAGAGTAGTTGCTCCTGGGGCAAGGCACTCCCAGAGGCCACAGGAAACACAAAAGTACTTTTTCAGCTGGTCTCTGTCTTCCAGAGATGGGAGCATCTCAGCAGACAGACCCATACTGGGATGCAATGGGCAGTTGCTTGGTGTAAGGAGGAAGGAAGCAGAGGCACAGGTAGGATGGAATTTAGAAGAAAAGAATTGAATTATAAGCTGAATGTGGTGGTGCATGCCTGTAAACCCAGCATTTTAGGAGGCTGAGGCAGGAGGATTGCAAGGTTGAACCCAGACTGGGCAATTTAGCAAGACCCTGTCTCAAAATAAAAAATATTGTAAGGGCTGGGGATATACCACAAAACAAAAAGAATTGAGTTTTAAGGAGACTTTTCTAATAGCAGATACTTTTTTTCAGGTGCAACTCAGAAAATTAGTTACAAGTTGAATGTCCCTGGAATTAGAAGCAGCCATGACAGCACAGCACCTTCATCCCTGGGCCCATGCTCTCCTGGGCCAGAACCTGATGACAGGGTTTGACAGCACCACCCTGTTTTGCTTTTCTTGGGTCAGGCTCAGAGGAGTCCTGCTGGCCAGGGGCTGGCGTGCAGAGCCTCCAGCTGTCTAGCTTCTTGCTCCATGAGCTTCTCCCTCTAGCTCCATGCACCTGTCCTCTCCTCAGCCTCAGCTGCTCATCTCTCTCAGCAGTCACCAGAGAATAGCAAACCAAACCCCAGGATGAGAAAGATGGTAACAAATGGAATCCTGAGAAAGCTCACCAGCAGTTATAAATACTTAGAGAAAAAGCCATCCCCCAACCCCATGGAATAGATTTGCTCATGAGTCAGAAGAGTGAGATAGTTAATACTTCCTTAGTTCTCAATAAAAGAGGATATTTGGAATAAATACACACATGCACTCACAGGAACTGCAGTAAAACTTAAATTGAAAGCAATAAAATGCAGACCTAATGCTGTAGAAAATAAACCATGTACATACAGACGACTAGCTTAAGGAAATGATTTAGAGCAATGAAGGATTTTTTTTAAGTTTCATTGAAGTTTAATTTACTTACAATTGCCCATTTTAGGTGTATGGTTCAATGAGTCAGTGTGCAGAGTTGTGTGTCATCACAAATACAACAAAACAAACTTTACACTTCTTCTTCTCCTCCTCCTTCTCCTCCTCCTCCTCCTTCTCCTCCTCCTCCTCCTCCTCCTCCTCCTCCTTCTCCTTCTCCTTCTCCTTCTTCTATTTTTGGTACTATGGATTAACCCAGGGCCTCCTCACTGAGCTACATCTCCAGCCCTTTTTAATTTTTCTTTTTAATTTCTGAGACACAGCCTCACTAAGTTACTAAGTTGTTCAGGCTGGATGTCAACTTGTGAACCTCCTGCCTCAGCCTCCCAGAATGCTGAGGTTACAGGCATCTGTCGTTGCACCTGATTGCTTTAGAACATTTTTGTGACCTCCAAGACCTTACCTTGTGCCCCTTAGTAATCTCTGCCCACTCCCATCCCAGCCCCAGCCTCAGGAAACCACTGCATTCTCACACTATAACTGCTTTCATAGACATGTTTATCAATAAAGTCACACAGTGGGTCTGCTTTTGTGTTTGTCTTCTTTCACCTAGTTTGGTGTTTTTTTTGGTTTTTTTTTTTGGTTTTTCTCCTGTACCAGGAACCGAACTCAAGACCTTGCGCTTGCCAGGCAGGCGCTTTGCCACTGAGCTAAATCCCCAGCCCCTTAGTTTGGTGTTTTTACAGTACATTCAAGTTGAGCATTTCGGATGAGATCGGGCACATTCAGGGTGGTATGGTTGTAGGCAAGTTGTTCATTCCTCCATCAGTTCATTTATTTTGTTGCCAGGTTGCTTCTATGGACATACCACATTTTGCTTATCCATAGATAAATATTGGACTCTTTCCACTGGGGAATTATTATAAACAATGCTACCCTAAGCATTCATATAAAAGTCTTTTTTTTTTTTTGGTCTTTTTGAGACAGAGTTTTGCTATGCAGTTCAAGCTTGGACTCACTTTTTGGCCCAGGCTGGCCTTGAACTCACAGCAATCCTCTGCCTCAGCCTCCCGAGTGCTGGGATTACAGCCATGGGCCACCATGCCCAGCATATAAAAGTCTTTGTGTGGGCATATATTTCAGTTCAAGTAGATACCTAGCGAGGAAAATATCAATATGTTGGGACATACGTATCACAAATATATGTTTCACTTTTAAGAAGCTGTCAAACTGTTTTCTGGGTGGGGGTTGTAGCATGTATACTCTCACAAGCAATAGATGAGGGCACTGGCTACATTATCCTTTGCCTTATCAGTCATTTTAATTTGAGTTATTCGAGTAAACATGTAGTAGTATCTCACTATGGATTTAACTTGTATTTTTTTAAGGATCAATGATACTGAACATCTTTCAGTATGGTGGTTGCCCACTGATTTTTTCTTCTTTTATAAATGTACAGTCAAAACCTTCTTGCCCATTTTTCCAATTGGATTGCTTGTCTAGTTACTGAGTATTAAGCGTTCTAAAAAATATTCTGAGCTGGGTGTGGTGGCACATGCCTGTAATCCCAGCACTTGGAGGCTGAGGCAGAAGGCTCATTGCAGTTTTGAGACCCACCTGGGCTACAAAGTGAGCTCAAGGCCAGCCTGAACTGCATAGTGAGACCCTGTCTCAAAAACACACACACACACAAAAATTTCTGGGTACAAGTCATATATATATATGTATATATATATAATATATATATATAATATATGTATATTTACTCCAATCTGTGATTTGCCTCTTCATTTTTAATGGTGATTTTCAAGGAGTGAATACTATTAATTTTCATAGAATTTAATTTGTGTTCTTTCATAGTTTGTGTTTTTTATCCCCAATATAAAAATTCTGTGCCTAAGTCAAAGCCATAAGGATACTTTCCTTTTTCTGAAGACAGCATTTTGAATAAAGTGGTGGATATGAAAAATAGATTACGGAGAGTTGCCAATCTATAAACTGCTGTTATGAAAAAACTAAATGGAGCAAATAGTTCAGAAATAACAAATGAGAGAAAGTAGAGGGGAAGATCTTTTATAAATCTCATGATATTTAAGTTGTAAATTTAAAACTAAGAAACAAAGGCCTATGATGCGTAATTATAGGCAGGACCGAGGCAGGGAGTCAAAAGGAAAGTATTCCATGTATATTCCAAAGACAGTGAGAAACCAAAGTATGTATTGCAGTTCAGTGTTTAAATTTAGAAAGGGTTTTATGTCTGTACCTCAACCTGGCATGCTGACTGACTCATCCATCCTTGGATCGTACACCTACTGGCTCCTGCCATGAGGGGCCAGAATGTTTCCCTGACCTGCTTGTCTATGTCATCCTCTTGTTCTGGACTCTGAGACATTTGCGCATCAAAGGTAGCCTTGGCGTTTGATTGCATGCTCAGGTGTTCATATCATCTCCTCTCAGCATTTGAAAACTTCTTCAGGCCTCTGAGAATCCTAACACGGGGAACCCAGGCCCCAGCCTGACCACATGACCGGCACTCAGTCCATCCTTCCGGGAATTGTGAGCAAGGAATGTTTGGATGATATCATATCCAGAAGAACTAAGGCCAGCTGAGTTTCAGATTTCTCAGGCTGAGGCAGGACGATCTCGGATTTGAACCCAGCCTAGGCAACTTAGCAACTTAGAGACCCCCGAAAAGATTTCTTTTTCTCCAGAATAGAATATAAGAGATAGGAGCTGATGGAGCAACTTCTGGAAAACGTGGCAGAAAGAAAAGAGAATTTCAGAAGTTAGTGGAAAGCAATTGAAAAATTCCAAATGGGCACATGTCCAAAATATATATGATCCAGTAAAATTTGCTCAAGAGTTGCTTGAAATGTGCTCAGAATCCTAAAAGATTCTCTTTACTTCTGGGGAAACAGAAAGAATGAAGATGTGTCGTGGACGTTATTGACTCCCCATGATGAGTGCAATCATTGTGTACTGAAAAGCTGCACTAATGAAAACTAAAGGAAACACTCAGATAAATCAGACAAGAGATGAAAAAATGGAGAGTGTGTGCTGGAAAGGACTGAGAGCAGACTTTAAACCCATCCACAGATGGAGATATGGTGAAAGATACTAACCACTGATTAGGATAAGGGCTGTTCTTGCAAAGTTAAAAATAATGTTTGCAGATAGAGCACGAAACTGAGTGGCTGGAAAGATAGCTTTCAGGAAATAAGTGAGTCCACAGAGATGGGCTGAGAGCTTGTTACACGCAAAGTGCTGAGCGAGGCACCGTTAGAAAACCAAGGACACAGCAAAGCACAGGACCTGTCCCTGGGGAGCTTCTGACATAGCTGGAAAGACAGGGCTTGCAGTCTTGCAATGACAAGGGAATGACTGGCCAGCAGGCTCCGTCTGTCCAGCAGCCCATCTCAGAGACTAAAGTAGGGCAGTGGAAATTTGACTAAAGTGGGTCAAGTTCTAAAGATGTGTTCTGGAAGGCTGTAGAGAATCAGTGTCTTTCTGTAGCCAGAATGAATAAAGTGTCGGCAGGCAGGAAGCAAGCAGAAACAGCTACAGCTAACCAGCGGTTGGCTCAGGCAGGCATCTGGAACCGAGGGGCCTGGTGTGTTTCCAGTCACTCTCCAATCCGGCAAAGCCCGGGGATGGCTGTTAGCACCTCTCAGTGGGCATTATTGTTTTTGAGAGCAGCTTCTGTCTGAAGTCCTGGTGCTGCTTCTTGGGCATGCCCTGGGCAATGGCAGCAACCTACAGCAGGGAGAGGAGTCCCATTTCTGAAGTTGCTTGTGGATAGGTCTCACCATCCAGATCAGCTATTAAAATGTGTCTGAGCACCCACCATGTCTGTGAATGATAGGCTTCACAGTTCTCACATGGGAATAGCTGTTGATTTAGTGGGAGAGGTTGGTACCACAACACATGACTTCTGTACAGTAGACTGTTTGTAAATGTAAGAGCAGAAGTCCACGTGGTGCCCTGAGGGCATAAGGAAGGACACTCAGGCCTACCCAGGAAGGGATGGGCCTATCCAGGGAGGGACGCTGGAGAAATACTTCTTGCAATATAAGAACGTGCCCTATTTAGGTGAGGGTGAGAAGAGGGACTTTGAAAGGAGAAAGTGGAAATAAGAAGAAAAAGAGCAGGCCACAAAGTAGGCTAGTGATGATGGCATTGGTGGCGTTGGAGCCTAGGATGGTATGAGCAAGGGATGATGGGAGACATCCCCAAGTGCTAGGTTGCAAGGAACCCCCCATCCCACATGAAGCCTGGGCCACATCCTTTGGGGAATATGGAGCCACTAAGGGATTTTAAGCAAGAGGATGCTACTGCCATACTTTCATTTTAGATTGCTCACTCTGGCAGCTGGTGGAGAAGAGAAACTACCAGATCAAGATGGAGACTGGTTTGGAAACAACTGTTTTTCTCTCGGTGAGCAGTAATATGGGATTGAGGGAGAAATGGACAGGCTGGAGAAGCGTTCAGGGAAGAAAATCTATGGTGGGTGAGTGAAAGTGAGATGCTTGTGCAGGACTTCTCTCAGGTCTCCGGCTGGGCTCATGGGCGATCTCGGTGGAATCATCGCATAATATGGGAGTGTCGGCAGATAGGAGCCTGGGGAGGGAGAACTGGGAATGCAGGGAAATTTCTTTCACTTAAAAAACAAAATTTTTATTATTACAAGTGCAGCCTGTGAACATTGTAGGAAACTAGAAAACCCAGAGGGTTAATTCTTTTCATTCAGAAAATTGTGGAGCCACAGACCAAAATTGCTGGTGATAGCAGTAGTCGGTATTCTGGATTGCTTCATTCTCTATATAGTGGAAACATTGCTAGGAGTGTTTTAAAAGGATATTTGCTTTCAGATTCCACCATCAGTACTGATGATTCTATCAGTTTTGCTATCTTTTTTTTTTGTTTGTTTGTTTTTGTTTTTCTTCCGGTACAGGAATCGAACTCACGACCTTGTGCTTGCCAGGCAGGCATTTTTGCTGCTGAGCTAAATCCCCAGCCCCTAGTTTTGCTATCTGAAAGAGTTAACACAAATGAAATTTATTCAGAATGTGCCTTTGATACAAAAATATATTCCAATTTTTTCACTTTTGATATTTTTTTTGTTTGGATCCCTTAATGATATTTCTTGGCCTATAAGTTCATATGGTATAAATCTTCAGAATGTGTTCTGTATATAAAAATGCTACTGGATATTTTTCTCTGTGATAAAATCAGAAAGCTTCTCACTCACTGGAATGAATATTTTCAGTTAGAAAGTAGTTGCATCAGAAATAATATGGACCCATGCTTTGGAAAATTCATTATATCAAATCCTTAAATTTACCTTATTAATCGATATAGTCTCATAATATTTGATCATTGAAATAAATGGACCTTCCCAGCCTGTTCATTTGTTAATCTAAGGTTACCATTGCTATCCTAACAAAACGATTTTTAGATGCTGTGTGAAAATGTTCAGACATCCTGTGATTTCCCTATTTCTCTACTAACTCAGGGAAGATCACTTACACTGTAAGCCCTGGGCTCATCTTCACTCGTTGCTTTCATTTGTTTCACAGAGCATACCAGGCCTGAATCTTGCAGATCTTCATCTAACTATTTCTTGCTCTCATATCTTTTTCTTTTCTTTTCTTTTCTTTTTAGCATGAATGCGCATTCCAGGCGCTCATCGTGGACGCTATTGTAGTAATGAATTGACTCTTTTTGTAGTGTACCACATCTCATCCTGACTTGTCTCCTTTCTTGCCTCTTGAAGATGCTCCTGGTCAGCACCAACACCAGTTCTCTGCCTTCTCTCTTTCTGCTTTGTCTTCTCTTCCTTCGCCAACCCCATCTCAGCCTTTTCTGGGTTTAGAGGTTTAGCTCAAGTCCATGGAGCTTACTTAGTGGTTGCATGACATAGCAACTTCCATCTTTTGTGCTATTACACAATTCATTTATGCATGCCACGCAT
Source organism: Chinchilla lanigera (assembly GCF_000276665.1). Taxonomy (NCBI): domain Eukaryota; kingdom Metazoa; phylum Chordata; class Mammalia; order Rodentia; family Chinchillidae; genus Chinchilla; species Chinchilla lanigera. The sequence goes on along the minus strand of NW_004955429.1, from coordinate 6,123,805 downwards.
ATTGATTTTTTATTATTCCTTACTTAGCCTTTTGTTGCTACTTGACTAATTTCACGTGTATGTCTTCATCACTTCCATTGAAAATTACTGGAGGAGAGGACACAGACTCCGTGTTATCCTTGGTTTCATGGGAATTTATTTTCTACTGATCATCTATTATAAAACAAAAATATATGTTCATGTTTAAACTGTTCAGTTATTTTAACTTTCAGCACCCAAAGTTACAGTATTTGTAAGTTTTTTTTCCCAAACAATTAAAACTTCTCAAGAAATCAAACCAAACTTAAAACAATTTTGCAGGCATATCACAACGTTTTAAGCCATCTCATTAAAAACATGCCAATAAGAATGCTACTCAGCCAGATCTTTTAAAAATGTGACAAATAGGTGCTTTCTTGCATTAAGGACCACAGTGACCTCTGTTCCAATCTTCAAAAGAGTGGTTTTCTCTATAATAAAAGTCCACTTTATAATAAAAGTCCACTAGCAAAATAAAATTTTTATACTCTTAAGCTTTTTGGGGGGAGGGTAGGGGAATCAAGCTCAGGACCTTGCTTTTGCTAGGCAGGGACTGTGCCACTGACCTATCTCCTGGGCCCCATTTTAAGCTTTGAAATAGGCTGTAGATAAACCTGATTAGAGGGAAATCTCATATGTCGCAGCCTTGTTCCCTTGTCAATTTTCAAGCACAGTGAGATCACCAGTTAAAATTAAAGCAATAAGCTTAGAGTATGTATTGAAACCTCACATCTTTTGTATGTTTTATGGTTCTGCCACTGATATTTCTCTCTGACCTTTAACCCCAGTAGGCTTTGGCTCCTCAAATTCATGGCAGAGAAAATAATGTTTATCATGTAATTCAACATCATGTTTATTAGGTAAATTACAGAATATTTTCCAAGACAAATTGTAAACTGTTGCATATGACATATAACGATGCCAGATTTTCCTCTGCTAAGTTAATAATTTATTCATCTAGTGGTATAAGAGAATAATATTTAAGGTGGTCTTTCTAGACAGTTCAACCTTACCATTAAGCATAAAGCTAAACAAAAAGTGAATCAAAACAAAAATTCTTTAAAAATGAAAATGTCTTGAATATGAAAGGATAGAGAATTTAGCTTTTCCTCAGTGTATCAGGACCCTTGTTATTGACATCAGGTAAGGTATACTGAAACAAATCACGTCTTCAGGCACCGTGGGGTTGTATATGCTGATGGGCTTGGGCTGTTCTGTCTTGAAACCAGACCTTCTGTGCTTTTTTGCTCTTTCTTTCTTTTTTTCCTGGTAAGTTTCTGCTTCTAATTCATTATCCATATCCTTCCTTTGTCAAGAGTTTGCATTTATCTTTACCTCCTCTTTCTTCTGGGCCCAGGGTTGTGTTCTGCATCCTTCATAGTTTTATTTAGTAAGAAATGAGATATATAGGGAAGAAGAAGTCTTATAGTTTCTCCTCGTGCCCCAAATCACTTCTGTTGGGAGGAAGAAGTCCACCATGATACTTCAACAAAATAGGTGCTTAAGTGATCTCTAAAGGAAGTAGAATGGGAGTGAAATTATCTTGGGAATCCACACTGAATGGAACCTACGTTAGCATCTAAGCAAGGACAGTGAGCACGGAGATGATGAATAGACTTTCAAATGTGGAGACATTGACAGCCGCCTTTCTCTAACATTTGGCCCAAGACCCCTTCTAGGAGAATCCCCTCTTGGACAGTTAGGGCAGCACAGTGACCTCAGAAGTAGAGAGGCAGTATAAGGAAATGTCACTATCTTTCAAAAGACAATACCCTGTGTGACATCCCAAGTGTGACACCCTTGCTGGCAGGGGAATTGCTGTGGAGGAGGAGCCACTGACCCAGAATTCTAGATCTTTGAACTTCCCTCCCATCCTTTCTTTCTTTTGTTTTATTTATTTATTTATTTGCCTTTTTTTTTGAGACAGGGTCTCGCTGGCCTTGAGCTCACTTTGTAGCCCAGGCTGGTCTCGAACTTGAAACTATCCTCCTGTCTCAGCCTCCCGAGTGCTGGGATTACAGGTGTGCACCACCACTCCCAGCCCTCCCATCCTTTCTTAACTCTGCTCTGAGCATCAGTAAAACCTGGAGACTTGATTTCCACTGCAGCACCGAGATGCTGCAGAGGCATACAATGGATCTGACTAGCAGATGGGTCACATGTCTGTCCTCTTGCCTTGCATGACTGGTAACTTCTTGAGGGCAGGGACCTTTTGTATCGCAAGCACATAGTGATGGATGGTCTGCCTTTATCACTTGATAAAGGATTCAGCTGCAGAGCATCCTTTCAGAAATCTCTTCTTTTTTGCTCAATTAATCTCTGAATTACAGACACTGACACAATGCAAAGCTACCTGCTAGAATTACAGTACTGTTAACCTGGTACATTTAGCTTTAGTGTATCGATTTGCTTTTTTAAATGGTAGGAGGTGATAAGGGTCAGAATCAGTATTTCAAAGCATAGACATTTACTTGAATTTAACTTTTGTTTTAGGTCATAACTTTTAAATCCAACAGAGACCATGCTGCAGCATTAGTAGATGTTTAATATTATTTTAATCAGTAGGTTAACATGAGAAATAACTTGAAGACTCTCTGATTCATTTAATTGTAATGATTGTTCTGTAATAGTAACTTTGATGTTGTTACTATCTTTAGGTTTGGGGACCATTAGAGACCATTGCTAAGTTTTACATTTTGAGAAGCTACTGCTTCATTCAACTTTTTAGCTGAATGATTAGTTTTTAATGCTTTTCACTACAGTTAGCCTAGACTCACTCCAGTTGAGAGCACAAACTTACTCAATAGCTTGACAATGCAGGTTTCACTCCCCGACTCATCTGGCTACCCAGAAAGTACTTAAGATAAACTTGTGTGTGTGGAGGAATAGTGGTTTGTTAGTTGTTTGCCACCAACTACAAGATGGTTAAACAGATGGTGGCCACAATCACATGGCTTGGTGAAATGGCATTTCCTTTTCAAGAATTCATTGCAGCTTCCTCCTGATCATAATAAGCTCATGACTCCAAGACCAGATTTTAATCACAAAACAGGCACTATACATATTTCTATACCTACAGCTGTGGGGAGGCTACTCTAGAGCTTATTTGCTATTTTTGATGAACATGTTTTAATTGTACATGTTAATAGGACTGTATGATATTTCTACACATGTACACGGTGTGCACTGATGGAATGCAACCCTCCCCCCTTTCCAATCTCTTGTAATCACTATTCCATGCTCAGGCCAACTTTAAAAAAAAAAAACAACTTCCGTATGTGATAGAGAACATGCAGTTCTTGCCTCTCTGTACCTGGTTGATTTTATCTAACATAATGTCCTCCAGCTCCATCCAGGAGATTTTAATGTCATTTTGCAAAGTTTTTCAAGGCCGGTTGACATTGTGCACTGCCATTCTTGGGCCTCCAAAACCCTTTAACTGATAATGGTTTCTCTTCTTTCCACTGGCATTTCTGTGGTTGTGTGTTACGTACAGAACTGGGACAGCGTAAATACAAATTTAACTGAAACAAAACGTAAATTCAGTGATGTCTCAATTACGCACTATTTTTAGCAAAAAGGAAAATAATTTTTTCCTTTCATTTTGCTTTAAAAGGGGTTTCCTTAATGCTTTTTTCTGATCTCATCAGTGCTCAATCTTCCCTTTTCACTCAGCTTTTGATCAACACATTCTTACTGTTGAGTACTGTTATTCCTCAAGGAAGAAGAAAGCCAGAGAGCTCAATATGAGACCTTTCTAGCTTTCTATATGCATACATTCAAATGAATGGAAGGTAGATCCTATAAAATACATAAGTTGGTAGATAGTATGAATTAGCTCTTTAATAGTTTTAAGTAATAGTCCACTTCTATAAATGCAAACTTGTTAGATTTATATAGTTGAAAATTTTGCAAGATATTGCTTAAGTGTGAGTAGAGGAGAGTGTGAAACTTGGAAAATTGTTGTAGAATGTGCCTTTTGTGATCTTAAGATAGATGGATAAACCATTATACAAAAGTTTTCCTTTTGTAATGTCTTTCTATATGACGAGCGCTATCCTGAATATTGTCCATGAATTATTTTTTTTGTAATAATAGCATGAGAAAGGTACTAATACACATTTTTCATAGGTAAAAGGAAGAAACAAACTGAACCAGAAGTAGGTTAAATATTTTATCTGCCCAAAGTCACACAGCTATATGGATTCTGAAGCAGGACTTAGTTCAGACAGGAATGAATACAAATCTTGTACTTTGTCCACCCAGGCCAATCACTGATGTGCTGTGTCACCTGCTTGGGGGGGGGGTGTCCAAGGGAGATTTTCAGAGGTGAGGTCCACAGGTTAAAGAAAGAATGTGTGCAAGATATCAGCAACAATAGCAGGCAGCATGGAGCAGAGCAGAGCACAAGAGCCACCTGCATTTTAATTGTATATTTTTTATACAGGTTGTTATCACCTATTTACATTCTTACATGCTGGCCTCATTGGCGTGTAGTTGTCCACTGCTAAGTCATGACTATATGTGTGCCTGTGCTGACAATGGAATCATGTCCTCAGGGCTGTCCAGGAGTGTTTTTACATGCCCTGAATTTTGACTCAGTCTGAGTGGTTCCTCACATGCTGTGATCTGATGAATTTCTGCTCTCATTTTGCCTCAGATGTCTGAAATTTCACTAATTGAGATTTATTCTTTTATGTTTAGTTGTGGCTCCAGATTAAACTATTAACATTCTGGGTAGGTCAACATATTAGGCTATCTTGGTCATAAATAACATTTAACAGAATTTTTTTATTTTAAAGAGAAAAGAAAACAACAATAACCAAGACAAAAACAAAATAACATAAAAACAATACAGAATTTCAGAGCAAGGTAACAGGAAGTTAACAATAGTTGTTACATTACATATTGTTATCGTCAACGAAGTTGCTCAGATTATTAGATGTAAGAATGCAAGATTGATCAAACAATTGAAGAGAATAAAAAAATAAAAAACATTAGAAATGATAGAATTTCACTAATTAAGATAGTAGAGATTCAATGATGGTTGTTATATTGGATGTTGTTGTCTTCAAATTTGTTGTTCAGATTACCAGACATATATATACATAATTGGTCAAAATAATTTTAAGCATTAACTGTTCCTTTCAATAAACCAATAGACATCAGCAGTACAATTAAGCTGGCTATCTATCTATCTATCTATCTATATCCATCTTTTTTTCTTTCTTTCTGTTTTCTTTTCTCCTTTCCCTCATCCCAGTTGTTCCTTCCCTTTGAGCAACTTCTTCCTTTTCACAATATCTATTGTACCTCTCAGATTTTATTTATTTATTATTTATTTGATGTAATTTAATGTAACAGATTCTTTACACTCTGATTAGCTTTAGCTAAAAGTAGCTGGGAGCTAGTAAAAGATAAAACTACTCTAGGTAAGGTAGACCTGTCTTTTTGGTTTGTGGAGGTTGTTGATAAACAGCAGTGATTTCACATATTACTCATTCTTGGCCTGGACACCATTTCTTCCATAAAATTTCACAAGTAGCCTCTCAGAACAATGTGAGTGATGTCAATAAAGAAGTCTTCATTTGAGGCCTAATCATTAGCTTTGATATTCAGCTTTGCCGCACACCAAAGCAAACCCTCTTCCTTTTTAGATAGGGTCTCTTAAAGTTTAACAGGTAAAACCACCTTGTTGGGGGGAAGTGGATTGTGGGCTCATGTTCCCAATTTCTATTGGACTTTTTAAAAATTCAATTTCTCTTTAAATTGGGATTCATTATTCCTACATATTCTCTTTGGGGACAGAGTTTAGGTTGTATGTCATGGCTTTCCCTACTATCTGCTGATTTAAAGTCCTCAGAAAGCCAAGAGGTTTTATATATCCTTTAAAAATGACATTTATAGGTGCTTTCACTGATTTTTGTTAGAAAGTAGAGACACGAAGTGAAAGATGGAGGCTAGAATGAATTAGGTGAACACAAACCACTGGCAATGCCTGATTTCCTTACCAGGTAATGGGTGACCTCCCCCCCCCCAGTGCTCACTATCCCTCCCTAGGACACATTTGCGCCCCCGTCTACCTTTCCTCCTCCTTCCTCAGGCCCTGCTCCTCTGGCCACAGGTGAAGGAATGTCATTACAAGTGGGTGATCCACAGAACCTTAGCCACCCTGGCTCTAGGAAGTGTAAGATTCTAAGAGCTACTTAAGGACCATGATAGTTAAAATATATTACTTGGATCAATATACTCCACATCCCCATATTAATTAAAGAAAAAAAGGTTTTTAATGTTTTTATTTTTTTCATTTGGATATAGGGAGATGGACTTTTTTTAAATTTAAAGACTCTGGGACAAGAAGGTGAATATTTCTGACAGGTATTATTAACTGGTCTGAGCACTCTGGGCTCTAAAATCCTGGCTGAAGTAGTCAGTCGTTGTACACTCAGGCCAGATTATTACTGATAACAATGCCAGAAAGGATTTCATTTTCACCTAGGACATTGGAAGGTAACAGAAGAATTAATTGAAATGGACAGAACCCAAACAGGCTGATAACATTCATTAAACCTTGGAATTGTACAACTAATTTGATGGAGACCACTACAAAGTGGCTCTGAGCAAGATTTAATATTAACCGATTGGTTTTTCATGTTTACATGTGAGGTTGTCCAAGGTCTAGGCCCCTTGTCTGGAGATGGGCAGTGGGCTTATGGTAAGTGAACCTCTGTGAGACACTGGTCCATGCTGAGGCTTATATTGGCCTGTGAAGTTGGTCTGCTTCAAAGGACAAGATAAGGCCACAGCTAAGGAGTTTGGCTCCAACCCCAATTAACTAAAGGAGACTGCCCTGCAGGCTCCACACTCCTGTGGTGAAGGCCTTCCTGCAGATAGCGTAGTTCTCCTAAATTAACATAATGTATTACTTGGAGAAGTCCTTAGAGGGATTCCCAAGTCCTACCCAGATTCCTGCATTTTCTTCAGTATTCCCCTGCTTGTTTGATAACACAGTAAATACAGGCTGCCTAGAGAAGTTCTTGGTCTTAACCTAGAGAATCTCAAATTCTGTGAGAGAGTTTTTGAACCTCCTGGAGCCCTGAAATAATTTCATTTGTCTCATTTATTTAAGCCTTCACTGATCACTCATTTGGGAGATTGCGGGCTTGATCACTCCTCAATAACTGGCAGATATAATTAATGTGATACTAATTCCCCTTGTTCTGATTCTAGGCTTACCAAAGTCCTCACATATTGGTTTCCCCTACATTTCACTTAAATGGTGTTGGGATGTAAATGCTAATGTTTGCTAATGTTTTCTTTAACTGTAACATGTCTGTCATTCAAAATGAATCAGCTTTAAATGGCCAGTTGGTTTATTCACTTTATCTCTTGTGATCTTGGTCAGGGTGATTGTGCCTTTTTGAGCCCAGTCCACCCTGGAGAGGGGCAGGAATGAGCTTTTGAGCATGTAAGTTGAGGGACTGTGTCATGGACAACAGTGAATAGGGAGTTATGTCTTTTGAGTGGTATGATGGTTAGCCTGGAACATCAGATTGATTGGCTTTGGAATCCACTCAAGGGCTTGGTAGAGCACATTTCTGGGTGTGGTTGATTGGGAGGGTGGCTTTAGAGTCTTTATCTGGTCCCTCACCCTCTTCCTCCCTGCCCTGCCGCTTCCACCTGCCATGAACTACACATTTTATTCTGCTGCATTCTTCTGCCATCACCTTCCTGTCTTGGAACCTGCAAACCATGGACTGAATTCCTTGGAACTGTGAACTAAATTAACTCTTTCCTTCTTTAAATGGTACTGCTGCTCAGTAAGAGGAAAGCTGACAAATACAGGTGGCCAAACTGACTTTCCACCCACAAGACTCCCGGTTGTGGCTGCTCACTTCTTTTTAAAACTTTAATCCAAGGTCTTAGATCCCAGAGCAAGAATAGAGTGTCTTCACTGATTCACCTCAGCAAGAGTATATGACTCAATCAGCTATTTGGGTAAGAAGACAATTGTCTTAGGCAATTTCCGCATGAAGATATATTAAAAGGAAAAAAAAAATCTTAGCCCAAATTATACCACATGATTGGCATAATTGCCTCAGGTAGACACAGCCCTAATCACTAAGTCTGAATATTGTTCCATTTATAAAATGAACAGGATCATAATTACCTAAACTACTCATTATATCTAAAATTATTTTATGCCATGTTGTGACTAACCCCAAGAAGAAGAGTGTCACCTAAAAACAAGATAAGAGAGCACAATTCCCTCAGATTCAATGAACATATTTTGAATACCTATGATGATTTCAGGTGCCCTGCCAGGTTCTTTGCCCTGTTACATCACTTAATTTATTTTTTTCTTTTTGTGGTCTAAGTCAGGGCCTTTCCATGCTCAGTCAATTGTTCTACCACTAAGCTATACCTGCAGCCTATTTCATTTAATTTAAAGAATAATACAGTGAAGTGAATATTCATCTTTTGCTTATGAAGAAAGGGTGGATGACTTCTGACCTTTGGATGGCTTAGAAACTTGATAAATGTCCAGAGTAGAAAATGGCAGAACCAAACTTTATTTTATTTTATTTTTTTGGTGTCAGGAATTGAACTCAGAACCTTGTACTTGCCAGGTAGGCACTTGTGCTGCTGAGCTAGATCCCCAGCCCTGTTTTTTCAGAACCAAATTTTAAACCCACAACCTCTCCCTTAAATTTTAGATTACATGGTGGAATGTCATGGTGTCTTTTGGTAATGTTTTATTTTTAGAGTTGTGAACAAGGTTTAAAAATAAGATACTTGTGTTAATAACAGAAACTCTCCTAATTAGAAACAACTAAATGAAGATATTTCTGTGGCTTTCTCTCCTCTGGAAATTTATGAAATGTCAGAATTATCACAGGTAGAAAATTCCATAGCTCATTAAATTAAGATGATAGGTGTTTCACTTTGAAAAAAATATATACTTCTCAGCAGATAAGAGTTGATTTGTTCTAAGCTTCCACTGTAAACCTAAACTAAACTTTTGATTCAGGATTCTAATTCTGCAAAGAAGTCCACTGCTGCCTGATTAGATTGATTTACCTTACTTCAATTTAAGAAGTATTCATGGGGCAACTACTATGTGATAAATATTCCTGTGAGGGGCCTACAGACAAAGCTTAATGTACAAGTGAATAGAGCTACAATACATGCAATTCATGTCACTAAATTCTAGTATTGTCATGGTGAAACCAGAGAATTAACGGCATGGCTTTGTGAAGATTTATTAGCTGTTCTCGTTGTTGGTAAACGCTTGAACCAGGAAAAATTATTTTAGTGGATAAAACAGGTGTTTGCCTCCAGGTGTGCTGTTATTTTTCTTTGTAATTATCTAGACTTTTTGGATTTTCTAAAGTGAGCATGTATTATTACTCTGACAAGTCAGAAAAATGATGAAATAACTAGGAAAAGCAGAACAGAACAGTATCAAACACTTCCTTCTTATCACATGATCATTGCTGGAGTTTGACTATACCTTTCCATGGGGTCAAATGGGGCTGCTCAACTTCTACTAGGAGCAGAGGAGGTATGACAATAGCTTAGAACCTGGCAGGTAAAGAATGATATGCCCAAACTCAACCTGGGATTATTTTCCTTGTTTATTGGTTGGGGATGATAAAAGAAAACTGAATTCTTATTATGATAGGGCCTACAGAATGACGATTATCTCAGTACTTGAATTAAATAGATTCTGGGCCTCAGTGAAGATTTGAGAGGCGATATTTGCATCAAGTCACATTTGGTTGATTCAACGACTATGGCTGTAGATAGATGTGAATTGTGTGTATCATCAGATTTATTTTTGCCTCCAGGATATCTCTTTTCCTAGATCAGTTTAATCAAGGGCAGAAATGAAGGAGAAAAGAGGTCAAACTCCACTTCTCCTCTCTTGATAAAGGGGTGGGAGATGGGACAAAGACAGTGTGAAGCAAAATGGTATTTGAACTGCTATCAAGCTGCAAAGGTTTCGGCACAGGCCACTTAGTCCCCTCGGGGACCAAGGGATCTTGGCATTCCTGAATGTGTTGATAGACAAACCATAAACGGACAGTTCACAGTGAGACTGAATAAACACATGCTTTAGCAGCATAGATTTGAGGCTCTTGAGGGAAAGGATCTATTATATTTGATTCTAATTTTCTGAAAAGTGCTACCTATACTTCAAGTATGGCCAAAATAGCCTGTAATAATTTGTCGCCTTGTGCTTATGCTATCTATTTTTGCATTTCCCCATGAGAACCCATAAAGTATACATTTATGCTGGGAGAGCTCCCTGCTTGCCTGTGGCTGTAGCTATTGGATAAACCCCTTGGACTCTGTGGAGACGATTGGAAAATGTTATAGTGTATTATCGCTGAAAGGACAATGGTAATGACTGTTTCCAAAACATCCCTGCCTTTAGGATGCAGATGAATTGTGATAGTCAAGGCTGAAAGAGCCTTTATGTTGCTGTTCGCTATCCCTGGAAAAATGACATGCTGAAAACAGAATAAATACATAATAACAGTTTTCGTGTTCTAGATGAAAATGGAAGAAAAACCAAAATTCATTTCACAGTATATTTGGTTGTGTTTTATCATTTTTTGTTTATTACCTTTTACACACACACACACACACACACACACACACACACACACACACCACTTTGTGTGTGTGTGTGTCACAGAAAATCTTTCAGGCTAGGAAATAAGGTGTTTTCCAAGGAAGTTGAGTGAATGTTTATGTGTGTGTGTGTGTGACAAACACATACATCTAAAACATCTAACACATACATCTAAAACACATACATCTAAAACAAACACATACATCTAAAACATATATCTAAAGTTTTTTCTTAACTTTTCTTTGGTTCCTAGATATATTGGAAAGAGCATAGATTTTTTTTGTTTTTATTTTTTTTGTCTTTTACTGGAAGAATTTATGGTGTAAAAACACAAAGGGACAAAAGTAGTTGTCTTTGTGACAGTGGAGTTCGATTGTGTCAAGTTGATGGGCTTGGGAGCCCCCGGGGCATTGCTGGAGCACACTCTGGGAGTGTCAGAGAGGGTCACAGAGGCTGCGGGGTCTGTGTCTGGTCCCTGACCTCTTCCTCATGGTACTGCTCTGCTCTGCTTCCCAGCTGCAGCGAAGTAAGCATCTTTCCTCCGACTACGGGAGCCGTGATGTTCCCGCCTTGGAGACAGCTGACTGTGGACTGAATCCCTGCAACTTCTCTTCCTTTAAAGTGTGGTTGTTGGGTATTACGTTTCAGGGATGAGGACGCTGACTAATATAGTCTGGTAACTAAAATGAAGTCCCCAGACATTGACACCCAGACAGATGTGGGTAAAAGAAGAATCCTGAGAATGCTCCTTGGCAGTTAGGGCACAAGATAACAAGCTCACATGTTAAGTTAGTTCTCAAAGTTTGACATTTCATAAAGGCAGATTTATTACAACATGAGACTGGTTTCTTCTCTATAAAATTTGTGTATTTCCTATGTGTTGCAAAAAAGAGCACCTGAACATTGTGTAAACAAATCCTGGCCACTGGCTGATAAAGAGAAGACATAGAGTGAAGGGCAGGAGCAACAGGAAGAGGTTAGAATAATCAGATATCTGTTACAAAGCAGGGGCTACCTGCTGTGCTCACTGTGCTGCATATTCTGGGCTGGCTGTTTTACATGTATGCTTTTTATTACTTTCCTTATTAGCAAAGTCTGGGGGTGGATGAATATTTAGACAGATCTGTGGTTTCCTGAGTTTAAAACAAGAGATGTGGAGGGTTTAATACATTTGACACGGAGCCCAAGCTTCCCACATCTCCATTCAGAACCAGAATAAGGCATTAGTTCAAATTAGACCACTTGGAGAGGTTTCAAGAAAGCATAGAGCATCCACTGTCTCATGCGGTTTGCCTAAGCTGTGACTCTAGATCCATGAACTAATGAACCAAAGAAGCAAGGCTGTGCCAGTGTTCTAGATGTGAATCAAGATTTTTAAATTCCATGCACAGATTATGGACATCTTGCCACCTGTGTGTGGACTGAAAATGAATGAAGTTCAAATGCCTTAGCTTATTTCATTGTATTATAATATTTAAGAAATCACTATGTCTTTACAAATACATATTGAAAAGGAATTAAAAGGTAAACTATTCCCAAAGTCCAAGCAGGTTAACATTACTATTTTATCTTACTCTCTCTATTTTTGCAAATGCCTTATGATCTTTAATTACACAATGTAATCCAAAAGAAAAGCAATATTGATGGAAATCTAATGTATGTTTTAATGTAAGTTTGGTCTTTCTCCCTAGTCAAAGACTTAGTGTTTTCTTGCTTTAGCAGAATATTAAACCTTCTTTTGTCAGAGGATCTCCAGCTATCTAATAGAAAGGTTTTATGGAAATTACTAAATCATAATACTACCTTGAAATGCAACTCAGTTGACATTTATAAATACCTCATGTAATCAAGCACTTTCTAGGTATTGGGGGTCTAATAGATAAGGGGGATTGAGTTTCATGGTCTAGAAAGGAGATAGGTGTTCCTTCAACAAATACAATTTGATAAATACAGTAACAATAGAATGATTTACCAAATAGGAACACATGTAAATAGTGGTAACATAGATGGGGGTAATTCCTAAAATATGCCTAGCAATACCTCTCAGCTGACTCTTGCAGGAGGCTCCCCCTTATAAATACTGCAAATCCTTCAGTAATTTGTGGGTGCATACTAATCATTTAACCACAGCCATAGCTAAGCATCCTCGTAAGTGGGGTGTCAATATAAAGAATTAAAAAATTTCAGCTCCTCCAAATTCAAAGACCCAATCCAAAAATGGGCAGCTGAGATGAA
>NW_004955429.1:6055890-6110071 GCF_000276665.1 Chinchilla lanigera | reverse complement strand
AATAAGCATTGTTAATTCCCTACCACTCTGTTTGTAACTCTGTAATGTCTGTACTGATCCTTTGCTATTTTGTAAAATGTTGTCGGTCTGTTAGTATTTTCCTCCTTTAATTTCTAAAATAAAAAAAAATAAGTGGGGTGTCAAATATTATTAAAGAAACAGCAATAAAATAATTGTCTATCCTTGTTGCTCTACCCAAAATTGCTATTCAGCTAGGACTTAATATTTATCAGCTGCCTACTTTTGATAATATCTCTTTGGCGGGTACTTTCCCTGGTGCATTCTGTTGGGTCACTATTCCTGACAGAGGACTCAAATTAGAGCCCCCAACTATACAAATGAGCACATGGATCATCTGTAAGCATTAAAATGGTTTCTCTCTTCAACACCTGTGTGGCCCTAGATCATTCTCTTTCTTGTTATGAAAATCCTTTTCTGATTGGTATATCGACATTTTTGTGGATATAGACTTTTCCAGGTATCTCACACAAATTTGTACATCTAAGAAATTTTGTTGGTCCTGCCTTTTCTCATTTTATAAAATCTATAAGAATTAATTTCACTAATTGAATGTGTCAAAAAATTCATTTTGTGAATTTACATGATGTAAATATATTTTTGAATAAAAAATTTACAGATTTGATACAATTTCTATTAAAATACCGGTGACATTCTTCAAAGACCTAAAAAGAATCTTATAATTTGTATGGAACTACAAAGAACCTTCAGTAACCAAAAGAAATCCTGAAGAAAAACGTAACAAAACAACAAAAACATAGCAGGATGCGTTATACTACCTGACTAAAAATGACCATAATCAAAACAGCATACTATTGGCACAAAAACAGACACTTGGAGATCAGTGGAACAGAATAGAGCTCAGAAGTAAACCCATACATCTATAGCTAACTAGTTTTCAGCAAAGTTGCAAAGAGATTGGCTGGGAGAAGGGACAGTCTCTTCAATAAATAGTGCCTAGAAAATTGGACATCCACTTAGATAAAGGTGGAATTAGACCCCTGTCTCTCCCCGGTATACAGTGGCTTAAATGTAAGTCCTGAAACTATGGAACTACTAGAAGAAAACATAAAGCAAATCTTGAAATTATGAAACTACTAGAAGAAAACATAAAGCAAATGCTTTGGGACACTGGAGAAAAAAACTTTGAGGCCATAAAAGCACAGGCCACAAAAGTGAAAACAGACAAGTGGGATTTCATATAACTAAAAAAATTCTGCACAGCAAAGGAAACAGTAGAGTAAAGAGGTGATCTGCTGAATGGGAGAAAATATTTACAAACTGTGCATGTGACAAGAAGTTAGATGTGTGAAGAATACAATAGCAACACAAAACAAAACACTCCAAATAATCCAATTAAAAATGGGCAATAGCTCTAAATAGACAGTTTTTCAGAGAAAGACATACAAATGGCCAATAGGCACATGAAAAAGTGCTCAACATCCTGAATCATCAGGAAAATGCAAATCAAAACCACTATGAGATATTATTGCTCTGTAATTAGAATGGATATTTTACAAAGACAAAAAGTAACAAGTGCTGGTGAGGATGTGGAAAAAAAGGAACCCTTGAGCACTCTTGGTGGGAATTAGTACAGCCATGTGGAAAAAAGTATGGAAGATTCTCAAATATTAAAAATATAACTACTATGCCAGCAATTCCATTACAAGGAGTATGGTATAGTCAGCGGGAAGGTAATCAGCCTGTCATGTTTGTGTTCCCATGTTTCCTGAAGCAGTTCTCAGAGTCACCTAGAAACCGAAGCAATCTAAGTGTCCATCAACTGATGAATGGATAAATTAATACAGTACGTACTCAGTACGTACACACAATAGGATACTATTCAGCCAGAAAAAGAATGAAATCCCGTCATTTGTGAGAATTAGCTGAAACTAGAGGTCATTATATTAAATGAAAGAAACCAGGCAGAGAAAGACAAGTCCTCCACGATCTTACTCATGTGTCAGATCTAAAAGCATTGACTCATAGATGTTGAGAGTAGGATGGTGGTTAGCAGAGGCTGGAGAGCGCAAGAAGAAGGGAGGGAGTGAGCTAGGGAAAGCCCAATCAACAGGTACTAAGGAAAGAAGTGTCTATGGCCTACTGTATGCTCTCTGAAGAGGCTGAGGCAGGAGGATGGAGAGCTCGGGAGCCAGTCTGAACTATTTTGTGAAACCTTGTCTTAGTCTCTTTCTCATGGCTGGGGCAAAATACCTAACACCCACAATCTGAAGGAGGACTGGTTTATTTTGGCACACAGTTTTTAAAAGTTTCAGTCCTTAGTTGGCTGGCTCCAAGGCAGAAGGAGCACTGTGGAAGGGTCTGGGTGCAGGACAACTGTCCATGGCATGGTGACCAGGAAGCAGGGAGAGAAGGAGAAGCCAGGGACAGGGGTACACCCCTCCAGATGACACTCTTAGTGCCTCACCTCCAACCAGGCCCCACCTCCTAAAACACCCTCAGCTACTTGACTCATTACTGAGTAAATTCTTTGCTGAGTGTAGCACTCCCGTGATCCAGTCACCTTCCCGAAGCCACCTCTGAACATATGAGACTTCTGGAGGACTTCCTAGATCTAAACCATACCAGTCCTTGTCTCAAAATAAAATACATGGGCTGGAACTGTAGCTCAGCCCTGAGTTCAGTTCCTAGTAACCAGAAAAACAAACAAACACTAGAAGAAAGAACTGTGAATGTTTCACCATAAAGAAGTGGCAGTTGTGTGAGGAGCTACATGGTTACATTAATTTGAACATCACACAATGCAGATGGTGCTTCATAAATATGTACATGTGTATGTGTCAGCTAAAAAGTTAAAAAGAAAAAGAAACATTGGAATACTTAGAGAGACTAAATTAAGTTTTCTTTTGGTAACCATTTTAAACAAAAGTTAGAAGTTAGTAAATGAGATTCCTAGGGGTTGTGAATCAAACGTTAGTTAGTAACAACAGTGATGCTCCTGGTACCTTTTATGATTTTCCCCGATCTTCCGAGGGAAAGGGTAGAGCAGATTGGCTGGGTGTGGCCGGAAGTTGGTTTAGGGAAGTAAGATTCCGCTGTGAGCAGCAGCTGTCCTCATGCTCCGTGGAACTCACCCCCCAGTGCCAGACACAGAGCCAGCGTCAATGGGTATTGAATTAATGAATGAAAGACAGGTAGATCTGAGCAGTTTCTTAGTGGGAGCATTAGAAGACAGGGCCACATCTAACATTTAAGAATGTTTAGTGCAACGGCCAGAACAGAGAACAATGTATGTATTTTTGTTTTGATTTGGGAGGTTGTAAGATAAATTTCTCCTTGAAGATGTAAAATCCAAGAGCAGTTCTAAAAGTATTTTTATTTATTTAAAAATTATTTAATGATTTGAGTGGTGAGAATAGCTATTTCAAAAGTGTGCATTACAGGTAGTTTGAAAACTGCAGATTAATAAGGGGTAAACCAGGGACGGGGCTGTGTGGGAGTATAACAGAAAATGTGCCCCCCACCTCAGACAGTATACTTCAGTTTTTTAATTGCCCAGCTAATAGCTCCTGTTGCGGTTCCAGTTGCTTCTGTCTCCTAGGCTGTGACACATAGCTTGTGATGCATATTGTAAGAACAAATCTCCAACTGACAAGCTGTTCTGCCTCTGCACTTCCTGCTTACTTAGACTTAGATCACCAGAGAAAAGGGCCTGATAGTCTGGGAATGATCCCGATCAGGGCCCATTGACCTAAAATAAATCTGCCTCCAAATCCTGGGTGTCATTTTGGTTTTTCTGCATGCCGCTGCAGAAGATAGCTAAAGGGTGATGGGCTACTGGAGAAAGGAAAATTTTTCTCACTCAGAGGGGAAAGAATAAGTAATGGAGGGGTTGGGGTAGTTAAGGATATAGAAAATTTCAGGCGTTGGAAAGGTTTGACCATTAAAGTTCTGCCCCTCTTCCTCAGTATAAGGATGTGATTAAACCAGGTGCAGTGGTGCACACCTCTAATCGCTGCACTCAGGAGGCTGAGGCAGGAGGATCGCTGTGAGTTTGAGGCCAACCTGGGCTGCATAGCAAGACCCTGTCTCAAAATAAAATAAAAAAAAAAGATGCGAGCAATTGGTGTCTTCCTTCCACTTTGTGTAAGGATGGGAGGAAAGAGAGAATAGGAGAGTACAGGATATTGCTAGAAATATATATAATAAATATATATATATTTATAAATAAATATAAATATATATAATTTATCAGCACAGATAGTCCAATAGGCTAAATAGTCTTTTTATCCAAAGACAAGCAAGTAAGAAACTACAAAATCTATTTGATGCCACACCGTTCTGCTCTGAAATCTCAACAACTTGACCAAAACCAGGTGGGATTTTATAGAAGTGAGTTTTCCGACCATGCGGAGGGATGAAGTCCACAATGCTACACTGTGCTGGGCTTTGGTCGCTGCTAGTGAAGAAGGAAGCCAACGCTCGTCAAACCGCCTCTGATTTGTGAAGGTCCTGTTTCCGCTTGGTTAGAAGAGGGTCACTGCGTTGCTACTGTAGAAAGAATAAGGAATGGGGAATCTCACTCATTTTAAGCTTAACTTTATCACCGGGTAAAGCCTGGTTTTTTAATGGCTGCAAAGGAGTCTTCCCACCACTTGGAAGTAGCCCTTCTCACTGGCCCATACTCACATTTTTTGTGGCACTAGTAAACTTCCTTAAAGCCTGAATTTACTATATAAAGATAATGACTTTATAATTAAGTAAAACACTACATTAAAAGATTAATTAAGAAAGTACCAGGTAGTGTGTTGAAATATAAATTCAGTCAGAAACCTGCTATTAAATCATCAGGATATTTACTATAACTATGTCATTAGATGTTTATTGCTACCCTATCCCCTCAGCTGCAACTAAAGTCCTGTAAGCCAGCACAGTACCTGGAGTATTGGAAGGCACTCTATGATATTTACTTTATAAATGCGTGGATAATTCATTCATAAAAAGTCTCTGTCTTCTGACTATCTCCTACCTCGCTGTCATCTACTTATGCAGCATCAAGGAGGCAATATGTTCTGAGAAATGGGTCCTTAGGTGACTTCATTGTTGTGCAAATGTAATGGAGTTCAGGATCATAGCTATGGCAGAAGGGGATACGTCTGGCTGGTGAGCAGTAGCTGCCACTGATTTCTACATTCATGGTTCTTAATCCCTTAATTTGTTTCTGGGTCAGTTGCCCATGTTGCTATGAGGAACACAGCAGTACAAAGTCAATGAAACACAAGGGAACACTTTGCAATCAGGGGACACGGTCAGTACAAGATAGAAGGGGCTACTGCCCACATAACATGGCAAACAGCTGTAAACCTGCATCCTTGTGAGTAAAAGTATACTCTGAAATAACGGTTGCAAGCATAGTGCAGTGAGTCCATAAGGCTGGCCTGCACCCTTCAAACTTAGCAAGTTTGTTAAAGTTGTTCTGTGGAATTATTTAACACACTGGGTCTCAAGTGTCTGTGTGTATAGGAATGGCTGGAGAGCTTGTAAAATTTATGGATTCCCAGCCTTGACTTTGGAATTTCTAAGGGAAGGTTTGGGATCTGCATTTTAACAAGATATTTGATGGTTCTGTGAAGGTGGCCCCAGACCTCATTTTGGGAAACACATTCCTCTTTGGATCCAACCAGCTGAGCTCTGCTTTGACAAAGAAAGGGTTGCTGGTTTGCAATGAGGAAAATGCTGGAGATGGAAGTTGTCTTTTCCTCCATAAGAGATTCTGATTAGTGGCCACAGGAGGAATTTGAATGAAATGGAACGGAAAAATGCTCTTAAGCTATCTTTCCCTCCCAGACGTTATGAAAGACGATACATCTCAGAAAGAGCTGTTTTCTTAGTGAACATGGGGTTATCAATTACAAATAGTCGTTGTCACTGAACCCTCAAGGTCCTGGCACAGTACGATGGTTCATGTCAGTACAGAGTGAGGTGCTCATGGCTTAGCAAATCCGCTTTACTGAGGGGGTGATGGCTATGCTGAAGGGACGCCTTGGCATTAAAGGGAGACAGTGTTTCTTCCTGGACTTACGCTGACAATTACCAATGATGTAGTTATTTTATTGTATAGAGAAGACCACTGCAGCCCTGTTCATAACTATTTCTCTAATTTACATAGTGTGTTGCTTTAGAAGAGCAATAGTCATAACTTTTTAGTTTAAAAGAGAACACATTAGGGCTTGAGTGTAGCTCAGTAGTGGAGCACTTGCCTGGTAGGTACGAAGTCCCAGGTTCAATCCCAGTGTGCAAAAACTAAATAGAGCAAAACATATTGTGTTACCTTTATGACATCAATATTTGACAATTTATAAAACGTAAATTAGACAGCTGTGTAGGTGATAATACAAATTTTCTTTGTAATTAATATACAAAATAAAGTAAAAGTCTTATTTGTGAACTTCAAAACATAAAACAAATCAATTAGTTTGTTACTTTCCTAGTAAATGAAACTCTCAACAAATACTCAATAAAGAATAAGAAAATATTACTATCTTTTTCAGAAGGCCTTGATTTACCTTTCTGATAAAAATTTAACAGGTAGAATAATATAAATCGTTGCTTTTTTTCTTTTTTCCTCCATAATTAGGTATTTCTAATTTCCACAGTAAATTCCCCAAGAATTTCAAACTAACACTGTTGATTTGTCCTGAATCTAAAAGGAGTATATATTCATTTTTAAAATTAAAAAAATTCAGAAAAGTATAAAATCAAGTCTCATCTACAAGCTATAGTTAATAATTTACTATATTTCCAATCTTGTAAATTAGTATATATAAAATTATATATTTTGAGTCACAAAATACACACAATTAAATGTTTCCTAACAATTATTTTTACTTACTGGTCATTTTACCTAGCTATTTAATATTCCTTGAAAATTTAATTTTAAATTTGTTCTCCAGTTTCCTACTTAAATTACAGAGCCACCACAATTTTGTCTCAGCAATAGGAAAGCTGACAAATAGATGTGCTGGTCATTTTACCTAGCTATTTAATATTCCTTGAAAATTTAATTTTAAATTTGTTCTCCAGTTTCCTACTTAAATTACAGAGCCACCACAATTTAGAGAATAGTTTCCAAATTTTTTATTATTTTATTATTTTTATCTTTTTATTCCAAATTTACTATTAAATTTAGTTTCCAGGTTTTTTTCCTAATATGCAATGGGGTGAAAATATTTTCTTAGCTGGTCTCAGAGTTCTGTGTAGACAGGAAATGATCTTATTCAGGAAACTACAATTATGAAATGCTTTTTGTGGTCAAAAGAACTTTTAAGAAAATGAATAACAAGTCCACTTTTAAGGTTTTGTACTGTGGTTTTACAAGGTCTCCCTCACCTCGTCCAGCGTAATAAACTGCATACCTTATCTGTGTGAGTGGGGTGGGGAGGAGTCAAGGAGAGCGCTTGAGTTAGGGCTGAGGTGGACAGCAAGGAAGAAAACTGCTACCGTGCTGCACAAGTGAGATCAAGCGTTGGCACATGCGCTGGAATGATAACAAGAATGCGAGTGCCCAAGCATTTACAGAAACATCAGAGGAGGGCACTATACTTCTCTAAGGATGTGGAACTGAAGGTTCTGGCCAGTGTAATTTTAATCTTAAAAGGTTGAGATAACCTCAGCTGCCACATATGAAATAAATAACACTGACAAAATAACATAGAGTTAGATTTTAGATGTTGATTCAGTGGAGAGTTTGTCTCCTCATTTTGGTGATTTTAGCCCATATATGTGTTAACACACCTTTTTCATGCTTTCAGTTAAAAGATACTCTTCCTACTCTTTAAAAATTGATTGGTTTTATTTTTTTATTTTGCTTTATTTATAAGGACTCTATTTTGTTCCTTATACATTAGAGTGGTTAGGAAGTCGTGTATTGTCATAGGTCAGGCTCTCTGAGAGACAGATGTAGATTTTCAGGCGGAAAGTATGCAGAGGAACAGCATCTATAAGGGGGTGAAGGAGGGAAGATTGCACTGAGCGAAGAGCTGAATTGTGATGCAGTTGCAACAGGTTTCTACCAAACCTACATGGAGCTCTGAGCCTGGGGGCCTTCTAGGATGTTCCAGTATAAGGTGTTGGAGGGAGGAGGTGGACAAGTTGGGGGAAAGCTATGTATTTATACTACTGCATTGGCTAGTCACGGATGCAGGCAGAACTTGCAGCAGGGCTATGTCCTAGGAATGAGGAAGCTCCTCTAACTGAGGGCAATTCCTAGAGAGAGGTGTCACGTGAGCCTTGAGCAGGTGCCATCTATTTGTCAGCTTTCCTGTTGCTGAGACAAAAACAGCTGACAGTTGCAACTTCAAGGAAGAGAAGTTTATTTTGGCTTACACTTTCAATGGGGTTAGTCCATGGTCACCTGACTTCAAGGCACAAACAGCATAGTGAAAGCACATGTAGAGGAAATCTGCTCATGTCAAGGTAGCCAGAAAGCAGAGGGAGAAGGGAGAAGCCAAGAATAAATCCTTCCAATGAACCCTGTGACTCACCTCTCCAATCAGGCTTCATCTCCTACTGGCACATGAACTCATGAATAGATTAATCCATTAATGGGTATGATGCCTCCATGATCCAATCACCTTCCAATGGCCCCCATTCTGAACACATGAGACTTCTGAGGGAAATTTTAGGTCTAACCCATAACATTCTGCTTCTGGGCCCCAAAAAGTTCCATCTCATTAAGCAAAATGCATTTAATCCATCTCTAAACGTCACCAAAGTCCTAACAGTTCCAGTGTCACTGAAGCGTCCAAATCCAAAGTCTTTTCTGAGATGCAAAGCCAACTCTTAGTGGTGAACCTGTGTAAAGATAAGAAACAAGTCAAGTACTTTCAGCATACAGTGGCACAGAGTGAGCATTCCCATTCCAAAAGGAAGGAATAGGGGAATAGAAAGGATTGAGATCAAAGCAGAAATGAAATCCAACAAGGCTATCATTAAGTCCTGTAGTTCCATGCCCAGCACCAGGGGCAGGTTGTGGTGAGATGTGAACTACAAAGGGCTCCCATGGCCCTGTCCCTACGGCATTGCCAGTTGCAGTCCTTCTGGCCTTCTTGGGCAAGCTCCACTTATGGCTTTCCTTGGCAGTGTTCCATGTTCTTGGCATCTCCAACTTCCCGGGGTCTCCCATGCCCCTTGAGCTTTACTCACAGTTTCACTTACTGCTTTTTCAGGGTCTTCCTGCTTGGCCTCTCAGGCCTTCTTCTGAAATCTGGATGGAAGCCTCCATGAGCCCATAACTCTTACATTCTGAATGCCTGTAAAGCCAGCACCATGTGGATGATCCCAAGGTCTGCTGCCAGTTTAAGCAGTAGCCTGGCCCTTTTGGACCATGCTTATAGTGAATTCTGAATGCATGAGATTTTGGGGAGTATTTTAGTTTAGTTTAGTTTTTTGCTTTTTGAGACAGGATCTTGCTGTGTAATTCAGCCTGGTCTTAAACTCACTATGTAGCCCAGGCTAACCTTGAACTTATGGAGATCCTCCTGCCTCAGCCTCCAGAGGGCTGGCATTACAGGCATGTGCCACCATGCCTGGCTGGGTGAGTGTTTTATTTCTAAACCATAGCACAGCACTCCCAGCAGCTGAAAGAGCAAACAATTCTGTTCTGAAGAAGGGGTCTGACCGCTACACATAATTCATTATTTTTCTATTATCCCTTACCTGTAGTTAAAAATACCTGGGATTATGTTCTGTGATTTAATTGTCAGTGATTTTATTTTACTGGAGAGAGTTATGGGTTTGGTTTTGGGTCAGATGCAAAACTGGGCAGGATTTTATTTCTTTATTTTTCTTCTTTATATAATCTGGCATTTTGGACTCACATAAGTAATAGAGCTGTGTTGTCATGTTTCTGCATTGTTTAACTTGTCCTTAGAATTATTTTTGTCAGTAGTGCTACATTTTGTAACCACTCCAATATCTATATAGATGTAACTGTGTTTAAACTCAGAAAGAATAACTATTAATTTTCTTTACTGCCTTGAGGCAACAGATAAATGAATGCATAAAAACCTCAGAGTGAATGAAAATTGCACCTGATTTGCTGATTAACCCTGAAGCCAACATTTCCCAAGCTAATATTTTAAATGTCTGATTATGGAAGTTGCATTTTAATGGATTCCCCTGCCTTTGATCTCTTAAGAAGGTGACTTGGTGTTGTAGTCAGTGTGTTTAGTAAAAGCTAGAACAGATTCCAGTTCTTCCAATCTGAGAGGGAGATAGCAACAAAAAGAAACAGACTGGAATCACATTGTCCATATTTCATTCTTCTACCAGCCTGGATGAACTCAAGAAAGCTCTTTGGTCAGAAACATCAATCACAGCATGGTTAGCAGCCCAGGCCATGCAAGACTGTGAGATCAGCTATGATCGTTATGAGAGCAACTCCAGAATTTACAGGCATAAGGCAGGGTCTGCACCTTGCCTTTACCTCTTGTGTGGTATCATCTTTTCAACAACAGATCACCAAATCTGTGGTCACATCCATTCTTTCAAATGGGGAATGCTGGGCTGAAGTTATATCAGATGGAATCAAAAGTGTGATTCAAGAGCATGAAGGCATATAAATTAGGGAGTTTATATGTCATGCTCTGACAGTGAGATATCTTTCATAAAATATGTATTATTGGAGAAGTCCAAAGCATTGATTTCCAGAAGTAGACTCCAGTGGGGTTTCAGACAGTATGCAGGTTACTATGCTTATCAGTAGTAACTTGGGTTTATTTCTTTATTTCTTTATTGTGGCACTGGGAATTAAAACCAGGGTCTTTGTACTGAGCTGTATCTGTAGCCATTTTTTACTTGTTATTTTGAGACAGGGTCTCACTTAGTTGCTGGGTTGCCTAGGCTGGGCTTGATCTCGCTTTTCTTCTGCCTAACTTTCCCACAGTGCTTGGATTATAAGTGTGTGCATCATGCCTGGTTTACTTTCAATTTTTGAATTAAATTATTTTAAAATAAAAACACAAATAAATATACATATTAATGGGGTACTGTGTGATATTTTACTACATGTATACATGGTGTAATCAGATTAAACGCATCCATATACCTCAAAATCACTTTTAAAAATCCCGTCTTCTAGCTTTTTGAGATATGTAGTACCCAGTAGCTAGCTACAGTCACTCTATTGTGCAATAGAAACTCTTGGTCCTAACTATAACTTAGTATTCATTGATCAGACTTTCCTCACCCATCCTTCCCCATTTTTCCCAGCCCCTGGTAAACATCGTATTATGCTCAGTTTCTTTGAGACAAACTTTTTCTTTTAATATTTCACATATGAGTGAGACCATGTAGTACTTGTCTTTCTGTACCTGACTTATTTCATGTAACGTAGTGATCTCCAGTTCCACCTATGTTACGGCGAATGATAGGATTTGATCTTTTTGAATGACCAAATGCCATTCTCTTGTGTACACATGTACCACATTTTCTTTATCTGTTATCAGATGGTAGACACTTAGGTTTACTTTAAGGGGGGATTTTAGCTACTTGACTGGATGGAGATACTATGTACAGTACTTGTACCATGTAATATGGTGATGTCATATATAAGGTTTTAGATCATTTTTATGATCTTCTATGTCTAGGATCTACCATGGCAGACTAAGTTAGATACAGTCTAATGCAAGGGGTGACACCTGTATTAAAAATGATACAATACCTCAACATTCAGATCTTTTAAATCCTTCCAACCTATGAAGATTTAAATCCCTCAGGCTTGCACTGTTTTCAATGGTTAAATATATAAATAACCTTGCAGAGAAATTATATTTTATTTTGTTTGTTTTTTTTCCCAATTGTAATGTATAGGCATTATTCATATCTGTCAATATTTGCTTTCTATTAAATGTTTAAAAGTTCTTGATACTATACATTATTTAGGCTCTAATTAGATAGAAATAATCAAAATTTCTATACATTTTCTCTGAATCCAATATGCCTTATTAATCCAGCAGCTCTTTACTGACTAGAAATCCACCAGTAACATGACTTGAGAGCTGATGACAAGGAGTGTGATGCCTATGTGAGTAGTTTCGTCTGTCCTTAGAATGCCCTTTTCTATTTCCATGTGAATCTCATCACATAAAGATTGAAGCAATTAATTAGGCAATTTGTAAGTAATTCCTTCTGACAAGCCAGCTACCTTCCTTTAGCAAAAGTATAAGATGAGCAATCTAGAGGACATGTATTAAATTCACTAATTAAATTAAATGCAAAACCAAGGACCTCTAGGGGTCATGTTTCTTTTGTAAAGCAAACAGACATTTTGTAATTAATAACTAGATTGCAGTCATTCATTTAATTATAAATAGTGCCTGACTTTAAGGGTAACTTTGTAAAAATAACATTAAATATCAACTGTACTTGCATGTGGTGCCTGAAAATTTCTACAATTACATTTTCAGATGGAAATTTCCTTGTGGATGTTATCAATGAGAAAAAGTTTCTTGGAGTTAGTAGACTTCTCCCTTATTTTTCTCAATCTCAGAAAAGAAAATATACTGATGAGTGCTTGATGAATAGTAATATCCTTGCCATGCTGGTGGTGTGACAAGAATGTCACTCGCCACTTACAGGATATGTCATCATACAGGAGGATAATTATTGTAATCTACCCCTGTGGCAGAGAAAGCATACCCTAGGCTTTCTAATGTAGTCAAGTGGGTAATGTAGTCAAGTGGGTCCTATGTAGTGGGAGCTGAAAATCACTGCATGGCTTTCTTCTCCAGAAGCATCTTTCTATTGCCTTCCTATAGACATGGCAACATTTCTATTTGGGCTGATACACCTTATGTTCAGTCGAAATAGTGGCAAGTGAGTGTTGAATACTAATGCTTCTCAACTTATGATGGTGTGATATTCCAATAAATCCACTGTAAGTTGAAAATTATTTACATCAAAAATGTGTTTAAATCTCTAAACAACATTGCTTAACTTAACCTACCTTTAGTGTGCATAGAACATTTATATTACCAAGATCTGGGCAAAATCATCTAATACAAAACCTGTTTCATAAAAAAAGAATAGCTTGTGCAATTTATTGAACATTCTACTGAAAGAAAGAAATAGAAGAGCTATTTGGATATACTTTCACATTATCCTAACCATGAAAAATCATAAGTTGAGCTGTCTTTGATTTGGGCACCTTCTGTTTGCAGATCTGAAATTCAGAGTGGAGATTTGAGTTGGTGCTATGTCCTTCAGCATGAAGATTTCTTGAGAAGGGCTGGAGACAGTATTGAAGGATAGAGTGCTTGCTTAGCATGCATGGTAAGTGTTCCAAGTACATTTCAGTTTGGTGAGGCTAACCTATGATATTTGCTAGGTTAGGGGTATTACGTACATGTTTGACTTGAGATTTTCAACTTACAATGGGGTTATTACACATAACCATTGTGAGTGGAGGAGCAGTCTCATGCAACACTTACTTGCAGAGTTGACCATGCACCGTTGTTTTCCTTGAATATAAATGTATGTTAGACAAAATAGAATGGCTGCTAAACAAAGGACCCTGGATTCAGTTCCCAGCACCACAAGAAAAAAAGTCTTCCTGTATGGCTTGTGTCTGGATGTCCCTCCAAAGCCTCATGCAGTTATAGAGGGTGGACTTTTCAGAAGTAGCTGAATCTAGAGTGTATGATTGATTCATGGTCTAATGCTCTGATTAAGGGAGTGGGTGCTATACTGGCCCTAAGGTGGGTAACTTGCATATGATATAAGGGACAAGAAAGCTTGTCCCCTCCCTCTCTCTCTTACTGCTTTTGTTGTCTTCACCATCATGAACTGTTTCCCCTCTGCCATGTTCCATCCTGCCTTGGAGCCATCCAATTATGGACTGAAACCTCTATAAACTGTGATCTAAACAAGCCTTTTCCCCTTTAACTTTGGGGTTATATCTGAGCAATGAGAGAAGAGTAACTAAGACACCCTCAAGGAGAGTAGGTGAAAGGCAAAGACAAGTTGTTCAGGTCAGGCTCTGAGAAATATTAGTGTCAAAGTGGCAGAGGAAGAAGAAGCATGTGTGACAGAGTGCATGTGACTGATCAGAGAAGGGATGCTCAGCAAAGGAAGAGCAGTCATAGCAATCACTGGAGGAGAGACACTGATGCTTTGGGTTTAGAGTCCCCAAGAGAAGGTGGCCTGGAGGGGAGCAGCAGCAGCAGTAAGCAGAAGTTTCTGGCAAACAGGGGATCTGAAAATCAACTTGCTACGCAAATGTGCTTAGGGCTGGGTCTGAATCACCCCAGGGAGCACCTCCTTCCTGTCCCAGAGGACAGAACTGGGACTGTCTAACCCACATGAGCAGATCAAGGTATATTTCAGCTTGCAGCCTCAGTGGAAACTTTAGGAGATGTAGACAGACATGAGGTTAAAATAGGAAAGAACACAGCACCAAGTTTAGAATCAGAGAAACAACTAATCAGAGAAACAGCAGTGAGGACAAATTGTACCCAAGCTGGGGCAGAGGATTGCTGCTCTCCAACAGGAATAAGCGCCACCCCAGACAATGCAGCCACTGTGCCTGCCTGGCACCAGTGTGGCCAAGTTCCAACCACCAGGAAGGCCTTTGCATCTGAAGTCTCTGTTAGGTCTGGTAAGTAAAGAGAAGGAAAAGTTTATATGTAAATCAGTGAGTAAAAAAAGATTAGAAACCAGGTCTAAACTGAAAATCTAAATAGTTCCTTAATTTCAAGTTCCACAGCAAGTAGAATAATATATTAGGGAACTCAGAAGCAAAATTGTCATACAAACAGTACAGTCATGAAATGCTTAATATTGGGGATGTTTTCTAGAATTGTGTTCTTAGACAGTTTTGAAATGTGTTAGTCAGCTTTCCATTACTAAAACAAACACCTGAGACAATCAACCTGGAAAAAGGAAAGGTTTCATTTGGTTCATGGCTTATGAGGGGTCAGTCAATGGTTAGTTGGCTCCATTACTTTGGGGCCTCTGGTGAGGCGGCACATCATGGCAGGAGCATGAGGCAGAACTAAGCCTCTCATTTCATTGCTGGAGGCAAAAGAAAGAAAGAGGAAGCAGCTGGGTTACACAGTCCTCTTTAAGGTTATCTCAGTGACCTAAGGCTGCTCATCACTAGGACCCACCTTTTAAAGTTCCCACCATTTCCCTGTAGCGCCACTTGGGGAGCCAAGCCTTTGCGACATAGATCTTTGTGGGGGTCTTAAGAACCATACTATAGCAGTCATTGTGTGAACATCATGGAATGTTCTTACATAAACTAAAACAGCTATAGTGTCATCAGTGATATAGTCTTATGGGATCACCATCATATATGTGCTTCATTGGTTGAAATGTTATGCAGCACATGACTCTATTTTGATTTTCATCTAAGAAGAAGATGATAGATAACAAAGGAATTCTTACAGGCTACTCATACTATTGAAAAATTGATTTTTAAAGAAAGCTATTCTGGTAATTAGTGAAGAATTCAGTTATGAATTGGATGATAATTATATAGAAATACATAAAGTCAATTTACACAGATATACACAAAGAAACAATACTGGTTATTAATGTGCTCCTTTAATAAATATTTATTGATGGTCCACATTTTCTTGGCATTGGCTGGAGCCCTAAGCATTCAGTGGTGAGCCAGGTCTCACGTGGATCCTGTGTTCACAGGCAAATGACTAGCTATAGGAGACAGACATTAGTCAAAGAAATTGTAAAACTAAAATAATTATAAAACTCATTATTGTAAAACTAAAACCACATGAAAGAATGTTATATAGAAGAATGTTATATAAAAGAATATAATAGGAAATAGGTCTCCCTATAAAAATAAAATTATAGTAGATGTACTTCTACTATAATACATGGATAAAATCATGAGAAAAGATTTTGCTAAGAAATTGCCAATTGTAAACAGAGAAGACATGTACAAAGGCTCCGTGGCATGAAGAACATGACCCATGAGAATTTGTCTGAAGATGTAGCATGATGAAGAGTTTTATCTTTATTCTTAGAGCAATGGAAAGTGCTGCAGAGATTTAAGTAGAAGAGATACATTCTCAGAATTAAGTTTCCAAAATATCAGTTTGGATCTCAATGGAAGAGAGGAAGAAGGGTTTGTTACGAGCAGTGCAGAGTCCAGGCCATTACAGGAAGAAACTACTCTAGTCATATACACAGGGAGTATGGTGGTGGCATGGGCTAGGGTGGAAAATGGATTTGAGTGACGTTTAGGAGATAAAACCAACAGGGCCAGCTATTAGATTCAGGGAGAGAGAATGGAAGGGAAGAGTAAGTCCTAGGTCTCTGGTGTATATCACAGGAAAGATGGTGGTGTCTTTTACTGAAAGAAGGGGAGTAGATGAGAACCATGGATCAATTGCAGACTAGTTTTGGAACTGTTGGTGTGCCTTCGAGACATTGCATGGAGAAGACAAGCTGACAGGTGGACAAATGATTCAGAGACACTGACGGAAGTTCTGCTCTAGAGAAATGCATTTGTGAATCGTCTGTGCAGTCTGTAGTTGCTAAGCATTCTTAGCAAGAGCACAGGAAAGAGAAACAACAAGCCTGGTGCTGTGTGCAATTACAGGCATGTAATTGCACAATTACATGCCTGTAATTGCAGCTGCTTGGGAGGCTGAGGGAGGAGGATTGCAAGTTAGCAAGACCCGTCTCAACATAAAATATAAAATGTTTGGAATGTAGCTCTATGGTAGCATGTGCAAGACCCTGGGTTTAACCTGCCTAGTATGTGCGAGACTGTGAGTTCAACCCTCAACACTGCAAACATTAAAAAACAAAATGGTAAAGCTAACAAAGCATGTTGAATATTTAATGACCAGTTTTGTGTAAAGGAAAAGTGATAGTGGAATTAGGGTGGGGAACCAGAAGAATCCTGTCACTAAGACTCAGAAAAGAGAGTATTTCAAACAATAAGGGTGTGATAACAGTGTAAAATACCTCTGTGCAGCTGCACATGGGGGGGACTGTGAAGTGTCCACTGAATCCAGGGACATATAGGTAACAGGGACGTTGGAAAGACGGGTTTTAATGGACAGTTGAGAGGAGGCAAGAGCGAAGAGTTGGGGAATATGTAGGAAAGAGCAGGAAGTGCTTTTAGATAGAGGAAGGCAACTGAGAAGGAGGATCATTAAAGGGGTGCAGTTGCCAAGGAAATGTCGATAGTTAGTCTTGATTTATCAATTTGATGGGGTGGAGAGATTAGTAAAGAGAACTTTTGGGTGTATCAGAGTGGGTCACTGGGCATGACCTTGGGGACTATATCTGGTCCTTGGCCTCTTCCTCTCTGGTGCTGTGACCCTGCTCTCTGCTTCCTGGCCGTGAACTGGCCATGAACTGAGGCTTTGCTCCACTATGCCCTTCAGCCATGAAGCTTCTGCCTTGGAGCCAACCAACCATGGACTGAACACTCTGAAACTGTGAGCCAAATTAAACCTCTCCTCTTTTAAATTGTGGGTGTCAGATGTTTTGTTCCGGCCACAGGAAAGCTGATCAGTACCAGATAGGGGGGAAGGCTTTGCAGCCAAAATAGAGGGATATATACTGAGGGTGTTCAGTATCCAGACAATGGGAGCCCCAACCCCATGTTATAGCTGAGATTAAGGGGCGCAGTGCAAAGGTGTGTGTATATATAGAGAGGACAGCTGTCACTCAAGGAGAGGAAATCTTTGCAGTCATGTCTGTGGGAAGGAGAGTGAGTTAAACAGAGAAACACGGTAAGCGGATCTGTCTGAGATGCATTTTGTGCATTTATAGTGAAGCCAGTGTGTCCTGCTCTGCACCTTTCTTCAGCCAACTTCAGCTTCTTGTAACTGGGATGAAGGAAGGGGTGAAGTTTCCCAGAAGAATGAAACAAAAATGTTCAAAGGTTAAGGGAGCATTGTGGAAGGACTTATGCCATTGCCGAACTCTGAGCTCTGCTGGATGAGGAAGAAAGAGACAGCAGGACGAGGTCACTGTGTGGTCAGACTGAGGTGGACCAGTGGGCATGAAGTCCTGACTGACTGAAGACTGACTTCCACAGGAGCTGCTGAGCCAGCCAGGGAACAGGGACTGAGTGGTGCTCAGAGGGTGTCTACATGCCTGACTCTGAAGGTGAGGCAGAGGCAGGCAAGGGCCAGACCCAGCCCATAAGCACAGGGACATGTGACTACAGGTAGGTGGAGGGAGCTACTACAGACAAGGACTGGACAATCACAGCCCCATGTCATGTGGTTGTCTTGTGGGCAGTGAGGTGCTGGAAATGACAGCTGGGCTTGGAGGCCACATGTTACAAGTTTGATAAATGACAAGGAAAGGAGTGAGCAGGAACTAGACAGAAGACAATGATTAGAAAGAGCGGGAGAGCTGAAAAGAAAAGTAGGATTTTTGCAACAGGAGGCAAGAGCTGTGAATGGAAGGAGAAAGTAAGAAGGACAACAGTCTTTGCGCTCGGGTGAATGTGGAGAGGACCAAGTTTGAGGTCAAAGGAAGATGTGTCTTCAGGGAAGAGGCAGGTTCCATTAGAGGCAAGAGGAATGCAGGAAGCACAGGAGAAGGGAGGAGTTGGGCGTTTTCTCCTGATGGCAGAGGGGGAGGGGCTGGGAGGCAAATCTGGCCAGAAGTACAGGATATTCTTCCCATAAACACAGGCAGGAAAGAAGGGAAAATCCCTTCCTGCTATAGGTCAGGAAGTGGGGAAATGTCCTTAAGATCAGAATGGAATGAAGAGAAAGAAACCATTAACCACCATCCTCTACTAATGTTTTAAGCCAAATAAAACCAAGAACAGGACTCTGTAATAGAGGACTTTCAATTTGAAGATGAATTTTTCTAGGGTTAGATGATTCTCTTAATATTTAACCTTAAATAAACATTTACCTGGCAGCTAAAAATGCTTGTGCCCTACTTAAAAAAAGCCATATTAAATATATATTAATACATATTAATTAATATGCACAAAATACAAGCAGGCCAATTTAACCATCTCTTGGCTTTCTCTCCTGATTGAGCAACCTCAGTCTCTGACTTTTTTGCATAGGCCTTCTTTTTTAATCCTGATTAAATTTGGGGACAGGATGTCTGCCATATTCTCGGTGTCCTTCTAACCAGGGGTACACCCAGAGCTCCAGGAAAATTTGACTCTTTCTAAATATTACAGGAGGATGATCTCACCATTCCCCTGGACACTTGTTTTGGCAGCCTAACATAGTGCAATTTTAAAAAGTGGTGTTAGGGCTGTATTCAGCTTATCTATTTTCAT
Organism: Chinchilla lanigera; assembly: GCF_000276665.1. Taxonomy (NCBI): domain Eukaryota; kingdom Metazoa; phylum Chordata; class Mammalia; order Rodentia; family Chinchillidae; genus Chinchilla; species Chinchilla lanigera. The sequence continues at coordinate 6,090,792 of NW_004955429.1, read as the reverse complement.
TGCTGGCTCCTTTGGAGATATGTTATAGCCAGTCACTTCCCATCTTCTATTTGTGTGGCTGTTTTCCCCTCTCTTAAGGATACTACTATGCTGCATTTTTGTTCTATGAACTTGAAAAGGTGTTCTGACCATTTCTTTCATTTAGAGGGCTCTTCTATAAAGTTTTTAGCAGCAACCTGGGGCTGGTATTCCCACTCCTCCACAGAGGGAGTGACTAATGTGCTCAGAGTCTCTTTTATGCCAGTGCTGTGTGGAGGACTTCTGTTTGCCAACATTTTCAGCTGCAGTTAGCATCTGCCAGTCCCAGGCTGCTGCTTTTCATGGCAGGCACTTTCTGTGGAAGTTGGGCCTTGGCCATCTTGTTTTAGGCCTTAATCATCATTCAGTGAATCAATTCCTTAAGGTTTTAAACCTGAGATCAAACTTTTGTAGACATTACTGTCAGAGAGTGCTATCACCAAGTTAATACGTACAGACACAAAAACAATTTTTAAAGCTAAAATCAGCATCTTAATCATTACTTCTTTCAGGTTCTTGTACATGTTTTGTATGTCAAGATGTAGCCTGTCCTAGATCAGTCTATAGGCCTGTGAGATGATAGGTTATTTTATTGTTTTGGTGGTGCTGGGGGTTGAACCCAGAACCTCACACACAAGGTGAACATTAACACTGACCTCCACTACAGAGAGGAAGAGTATCATTAAGTAGTGAATGAAAGACTGAATGTAAAGAATGCTGGAGGGAACATACCACAGCAGATTCAAATTCTCCCAAGCTAGGGTGTGTTGGTTTTCCATTTCTGTGAAACAATACCTAAGAAAAACAAAGGAAGAAGTTTATTTGCGGCTCATGGTTTCAGAAGGTTCAGTCCATGGTCTGCTGGCTCCATTGCTATGGGTCTGTGGTGAAGCTGTGGGAGTTTTCTTTCACCTCATGGTGGCCAGGAAGAGAGAAAAAAGAGAAAGGAAGGGCCCAGGCACAAAATATACTCTTCAAAGGCCCTTAGTGACCCATCTTTTCCAACCAGACCCCCCCTCCTAAAATGTCTGCTATCTTTCAACAGTGCTACAAACTGGGGACATACCTTTAACCCAGGATCATTGGGGGGATATTCCAGATCAAACTATAATGCAGTGCTGGTTTCTTTCTGTCCCTGTTCTAATGGATGCCAGTTTATCTTTATTACTTTCCTTTCCTTCTCATGCTTCCTTTATTTACATATACATTTTGTTTCCCCCTTGCAACTATAGGCCCACAGAGGGAAAGGATAGTAATTTGTTTGTCTCTATTTCATTCACAATGTCTTAATGTCTTACAAAGGTTACATCTGAATAAATATTTATTGCCACATGAGCAATGATGGGACACACACAGTTTGGGCCAGTTTAATTCCAAGGTGGAGTTTTGTTTTAGCAAAGTAACTTAATTTTAATTTAACTCTTCTTTCTAACTTTTATTTGAATGTTTAAAAATGAAAAAGAATAAATTTGAAGTCTAGATATGAAGGCTTTGTAGAAAAGGGAAAAACCCTTGTGGATTTTCTCTAGAAAGCACTTGAATCAGTTTTCATAAGCAAATGTAGGAGAAAGTCATATGTCTAACTGGTCTTCTAAAATGTGATTGGAAATGTCTGGTAGGCAGCTCCCAATGCTCCCTGTAACATCAAGTCAGTGAGAGTCACATGCCTGGATTCTATTAAACTGTTTCACACAATCCGATTATGAGCGGAATGATCATAGGCGAGGAAGTATTTATGGATAAAGCACATACTAAAAAATAAATAAGACACTTTAGGGAAATTAGTTTGAATTAAATATATAAATTCAATATTTTATATACTGTTACTATGCATGTAGAATTATCCAGACCAGGGTAAGAAAGTGGCTGTTCACCATAATAATTATTAAAGTATTATTAATTTCTGCCAAAAAATAACCCTTTATGTTACTTCTTATGTCAGGGCATGTAATGCACCATGCCCCAAAGGACAGAGCAACATCATAGCATGGTTAATGTTTACAACTGGCATTTTTCTTTACAGAATTTATAAAAATTGTTAGTTAATGCAAAATGAATACTTAATAATTTGGTTAGGAAAAAATGCCACTACATAAAAAATAATCATCCGCTCGACCACCTAATCAAATAGTTTGCTGTATTCACTAAATATCACTTTCTTGCTGATATTGTGCATGTTATGTGAAATACAGAATAGAGGAAGAAAAAAATAAAGACATTGTGAGCCACAGCCTCTTGTGTGCAGTACCTCTTAGCTGCCCCACACACACACGCACCAGGACTGGGTCCACCACAATTCTGATCTTCTCCATTTGGACTGGAAGTAAAACAAGAGAGGTTGAGCCCCTTGTCTAGGATGATGTCTTCAGCTACAGACCCCACAAGTCTAGAGAGAAGTTTGGAAGCTGTATGCCCACTGAATTGCAAAACGTACCTATCCTTTGAAGAGTTAGACCAGCCTAAAGAACATCAACACAAATAAAACATAAACTTTCTACATACTAAGTATAGCTATTTTCCTTTTTGTTCTCTAAGATCTGTTACTAACCTTCAAAGTTTGTATTCTGCAGAATACATTTTGGAAAATAGTGACTCAGTACATTTCCTGGGCTCTCATTGGACCCCTGCTATTCCATCTGAACAGTGATTGTTCTTGTATCTTTTTGGATATCACACAGCTTGCATCAAGCTGGATTGTGCTACATCTCTGGGAACATAATGTCTGTTCTCTCTAAAAGGGTCACTTTTCAGTTCTAAACCCACCCAGACTCCATGTCTTTCTCTGTCCAATGATCTCATATTGTTGAGCTCTCAAATATGACAAGAATAAGTTTATCTACATTCTAATAAACACAGACCTGAAGATAAAAGAGAAAGGTGAGATAGGAATAAAGGAAAATAGAATTTAAAAAGGAGAAAACAAGCAATTCAGTTTTCCTCTTAGAAATCTCAAAATTATTTCCATAGTGGCATATGCTGAAGTTTAGAATATATTTGCAAACTGTGCTATAAATGAACCACTCCAAAAGACTTAACAAATTAGTTTTTTAAAAAATGCAGTTGCCGGGCTGGGGATTTAGCTCAGTGGCACAGCGCCTGCCTGGCAAGCGCAAGGTTGTGAGTTCAATTCCCGGTACGAGAAACAAACAAACAAACAAAACAAAACAAAACAAAACAAAACAAAAAAAATGCAGTTGCAAAATGAAAGGAAGAAAAATTTTCAGTCTTCACTAACAGGGGTGTTGTTATTCATGAAGCAAGTTCTAGAGTTCAGTTAGGTGGCATACTGACTTCCTGTACAGACAATAATTAGCTTATGTATTAATTCACCCAACATGCTAATTAAGCATCGGGCTTTTTTCCTATGTTCTTAAACAAATGGAAAATAAATACTTAACAATTTGGAATTTTATACACACCGTGTATCAGAAGGTGGTAAGTGCTGTGGGAAAATAGAATAGAGAGAATTAATCCTGCATGATCTCTTTTAGGGAGAAGATTGCAAATCACACTGTTAGAGTGGTGAGATCAGATAAGGTGAAATGTGAGTAAAGATTGGAACGAGTTGAGATGTTGAATAGTTGACATATTTTTAGAGCCATGACTTTCTTCTTCATCTTCTCTGACATAACCCTTTCTTCCTCTTGTTCTTTTTTTTTTTTTTTTTTTAGACAGGGTCTCACCATATAATGCGGGCTGACCTTGAACTTGCTTATGTAGCCCAGGCTGGTTTTGAATTTGCAACAATCCTCCTGCCTCAGCCTCCCAAGTTCTGGGATTACAGGCATGCACCACCATGCTCGGCTCTTTTTTTCCCCCTGTGTGTATGTTCTTGATTTTAAAAGTCAGCATTTTGTATATTTTATTTGTTTTTCAAAACATAGCTATTCAAATAATTCAGAAAAGTGTAAACTAAGAAAGCAAGAGTGACATGAAAATTTACTATGCATTATAAATCCATGGGGTGATTAAATTTACTACAGTAAAAGATGCATTGCCATTAATCTCCCTCAAAATACTCCCCATCACTTCAAACATACTTGTTCCACTGTTCTTGCCACTTTCTGAAGCAGTTCCAGAAATCCTCTTTCGTGAGTGTCTTTATGATTTGTAATCAGAAATGCCCTGAATACTACTTCTGTGGGCTGCCCAATAGAAAGGCGGGTTGTGAAATGGTAGATTTTCATCCATCTTATTCAACAGATCTGGCACTGTGTGACTTCTGGATCTTCCCCAAAGTCAAAATGACATTGAAAAATAAATGGTTTGAATTGATTTAGGACATCAAGGCAACTACAGATAGTGCAACTAACAACACTGAAGAGAACTTCCATAACTGCTTCAGAAACTGTCAAGAGTGATGGGATAAAGGTGATCAAAGGGAGAGGGTGTATTCTGAAGGGGATTAACGACAATGTGTCTTTTACAGTAATTTTGAGACAGGGTCTCACCATGTAGTTCAGGCTGGCCTTGAACTCACTATGCAGCCTAGGCTTGCCTGGAAATTGTAGTGATCCTCCTGCCTCAGCCTCCCAAGTGCTGGTATTATAGACATGCACCACCACACCTGACTCACAATAATAAATTAAAAAAAAAAACATTCATCATATTTGTTGAATATGATGAATTTGTTGAATATGATGAATTTGTTGAATATTCACAATTTTCTAAAAATGACATCATCTTACTAAATAACTTTATAACTTCCTTTCCCACTAAATAGCATATTTTATGTCAAGCTCATGGCTTTTTAAAATATTATTTTCATATGTACTCCATCATATGCTTTAAGCAATCAAAACAACAAAAATATACATTAAAAAATCTCGCTCCTAATTTCATACCTAATAAAAGCAAGGAATTTCTTATATATCCTTCTGCTGTGATTTTATGTGGATTCAGCAAATATAGATTTATATTGTTCTGCAAAAGTTTACATAACATACACTGTTCTACACTTTACTTTTTCATTGAATACTAATGAGATCTTTCCTGTGTTAGCACACCGGAGTCTTTCAGATTCAGGTGCTTGTTCTGCAGGTGTACATAGTTTATTTAAGAGCTCTGCTACTGATAGTTATCCGAGTTCAGTCAGTTTTAACCATAGGGTGATAGAACTTTAAATAGAACATATCTGAAGTAAATTAAAACAAGGATACTAAATTTTTTCCTGGAAATTTTATTTGAAGCCAGTGGGAAAAAATGTTAACACAAAATTGATGATGAAGGAACCTATTCCTGCTTTAATTATTGAAATGTCTATCAGTGAGAAGATTTGTTCTTTTTATGTTTATTTCCATGTTATAAGTCATAAAAATTTGTGATAAAACTTGTTTAAAAGAGTACATCATGAATTTTTTCTGATAATGAATGTTTTATAAGCATTTATCTGGTCAACATATAATGAATATCTACTTCAATACAAATGGTAAAATTTTTAAAAATCCTATATCACATATTTCTATTGCAAATTTTTCATCACCTTCATTTTCCAAAAGGATAAAAATTGATCATTGCAAGCAGTAGTATCAGACTATTCTTCAAACTATGTTTGGGATGGTAAATAACAACAGTAACACAGAAAGGATGAATGGGTGAATGAGAGAATACTAGGGACTCATTGTATGCAGTACTTACCCCACTTGATCCTTACAAATCTTTGTGCTAGATATTAGTATGCCCTTTCACAGATGAGGAAATATGATTGGAGAGTAAATGCTAGACCTTAAGTTACACATCTGTTATTACTTCTGAGAGCTAGGATTCAGGGACCGGGGGGATTTTTTAACGCTAGGTTCTGTGTATATTAACAGTACATTACTCCAACTCTCAGTCAAGCTGATGGTACATGGCCTGTGATCATTTATGTGTTGACAATTCTTCTCAGATAAATCACCTTCCTTTAAATTAAAAAAAGAAAAATCATTTCCACCTTCGTAAACGAAGAAAAGAAAAATCATTTACGGGTTTGTAAGCTAACCAGGGACCTAGGCCAGCTATCTTCTTTTACTCTCAAAGAAAAAAGAACCTTGAAAATAAGTGCTATATATTAGATAGGAGGCCTTGGTTTCTAAAGTTTAATAGTAGGGCAACAAATTTTTGTAGACAAATCATTGCCTCTTACAAAGATAAAGGTAGAAAGATACATAGAGCAAATCACTCTAGAGAACCAGCTTCGTCTCTTTCACAAGGAAACCAGATCTGGAGAGATTAGTATGTCACAAAATAAAAGAAAGTAAAAGACAAATGAAGTAATTAAGAATCATATCTCCAATTTCAAAAAGCACAAGCATACTACATAGCAGTTCCATTTTGACAGACATGCACTATTATTTACTGCTGGAGAGAATCAATATACTTTATGGAATTATATTGAAGAATAAGTTCTTTAAAAAGGGAAGATCTTAGGAGATGAGTTTGTGGATGTACTGTGTGAGAAGTACACAAAGTAAGATTTCCCTTCAGATTTCATTACTCCTGTCTTCCTCTTCACCTTTTTTCTAGCAGAACTACAGAACTGACTTGGATCTGAGGTTCTTCACTGAAATAATCCTAGCCAGGGGAGTCTGTGAATGCTCTGTTTGTATAATAAATTCAGGGAGTCCGTTTGTAAGGAATAAAATAAAAAATGATGTTAATGAAAAATAAAGTTTTAACATCTATCCAGTGCATCTCACCATTGTAGGCATTCAAACCCTTCAGTCAGAAATTTGAACTGAAACCTTCCTGCATTCCTGGGGGCGTCTGACTTAGGCATGGTGTAGTGTGACAGTGGGGGAGCTGCATCCCCATTCACTTTAGGCAGTGGCTGGCAGAGGAAATCAGCCCTTTCTGTGCACAGGCAGTGAGACATCTACCTAAGAGAAGTGACATACCTCATGAAATGGAAAGGTCTTTTCTACAAATCTCCTTCGAATAGAACTAGGATCACACCCAACAGGACCAAAAGAGAGCATCCATTGTAGGAGTTGAACACACATAAAAATAGGATGCATAAATGAATGAATCTATTGTAAGAAACTGGCTTGCATGACTATGGGTGCCAGGAAGTCTAATGCCAAGAAGCCAAATGATCTACATTTGGCTAGCAGAAGATCCAGGAGAATCCATGGTAAAGTTCCAGTCCAAGTTCAAAGGGACCAGGAGGGTGGATATTTGCAGTCTGAAAGCTGAGCGTTAATTGCAGACTGAAAGCTGGCAGGGGTGAGATCCACAGAGACCTGATGTTTCAGTTCAAGTCTGAAGCCAGGAAAAGGCACATATCCCAGCTCAGTGACATCTTAATGACATTTATTTCCCCTGTAGTACTGGGGCTAACTACATCTCTAGCCCATTTTTATTTTTACTTTTTAAATTTTCAGACAGGGTTTCACTAAGTTACCTAGGGTGAGCTTGAACTTTGTGATCCTCCTGTGTCAGCCTCCCAGAACTCTGGGACTAACAGCGTTTTTGTTCTTTTCAATCTCCAATTGATTTGATGGAGCTCACCCACATTGGGAAGGGCCATCTTCTTTACTCAGTCCACCAATTTAGATGTTAATCTCATCTAGAAACATTCTCAGATACACCCAGAATAATGTTTGACCAAATTTCTGGGTAACACATGGTCTAATAAAGTTGATGCAAATGTGTGTAAAACATTTGTGTCATTGATTTTCCTCATAATACATGTAGCAAACATGTGCTGGGTAGGAAAGATGGCTTTGGATTGATATAAGCACAATATGTTTTAAATTCTCAACCTAAGAATTGCTAAAGATTAATCAACATCAGCTATTTTGCAAGTCTACCTGCTGTTTCCTCTTATCAGAGAAATTTCCAAGGATTTTTGGTAAACATATCATTCATACCATTTAGAACAGATATTAAATAAACTCAAATTGATGAACTTCATGACTTTAGAGGATGTACCAGCCATCCTTTGTCCTCCTTCCTCCCATAGTTGACAGTCCCTTTTCTTTTCTCCTCCCATTATTTTTGTTGCTCTTTGTTCTGTAGACCATGTTTACAGTAACAAGACAGTGACCTTTGAATTCAGTGAAATAGCAAATGACATTTGTTTGATATTGTTGCTACTTTCAAAGAATAACTTGGTTGTACTTAGCTGAATCTTTGACTTTCCAATGACTGTTACTTGTACAAATGGGTGGTGTTATGTATAATGTGCTAACTGCAATTTCTTTGCAATGGAATAATCTATTTAAGAGTGAGGATTAGAAGCTCTGCAAACAGAAGAGTGCAAATGTCTGTGATTCTTCTCTCACACTTGCTTACTATACCCAATTTTTTCATACTTTCATTGATAGATGTTCCCCCAGTGACTGTCATGGAAGGAAATTGTTATTTTCCTAAGCCTGCTTAAGCACTTCTAACACTCTGGGGACAACTTTTGATTTTTCTGAGAATATGTGTAACAAGATACTGGGGTTGCCAATAACTGAAATCTATATCAAATAGTGCTTTTCTATAATTATGTTTTTGTCAGCATGCTATTATATATAGCAATTTTCAAATTACTATCATATTCAATTACTAATTACATGGACTGTAGAATATTGTGAGAATAAAAGAAATGCTTGCCTCTGAATGTTTTCAGACTGTATAAGATAGAAAGATGGCTTGTCCAACTTCTAAGCTGCAAACCACTTCCTGCAAATCCACAGAACTGTAAAAATGCCAGCCTGCTATCGGAAAGGTTTGCAACTGTGCCAGATTCTGCTGATGGAAAAGCATTTTCCACAGCTTGACTATCAATCCTGAAAGAGATCCAACAGAGAGTAGAAATATTAGATGAAAGGGAAGACTATTAACCTGAGAATGGATGTATAATTTCTCTTAGCTATAGTGGTACTGGACAAATGATTATTTAATGGAAACTTTCAGATATGTCCACGTTAGAAGTGCTACTTTTGGTGTTTTTAATTTGCAAACATTTTCTATTATTCACTGTTACTATTTCATAACTTAGTGCAGTGTTCATCACAAAAAGATCAAGGATGCTAGTTTTACAAATCCAGGTAAATCATTGTTTTCCTGGATTTCCTCCTAGAATATAACATATTCTGCATTTTCTCAGTGGCTACTGAAAGTATGTATTTAACATGAGTGCATGAGTGTAGGATCTATAGTAACTGACCTTATACCCAGCCTAGAGACCTGAGTGTCTACTGCTCAGGAGATTATAGCAAGAGCCGCAAATATGATTTCTAGTTTCCTAGTAGCACCATTAACAAAGACAAAAAAAATTGAAATAAATTTTATGAGGAACTTGATTTAACCCAATATATCTAAAATTTATTATTTCAATATAAAAATTATTAATATTTTATACTGTTTTATTTATACTTTGCCTTTAAAATCCAGGAGTGCACACCTTAATTTAGAGCTGGCACAGTTCCAGTGCTCAGTAACCTCTGATGACTGGTGGATAGCTACTTGGCCAGCATGACTGTAGGTAGCTCTTCCAAGCATTGCATCATCTTCTGACTTCTTGAAGATAAAGTAGATTAACAGATTTTTAAAATGTAAGCTCTTTATTGAAGCATAAATGCATGTAGAAAAATACATAGATGATAAGTATATCTGGTGAATTTCTGTGAAGAGCATAGCTGCTTATCTAGAATCCAGATTCTGAGATGGAACATTAGTTCCATCTCAAAGTCTCCCTTCTGCTCACCTTGGATTTTCTTATACAATCACACATACAAAGCTGTTACTTTCTTTGTAGGCCTTTCATCAAAGGCCTGATTATGTAACCAGGAAAGGGACATCGCTGACACATTGAAAACCAATCTTTTAATGTTGGGGCAGCTGTATCCCTGGCTGTGAACCTAGATTATAGGTCCTCATAAATATGAAGAAGTGCGCACAAGGCCATGACAGGAAAGGAGGGTTGAAAAAGAAGGACGTTTCTGACCACTTAGAATTTAGGTGAGCAGATACCCTGATTCAAACACAGGCACACACACACACACACACACACACACACACATGCATGCCTAGGCTATATTTATTTTGGTGCTGGATCTTATTTAGATTCAACTATAGAGTGTTTGGTGCTCAAATAGCTTCTTAATCAGCTTTCTTTCTTCACACATCCATTAAATGTGAGAGTAGAATAAGGATGAGAAAAGAATTCTCAGTTATACCAAGTTCCATGGGATATCGTGAAGCCTGTAGATATTTTTAATCAGGCAAAATTTTCTCTTGGCATAAGAAAAGCTAGGCGTACTATGTGTTATGGTTTGGATCTAAAATATCCCTGAAGGCCTCAGGTTTGAAGGTGAGGCCTTGCTGGAAGGGAGGGGCTGTTCCGGCTGTGACTTGGAAGGGTGTATTTTGGTCTCTGGCTCCTCCCTCCTCTGCTTTCTGGCCTCTGTGTAATGAACGGCCTTCCTTTGCCATGCCATTCTGCCATGCTGTGTCTACCTTGGAGCCGGATAACCATGGACTAAATGCACTGAGACTGTGAGCCAAAGTAAACCTCTCCTGCTTTAAGCTGTGGATGTCCGGTATTTTGTCCTAGCAATGGGAAAGTTGACTGATACCCACTATATACTCTACGTAATCTGTACATATTTTACCTGGCTGGAGGGTAAATGCAGTGCAATTATCCAAGCATTTATGTAAATGAAAGTTTACATAAAAATTTATCTAAATAAAAGTTTTTGGAATGTTGATGTGGAGGTTTATAGATGCAACAGGGCAGAAGAGGTCACAGGACAAGGTAGAAGAGGGCACAGCAGGGGTCTGAGTGAGGTAAACCTGGAGGTAGGGAAACAAACATTGCCAAGCTAGAGATCAAATTGTCACTAGACAGCATCCTCCAAGGAATAGATGGGGACCTTACTCACCATACCCACAGGATCAGTTGCAGGTTCCCTGAGGTCTATCACAGAAAAGAAGTTTAGGTCATGTCAGTGGGAGGCAGGGAAAGGTTTATTAGGCAGAGAGAAGCAACACTCAGCGGGGAGTGTGGGCACTCATAGAGTGGCACATATTATGGTTTGGGGCTGGGAGTTTTACATGGTCTTGGGGCATCTTCAAGATGGGTGATTGAAGATGCATATTCCTGCTGTCTGTCAGGCAGCCCATTTAGTGGGCTGGGTTAGACTGAAAACCACTTGCCTCTGTTTGAAGTTTGGAGAGACGCTGCCCACTTAACAGAGCCGCTGCCTTGAGGAGGCAAGTCTGTGGGAGGAACCTGCAGGTTCAATTTACAGATGGAAAGCTCAGGCTCAATTATGGGCTTACAAGGCTTGTTGTCCCTTGGAAATTTTTTTTTGAAGTTTCCTGAAAGGGAAAAGGTCACTATAACCTTGGTTAACTTTGTGCTTGGAAGCCGCAGTTTATCTTAAAAGTACAATTCTAAAATTAGATTTTTGTCTCATTTCTACCCATCTTTGTTTCTTCTGTTCTACAAAATTACACACATCTCTGCTGTTTCTCTTAGGAGCCATCTGTGGAAAAAGAGGGTAGAAGGAGCAGCCCAGCCTTAAAGAAGGTCCATCAACTGCAAAATCTGATGCCTTATTTCTGCTCCAAATCATGGACTCCCCCTCTTTTTATCTTTCTGGTTCTTCCTTTCCAGTAGAGTTATTTGAGGCTAAAGACTGTCCCAGCTATTTTCAAGCACCTGAGAAACAGAGGACATAACAAGGGCTGGTCTGCCACATAGTTATTTAAGTGACTAAAAATAGGAAATGACATTGGCCAAAACCCAGTCTTTCCACAAATTTGTGACTATTTTGTCACGCCTTATTCTGAAGAATGAAGTCATTTTACAATACTGCAGTAGAGGGAATGAGGTCAAATATTCCATGTCATAATATTTGTTTTAGTTTATAGAATATGATTTAGCTCATAGACTACGTGTATCTGAATGTGATGAAGAGCCATATTATTAGGAAGTCTCAGGGTTCTGCAGGTAAACTGGGCTGGTAACTGTGGGTGAACCAGAGAGTTAAATTTTTCCAGTTCCACGTAAAACTATGGGCATGGGTCAGGGAGGGGGTTGTTGTTTGATTGAAGGTCTTTGGGGGAACTTGCTGAGTTGAATGATAGCAGTAGAACATTTACTAATAAAATGTGTCAAAGGCATTTTTCAACCGAAGTGGGAATGTGGTCATAGATAAACCCTAGGCAACCTATTAAGTCCACATATTTCCATTACAAACTTCTCTACCTCTCTCTTGAGGAAGAAGGAAGGAAATAGTTGAAGATGGTGACCACATGGAGAAAAACAACCATAAGATTCTCCTTTCTTTGGTTCTTCTGGCTACCTCATGTCCAACCTAGCCTTTCTTCCCTACAAGCTCCAGAGAGTTGACCCATATGAGCCGAGGTCACAGCTCAAGTCAGATCAGAGCCTCACTTGGTGCTCATTCTGTCTCTATGTAAATCTCTTGTGCTTATGACTCTGATACCTTCTTTTCAACAACTCCTAGATTTATAGAGATGCCACAGACCTTTCCTCTGAGCTCCAGACCCACAAATAGAACTCCAACCATATGGTTTATGTGTACTCCAAGTTCAGCAAGACTAGTTGAGCTCAGGATGATTCCCTGACTGTCCTGTCCTCTTTCAGAGACCTCTGCCTCTGTGAAAAGCACTGTCGTATCTCTAGTTTTCCATGCCTGAGCAGGGGAGTCATGTGTGCCACCTCAGTCCCAGTTTCCATCCTTCACCAAGTTTTGTCGACTCTGGCTCTTGTGTCTTAAGTCTATCCCTTCTCTCCACCACCCTTGATTGTGCAACTATTGTCTCAACACTGGACCACTCTTGCACCTGTCATGTCCCTGAAGTAAATGTAGGGCAACCTTATGCATACTAAGTAACTATTTAAAATACAAATCTGTTACTGAATGAGACCTTTCAAAGGCTTCTGTTTCACTAAAATCAACTCTGAAGTCCTAAACAGCCTGCACCAGGCTCTGTGTGAGCAGGTGACTCTTTCTTCCCCCTCCTACCTCTGCTTACTCTATTTTTTGCTGTCCAGGCACTGTGGCCCCCTGTCGTGCCCAACAATCTTTAATTATTCTCATGTGATGAACTTCCTGCCTCTACCGCACTGGTTCCCAACCTTTTTAGCATCAGGCACCATTTCTGTGAAAGACAGTTTCTCTATAGTTGGAGAAGGAAGATGGATGGCTTAGGGAGGATTCAAAAGGGCAACCTAGATCTCTCTCACATGTTCACATGTAGGGTTTGTGCTTCTATAAGAATCTAATGCCCTGCTGATCTTACAGGAGGGGGAGCACAGGTGGAAATGAGAGCAGTGGGGGGTGGCTGTAAATATAAATGAAAATTCCTTCTCCTGCCGTTCACCTCTTGTTATATGGCCCAGTCCCTAAGAGACTATGGTCTAGTATTAGTCTGTGGCCCTGGGTTTGGGAGGCCCTGCTTAGCCTTGTGTGTTTCAATCCCTCTGTCTAGAATGCTCTTCTACTTCCAGGGAGGCTTCACTGATCCCTAGGACTTGGTTAAGACCCACCATTTCATGCCTCACTATTTGTATGGGTGATTATTCTCTATCTAGCTTTTTCTTTGGTGTATAAAGGTCAGAAGGACAAATACTTCCCAGTGTTTGGGGCTCAGAACACAATATCCCTGTGTACTGTGGCATGCTATTTTAAGTGAAAGGTCATCAGAAGGGCCCCAGAAGCAAGGACTCTCTGACTCTCTCGTATTTTCCTGCCTTCTCTCAGTTTTTATCCCCAGAGTGAGTCATAGAAACCAGAATTCCACTTTCCCAAGGTGGGTCATGAAAACTAGAATTCCTCTTGCCCAAAGCAAGCCTTGTAACCCAGATGGGCCATTCAATTCTCCCTTGAAGCTCCTCCAGAAGAACTCTGCCCCACACATGAGAGGAAAGTAGGAAGGGATGCTACACAGAGAGGCCAAGGAGAACCCAAAAGCCAAGAAAAAGCACATACAGGAACTTGGTGGGAGACTTTATTTTTTATTTTGTCTTGATTAAGTTAAACATCATAGTATAATTTCTTCCTAAGAATGTAAAAGGCACAGAGATGGGGAAAATTTAATATTCTAGATACACTAGTAATATTGAAATGGAATGAAAGATAATACTCCCAGTGACCACTGTAATAGAACTTCGTTAGATCAAGGATTATGATAATTTTACTTTACCTTTTCCTAATGAATTATATCTTCCAAGGTGCTTCATAGTCCCTACTGCTTGGATTGTTAAGGGCTAGTATAAAAAGAATATAAATTATTTAGAAATTGAGAGGCCAGTAAGAGCAAGAAGATTATACAACCTATTTTATTTAAGTATTAAATTGTCCTAGAATTTATTTTTCTAGCAAGGCAGAAACATCATCTACATAATAGTTGATATGCTAATTAAGCCTCATCTGAGAAGTCTGCGGTGTGCCAATACTTTGTTACTATATTTCAAGGTATTCTATTAATTTGAAGGTTCAAAATTTGATAAACAGTAGCTTTTTTCTCCCTAAAATAAGTTTGACATGAAATATTAAAATAAAGCAGACAAGATTATCTTCTCAGAAGGAAGTCTTTTCTATTTAAGCAGAATATTTACCCATTGTCTTAGTTTGGACTTGGTTTGAGTGTCACCATAGGTCTGTGTTGGAAGGTTGGTCCCTGGGACAGTGGCATTAGAGGTACTGTGGACCTGTTAGGAGGTAAGGTCTAGGGGGAGGGCCCTGCCCTCAGAAGGGGTTGAGGCATTTTCTTGGACAATCTTTTGGTAGTTCTCAAGAAAAGATTGTTATTAAGGAAGGAAGCCTGCCCCTTTTCTCTCCTCTTCCTGGTTGTGATATAATCACTGTCCTATACTTGTTCCCACCATAGGGCCTTCACCAGAGCCTGTGTTATGCTGTTTGGACTTTCAGCTTCCACAACTGTGAGTTAAGTAAACTTTACTTTGTAAGTCACCTGCATCAGGTAGTACATTGTCGTGATGAAAAGCTGACTAATACATCATTTCTCTGCTAAATAAATGAAAATTCTTTTTTTTTTTTTTTTTTGGTTTTTCTCCGGTACTGGGAACTGAACTCATGACCTTGCGCTTGCCAGGCAGGCGCTTTTGCCGCTGAGCTAAATCCCCAGCCCCAATAAATGAAAATTCTGCTATCTCTTTTTGTCTTTTGAAAGTAGACAAATATTCGTTATCTGTCTCTGTGTTTTATATCTGTTCCTCTCTATATAATGTGCCTTTTTAACTAAGATTGTTTTGTTTGTTTTCTCTTTATTATAGGTTTCTGGCAAATTGATTATGGTATATATCAGCATGGTTTTCTTTTTGTATCCTCATTGTGATTTGTTAAGATTCTTGGGCCTGTAGATTTATGATTATTATCAGATTTTTAAGAATTTTGGCTATTATTTCTCCAAATATTTTTCTACTCTCTCTATTCTTTTGGAATTCCAATTAGACATACATAAGTGCCTTATAAATAATTAGAAATCTCTTATTACTTTTCTAGCCATTTTTCCTTCTATATTTCATTAGCGAATTTTATTTGTTATGTCTTCAAGTTCACTGATCTTTCCTTCTGCAGATTCTAATCAGCTGTTAAGTCTGTCTCATGAATTTTTGTTTTGTTTGCAATAGTGAGGATTAAACCCAGAGCCTTGTGCATACTAAGTGATTGTTCTACCATTGAGCTACAGTATATTCCCAGCAATGACTCATGAATTTTTGTATGTAGACCCATTCCTTTCCTCATTACATTGACCTATTCTTTCATTCCTTGACATATGTTTTTTTTTTTTTTTTGGTTTTTCTCCGGTACCGGGAACCGAACTCACGACGTTGCGCTTGCCAGGCAGGCGCTTTGCCGCTGAGCTAAATCCCCAGCCCCCCTTGACATATGTTTAATAGTGATTTTATAGTCTTTTTTTTTTTACCACATTCCTCCTCATAATCATTCTGGGTCTATTTTTTTTTTTCTGGGTCTATTTTTATTAACTCATTTTTTTCTTCTAGATACAGTTCAGTTTGTGATATTATGCTTTTTTGGCTTATCTAGTAATTTTTGTTAGATTTTAGATGCTATGAACATTATGTTGTTGGATGTGGAGTAATGAAGGAAAATTCCCTTCCATCCTCTTAAAGTCTGATCATTGAATTTGATGAAATAAGCTGACAATACACCAATCACAGGCAAAATAGCATACAGTGTGCACAGGGGCATCACAGAAGAGTGAGTACCAACAGCCTAATGAGCTCTAGAAGCTTGTATGCCCTTCATCGAAGAGAGGGAGCTGGGGGGTATGGGTGATTTCAGAGGGTTAATAAATTTTAGGTAAATGAAGGGCCCCAAAACAGACAGTTGCCAGGGACAAACTCAGCTGGGCTCTGGGTGTGTTATCAGCTCTGTTCTTTCCTGGGAGCTAAACTTCACCCTTTGGTAAGATAAGAGGCAAGATGCTCAAAACAACTGCCTTCATTCTGAGGAACTTCTCTTAAATAGGGGAACTTCAGAGAATGCTCCTCTCCTGCCTTTGCAGATCTTCTGGTGCCCCAGCTTGAAGTCCAAAGTGGCATATTTTGGTATACATTTTCTGAGCTCCAACAAGTACCTGCATTAAAAAAAAACAAAAACAAAAACAAAAACAAAAACTTCTAAAACTGTTGAGAGCTGGGCATGGTGGTGCACGCCTATAATCCCAGAACTCAGAAGGCTGAGTTAGGAAGATCGCCAGAAGTTTGAGGCCAGCTTAGGCTACATAGTGAGTTTAAGGTCACCCTGCACCACAAAGCCAGACCTTGTCTCAAAAAAAAATATACAGTGTTGAATTTTGTTATGACAGGTATTTTAATGCTTATTTATAAGTTTTGGCAAGGAAGATCTATGTTTGCCTTTAACCTAGGCTATTTTAGCACTATTGCTGAGTGGTAGCCTTTCTATGGTCTTTACAGAATAATTCAAGTTTTCAATGTGGTTTTTCCATTCTAATTAAAAAGAAGAAACCAAACATCTGACAGTCCTATATGAGTTGTGGTAAATTTTTTAGCTTACTCATCTTTTGCAAAGCTTCATGGAGTTTTGCACCAAGCGTGGGTTACTTAGTGCTCAGTCAGGGACTAACAGATCCGTTATGGTTTGGACAACCCCTTGGAATCTCATGAAACTTAATTTGCAAACCTGCAAGTTGATGATATGCAGAGGTAGGAATTTGGGGAGGTAATTGGGATTAGATAAAGTCATCAGCATATGTGTCTCTGTGATAGGACTGGTGGATTTAGAAGGAGAAGGAGGAGGAAGAGCAAAAGGAAGAGGAAGAGAAAGAGGAGAAGAAGAACAAGGAAAAGGAGAAGGAGAAGAACAAGGAGGAGGAGGAGGAAGAGGAAGAGGAGGAGGAGGGGGAGAAGAGGAAGAAGAAGAAAGAGAGAGAGAGAGAGAGAGAGATATGTGAGAGAGAGAGAGAGAGAGAGAGAGAGAGAGAGAGAGAGAGAGAGAGAGAGAGAGAGAGAGAGAGAGAGAGAGAGAGAGAAAGAAAGAAAGAAAGAAAGAAAGAAAGAAAGAAAGAAAGAAAGAACCCTAAACTGACTCATGCTTGCTCTGTCTTTCCACATGGCATCAGGTCTCCACAATGCCATAATGCAGCAGCAAGGGGGTCACCAGATGCTGAGCAGATGCAGGCACTATAGTCTTGGACTTTCAACCTTCCAAAATATGATGCAGATAAACTTCTATTCTTTATACATGACCTTGTCTTGGGTATTTTAACATAGGAAATAAAACTGAAGCAAAACTTTTCTGTGATTTGAAGGTTGTTCCACACAACTCCCACTTTGTACTGTAACCTGCAAATTCTACTCACCTTGGCATTTGTCAAACTCCTATCTAGTTAATATGGCTAATTCAGGTATTCTGTCATGGCTGAAAGAGAAAATCTACATTTTCTCTTGATTGCATTGTTGAACCACTGAACCACATGAGAAAATATCTACCTCTGTGCTTTTTGAACATGAGATAATAAAGTCTATTTTTAAAAAGTTTAAGTTGGCTTTTTCTGATGCCTCCCACCAAAATGTGCAAATTAAGTGATACACTAAACAGATTTAGTTTCACAGTTCAAAAAGGAAATAATTCTTTAGTATACTACTGTTTTTCTTATATTTTCCCCAAATTGATCTTTAACAATGCAAATAATGACTAACTTCATTAATAGGTTAGCTCACTGATGAGTTCATAACTGAATGGGCCATTAGGATCATGGGCGCAGGACCTTGAGGACTATATCCAGTTCCTGGCCCTCTTTTCTCTGGCTCTTTCTCTTGCTTTTATTCCCTGGCAGTCACACAGTGAGCAGCTTTCCTTTGCCACATACTTCCACCATTATGTTCTTTCTTGCCTCTTCAAGCAACCATGGACTGAACTCTCTGAAACTATGAATCAAAAATCAACCTGCCCTTCTTAAAGTTGTATATGTCAGCTATTTGCCCGGGTAATGAGAAGCTGACTAATGTATAAGACATATTGACTGTATACCTCCTGATGTGATGGACTGAGAAGAGTATTATGTATCTTTTGTGAAGTTCTTCACAAAAAACACATAGTCCTAAGAGAATCATGAAAAACCATCCACAAACTCTAAATGGAGAAGCATTCTACAAAAATCACTGACCAGGGATCCTTAAAAGGGTCAGTATCATAAAAGACTGAGGAATCATTCCACACTGAAAGATAATGAGGATATTTGGCAACTAAATGCAATATAGGATCCTGGATCAGAAAAAATGAACAGTGAGAAGATTACTGCATCAGTCAGTATTTCACTAGAAAAACAAATATAACACAAGATATACAAATGTATAAGAATTTATAAGGTTGCTTCACAATGGTTACCCACAGAGTCAGATGAAGAAAAGTGGAGAGGGTCTGTCTGCACGTTGGGGACGAAAAGATTCAGTTCAAGGTCTGGAGCTCACTGCAGTGTCCTGTATGAGTCTATATCATGAGGCCAATCTATGACAGAAGCCAAAGAATCTATCCTGGAAGCCAACAGAGGATGTCCAAGTTGAAGGCAAAGACTGGAGTTTCTCCAAAGAAATAGCAGATTGATCCTTCCTCATTTCCCCTTTAAACCATCCAGGCAAGTAGCCGCCTTAAGGTAGGTCTTCTACACCCTAGTGTGTGGAGTTGCTGACCTGATTTAGTTAAGCTTTTGTTAACTAAGCTTCTCAAGTTGATGTAATCATTCAACCATCACAACTATTAAAATTCAAATAAATCTGGAGGTTAGTTAATAGCGTTCTACCAATGTCAATTGTCTGCTTTAATCCTCTTACTAGGGCTATATAAGAGCCTAACCCAAAGGGAGCTAGTTCAGGTTATATGGAAACTCTCTGAACTGCTTCTTCACTTGGAAATAATACAAACTTACTTCACACGTAGAAGTTCAAAAAGACAAAGGTTATCAGATTGGATTTTAAAAAGCAATAAGAAATCCAGTTATGTGTTGAGAGTCACTACAAATTTTTTTTATACAAATACTGTATAAAAGCACTAAAAGGTTGAAAGTAAAAATACATTTTAAGGTTGAAAGTAATGTGTAACACACAATCATCAATCAAAGAAAATTAGACATTAACAAAGGAAGCATTATAGATATAAGGAGGGACATTTTTTTTTTTTTTTTTTTTTTTGGTTTTTTGGTTTTTCTCCTGTACCAGGAACCGAACTGACGACCTTGCGCTTGCCAGGCAGGCGCTTTTGCCACTGAGCTAAATCCCCAGCCCCAGGAGGGACATTTCACAATTATAAAAAGATCTATTAACAAGAAGGCATTAATGAGGCTATACTGTATTAACATATACTTAACATTACAGTTTTAAAATACAGTTATGTATTGTTTAGCAACAGGAATTGTTATGAGAAATATGTTGTTTAGTGATTTTGTTGTTGTACAAGCATCATAGAGGGCTCTTATACAAACTAACATTAGGCAATATAATTTTATGTGGTCACTATTATATATATATTATAGACTATATATAATATAATATATACTATATGACATATACTCAATGACATACTATATATATGTATGTATATATATGTATATATAGTATGTCATTGACCAAAATGTCATTATGTGGTAGATGACTATATATAAAATAAGTTTATAAGTAGTAATAAAAGAAATTAACAAGCCATCATTGTAGTTGAAGATTTCACAAACCTTTCTCAGTCATTGAGGCAAGCACTGATAGCCTGGCTTGATGATGAGCACCTATAATCCTAGCATTCTGGGAATGAGGCAGGAGAAATGCAGGTTTGAGCCCAGCCTGAGCAACTTAGTGACTTTGTAGGACCCTATGTCAAAGTAAAATACAAAACAATAGGGGGTGAGGATGTAGCTCAGTACAAAGGCTCTGGACTCAATCCCAGCACCAAACAAACAAAAAAGATATGAATGTGTAATGAACCAATTTTCCTTAGTTGATATATATAGAATAACATACTTAATAGTTGCATAATACATGTTTATTTAAATGTACATAAATATTTACAAAAAATAAACATAAAACTGCTGGGTGTGGTGGTGCATTCCTATAATCCCAGCACTCAGGAGGCTGAGGCAGGAGGATCCTTGGGAGTTTGAGACCAGCCTGGGCTACAAAGTGAGCTCAAGGCCAGCCTGAACTGCATAGCAAGACCCTGTCTCAAAAAGCAAAAACAAGCAAACAACAACAACAAAAAACCCCAAAAATATAACATATGTACTGTAGGAAACTAACCTTCCCTGGTCAGGTCCCTGTTTGGGTGCCAGTTGTAGGAAACCAGCCTATTAGGACTTCCTAACCAGAAGGGACAAACAGAGATTAAAGACAAGACACAGAGATAATTTTGAGAGAGGGGAACAAGGGGCTCTTGCTTCTAGAGGACAGAGCTCTGAGCATATAGCTCATCTAACTTTTATTCCCTTAGACATGAGAGAAGCAATTAGAGTAGCATGAGATTTTTCTGCCTCCTATTATGTATTAGCATATGCCCAGGTAAACAACTGGATCTCAGCTGTGTTGATTCTTCCCTAGAACCTGCAATGTGGCATCATGCCTGCATGTTTTCAACGGAGCACAGCTGGTTGTTTTTCTTCTTTATGTCTGCTGGGAAGGTCAATTAGGCCTTGATTCTTATTATCTGGTCTCCTACATGACACAAAACCAAATCTCATCAAATTTTAAAAGATTGAAATCATAAAGCAAAGGTTCTTTGACCAAAGTGAAAATAAACAAGAAGTCAGTAATACTATACTTGATTTATTTTTAATGTTTGGAAACCAAGCTTTTAAGTAAGTAGTAAGTAACTCATGGGTTCAAGAAGAAATCACTAGAGAATTGAAAAATATTTTGAATTGCTGGATAACAAAAATAGGATGCATCAAAACTTGTAGGATACAGTTAAAGCAGTGTCCTCTAAATGCATATATTAAAATTTTTATTCATAATGGCCTTAGACTGGAAACAATCAATATTTGTAACAATAGAAGAAATACATAAAACAGGTTAATTATATCCATTGAACTACTGTTCGTAGAAACCACATGGCTGGATCTCACAGGCAATATCAAGTAAAAGAAACCATACACTTTAGGATTCCATTTCTATGAAATTCAAAAGCAAGCTGAAAAATCATTTATGGTGCAATATGTCAAAACAAAGTTTACCTCTTGGCATGTGTTGACTGAGAGGACACAAGAGAGCCTTCCACAGCACTGGAAATGTCCTACATCTCTTGATGTGGGTGGTGGTTACACAGGAGATGTTATGTATACATACATATATATTCATCAAGCTGTGTACTTCGCTGTGTTTTAAGTTGTACTTCAGTTAATAAATATAAAAAAGAATATCTCAGAAGATTTGTTCCTCTTAACTATTTTCTTCAGAATTCTGGCGCTGCTTTCTTCCTATTTTGCATTGTTTAGAAATAATCCTTGAGGTGACCTGGAGATGCATTGTTCCCCTTTCCCCTGCAGCTTTTGGCTGGTGCCATGCTCTCCTGGATTGTGTCAAGCTAGTGACCTATTGGTGGAGGGGTATGGAGCCACATTGTCCCTGCCCAGTCTGAAGCTTTTCTAATGCAAAGTTGTTTCTCTGGGGATTCCTAACAGCCTGATGGAGACCTTTAGGGCTTCATTGCAGCCAAGGTTCTTCCTACCCATTCCTCTTTCTACTTGCACAGGTTTAGGCTTCATGGTCTCAGAGACTCTTTTCTCTCCTCTATTCTCTCACAGGCATCTCCCCTAATAAATCACTTCAACATCTAATTGTTTCATCATGAACAAGGTTGAGAGTACAGCACTTATCTTTTCTCCTAAATAAACAACAGAGCTGTTCTCTGGTTCTCATAGCCCACTAGAGGCAGAAAGCAAACTGCAGATCTTCGCTGATCACCAGCTATCCTGACATTTACGAGTTTGACAGAGACCTGTTCTAGTGTGGGAGAAGCCTTTGCCTATCTTGTATTTTGAGGGGACTTCCTGCTTTTTTCTTCAAACCTAATCTCTTTTCTCAATTTATTCCCGGTGGACTTTGAGGTTAAATAAAACCTGAGCCTGAATCATTAGCAACCAAAATACAAATTCTCCATTGTCGGAGGATAAGGAGATAGTCATATAAAACTTTCGGAGATGAAAGGCATGTCTGCTCTTCTATATCTGCTTTTCTCTCAAGAAAGTCAAAGGGTGAGTAAATAAACAAGACAATCTGAATGATGATACCGCACCACTTTCTCTTCTTTGTAAGTGTTTATGTTTCCACAGAAAGATGTATTTGCCATCTGGTGATTCCTCATTCTGACCACTGGGGTTGGAGATATAGGTCTTTGCCTGAATTGGGGTCTTAATAGCAAATGCTTCACACATGAAACAGCATCACTCCAAATGTGATATTTTCTAGGGATGCCCAAGGATTAGATTGAATAGGGTTTTAAAACAGATGTAAGTAATGACTTTAATATCTGTTCTGTGTGTACCAAAACAATTCATGATTAGTTGTCTCTTTTTTTAAAAAAAAAATAAAAGGTTGAGTCAATTTATTAAATAAGTAAATCTCATCCTTGGCAATAAAGAAATAACTGTGTCTTCAGTCTTCTTTAAAATAATAATAAAAGCAGAAAAAGACATCAGCATTCAAAATATAATTATCAGTGTTTAGTCAGGGTTTACAAAGGAAAAGATTTAGTACAGGACACATAATTTATAGGATTATTTATAATATTCACCCAAAGAGTCAAATGCAAAAGAGTGCAGGAAATCTGTTCACACATTAAAGACCCAAAGAATCCAGCTGATGGCCTGGATCCCACGGCAATGTCCTGCATGAGTGTAGCTGAAGACCTAGAGCCCATGGCAATGTCATCCATGAGTTTAGCTGGAGGCCTAGGGCCCATGACAATGTCTCATGCAATTTTGTATCAAGGCTCTCTACTGGGAAGGCTCCAAGGTCAGTGGTGGGAGTTAGAAAGTCTGTGCCAGCGGAATGAAGGATCTGTGCCAACCGGCTGAGGGATCTGCACTGGAACCAGGACGCGACACTCAGGTAAGAACCAGAGCTCCCCTGAAAAGAACCACAGCCGTCCTCAGCAACAGCAGGGTCCCCAGCTCCTCTCATGATGAGAATAGTCAAATTCATGAAAAAGAGTGTGATAATCTTCTCCAGGATATTCAACAGCACACTATCTTCCCCTCCAGTTCTGCTTTTATGCTGTTGGCAACAATCCTCAGGTGGGCCTTCCACACACACAGCACCACGCTGATTCAGTTCAGCTGGGTATTACAAGTTGCCCATTAGTTAATCCACCAAAATCACTAATAAATAGAACTCTCCATATGAAAAGTTCAGGCTCCAAACAAAGAGAACCACTGATTCTTTGATTTATATGGACAAAGATGTTTGTGGGTGAAAAGAAAATTATTTCAGAAAAAAATATGATAACCTCTAGGTTTTTTTTTCTTTCTGTGGTCTTAAGTTGTATTCTTTTTGAGGATTCAATATCACACTCCTAAAATAGGTAAAAGGGCCAGTAACCCATAGCTCTTGAATTACCTCCAATAACCTGAGAAATGAATAGGGACATACGAAATTCTTACTTGGAAAATTATGGGGGACTTTTTTTTTTTTTGAGACAGGGTCTCACTATGTAGTCCAGGATGGTCTTGAACTCACTGAGTAGCCTAGGCTGGCCTCAGATTCATGGCAGTCCTCTTGCCTTAGCCTACAGATTGCTGGGATTACAGGTGTGTGCCACTATGCTGGCCAGGAAAATTTTTAACTTGGTATAACCAGCACTATTTTTGTAATTTCTTGAAATATATTCTGGTTAAATTGTAAGTTATTTTTTAAGATAAAAGTTCTTTACATGTCTAACTGATATATCCTTTACTTCATTTGAGTCAAATTTTTGACACTGTTTATCCCTGTTCCTATAATCCAAGAGTTAGGCAGTGGAAGCTATTTTCACATGGCCATCTAAACTTTTATCACTTCTATTTCAGAGAAAAATACTTGCTACTTTCAAATCTATATCTAAAATCCACAAATTGAGGTTTTGTTTTTTTTTTTTACTTACTTTTAAGGTGTGAAAATCTCTGTAAATTTAGAATATAAAAATTATTTTAATGTATTTTGGATTTCTACTAATATTTCTAGTACTATGAGGTGGTGCTCTATAAAGTAGTTTGACCAATAGATAATTTCCCCAATAGTCATAATACTGACAAATCCACATTCATGCTTGAATATGTATCAAAATATTTACATTAATTATATACCTCCAAAACTGTGAGAGTATTACTTGGGTTGTGCTGCAGACTGTCTAACAAATGGCATTTAGTGGCCCTGCTTTTAAAGCCAAAGTAAGAAATGATAGCTGGTTAGTTTAGCACTTATGGATCATTTCCTTATCTTTCATCCTTAAGTTGGGCTTTGTCTTGCTTGAAGACACTTGGAAGACCGTCTTGGAACTGTTGATGTCTTAGCCACAATACTTCTAGTGTATTGTTCACGCTGTGTATTGTTTACTTTGGTGAATCAGTGAGACGTTTTGTAATTAAGGAATAGAAATTATAAAAATTTCTCATCACAAAAACTGTAATATTCTTTAGCAATGTGTAAGGAGCACCTGAAGCTGGAAAGCAATCACATGTGTTGGGCTAAGACAAAACCTACCCAAGAACACAGAGAGCTCCTCCAACCATGTAAAAAAGCTGTTCCAGCTTACAAACAGGTTGCTAGGCAGAGGGGTTGAAATTGACATCAACCTCCTGAGTGTATAAAGAAATGCTCTGTAGTTCTTGGGCAGTTCCTTTCCTCCCATCCAGAGAGAGGGCTCCATCTGACCTCAGCTTTTATCTCTTGTCTTTATTTATTCTTCTTCTCCTTGTTTTCTCCCTGAAACATCAAGAGCTGCGCTGGTTCATAGCGCAGTGTTCTCCTAAATAAGTATAATGTCTAACTTTCTATCTGAATTAACTAGTTTCCAAGGGCAGCAACTAGTAATGTCAGACTTAGAATAGTGATTTCTGACTTAGATTATGTCCATTAAGGTGCTCAAAAGATGTAAAACATAAAGCAAAACTGTGAGGCCCTCATGAAACAATAATGTGTATGGTCAACATTAGTGGGCTCAAAGATAAAAAGGTCACTAACGTTGTGTAATAACTTAGAATTTGAGTGCTAAATACTTAAGACTAGTAACACATAATCAGTGTATGTTTAATTTCTCATGTATAGAATCAAGTAGTCATACTGTCTCTGTACTAAAATTAAATTGTGTAGTTAGTGGACTCTCTGTAGAACCACATTGTCTTTCCTGCAGTGATAGGCATATGCTTACAGAAGAAAGAGACTAAAGTTGAAGTGAAGAATTTACTCTCTTTTGAATAGAAGGAAAGTCCATCTTTTCATTTTGATTTTTTTTTTGTTTTGAACTTCTTTTCTTATTTGAATATCAGCTCCAAGGTGAATAATAATGTGATAGAGAAAATCATTTTTATTGGAGACTTTGTTTTGTCACTTAATCTTTGTATGAAGTTGATCTCAGTGTCTCAATAAAAAATTTCAGAATATTGTATTCTTTTTTTTATTCCTACAGAGGGGTCATATTTAAAATAAACCCTCCACCCCTGCAATCAACTGCTCAAGAAGTTATTAACTCCTTCAAAGTGATCTGAAGTTTATGACCTAGAAAAAATTAAAGATCCTTTCAAACTTAGGTGACTGATGTCTTCTGAGCTATGATTTAAAATTTATCAATTTACATCATTTTACTATTAACATGTTATACTATACTTGATACTAAAAAAATCTTTAAATATTTAATGCTTAAGAATTTTCACTGTTAGATATATCTTTTGTACTTAAAACAGTGAGAATCTTTCTCCTTACTTCAAAAAAGCGTAGCCAATTATTATACATCTTGTTTTGTCTGCTTTCTTATTGTATAAATATGTGTGTCAAACTTTAATCATAAGTATTAAGTATTTGCTTTTGTTTTTAAATTTTGTTTTACTTGGCATTTCTTGAAGTTAGTGATGGAAAATATAATTTTGAAATGAAAAAACTGGCAATTCTGCCCCAAATTACACCCTAAACTCTAATAATTTATGGAAACTAAACAGTTTACCTAGTATGATGCTGTGTTGTGACTAGATCCTATACTGGGTGTCCTATCCCTTAAAATATGAAGGGTTCTCTAAATTCAGGCCAAAGAACTCTCTAAGGATGAGAATGACAGTCACCACATGCCACTGGAAAGACTTGAGCTCAGACTTCATTTTGTCATAGTAATCAGTCCAGATCCAGACAAAATCTTTGGCCAAATTTAGTTAAGAAAGCCCAAGAGAGAAAAAACTCAGGCTTCAGTGGTTCTATGGCTTTTGGATTATCATACCACTTAGCATAACAGGCAAAGAGAAGGACTCACTGAACCATTCTGTCTACAGTCAACACACTGGCTTTCTTAGGGGGAGTCTCCCAGTCACATTATATTCAACACAGTTTATTTATTTATTTTTTGTTTTTCTCCGGTACCGTGAACCGAACTCACGACCTTGCGCTTGCCAGGCAGGCGCTTTTGCCGCTGAGCTAAATCCCCAGCCCCTCAACACAGTTTATTCTGGTCACTCTGATCTGGGTTGTATTTGTATCAACCCAGTTCCTCTCAGTTTATGGGGTCCTTTCATAGACAGGCACGATTGCTCAGCTTCTTTATAAAGACAAACTCAATGTCAAAAAACAAAGTAGAGGAATTATTTCATATTAAGAGGCCGCTCTGACAGCAGTGCCTACTATTAATCCAGCAGCATGGATTACACATTCCATGCAGAGACATATCAGTGGTGAGAGAAGTCATTCATAGAGTGAGATGTTATCACAAAGAGATCTGTTGTCTCAGAGGTCTGCTACCACTCCTTTTCTTTGAGTGAGATGTACCCTGTTTTCCTTTAAACTTTGCAATCCCTAGTAAACAAGCTAATATCTCTGGAGTGCAAATTATAAACCAAGTTCAAAGTCAAAACAATGTAAAAACTAGTCTCGGGACCAAACGGCTGCTCCTTCTGGACCTAACTTACTAAATTAAGCTGATTTTAAAGGCTTGGAGTCAAGTACACAATGGGCAGTGTTTACTTTGAAACTCCATCATGCCGGCTTTGAAATGATCTTTTTGTAGCATGGCTGCCCCTTGTAGAAGGGGATCTTATTTTACGCTGTGGGTGCTTAGTGGCATTCCCCTCTTGAATAGCCAACAGAGATTCCCACTGTTTCCTGACCATTGATGGCACAGTGCTCCCGAGCCCTTAATTTTTTCCCCCTGGTATTAGAAGACAAACGCACTGAAATTGTGCCAAGATTTTGCTTCAACCATAGCATGAGATAAAGAGGATTTACAAGCAAAGAACTCCCTTGAATGTCTGCCAAAAGAGCAGATAACTTTTAAATAACACAATGTGGTGGAAGAAACTGCCTTGTGGCAATCCACTGTTGAGCAAAACAGCAGCTATTTATGGTACATGTTGGCAAACTGTCTATGCTTAAGCTCTGGAAAAGGTGAAAGGTTACCATGTAGTTTATGGCTTTCCTTATGCTGAATTGAATGTTACAGAAAACAGAAGTCTCGCATTTTTATTACTGATCTTTAACCAATTTCTACTGACTTACAACAGCCAACCTTGTGACTAATTCAGTTTTAATGGGAATGAATTCCTAGTATGTATTAAAAAGGAACATGTTATGATAAATTACCTAATGTTATACAAATGGACCTTCTCACTTGAAACATTTAGATTTACAAAGAAGAAAGATAGTAGATAATTTCTTTCTTCACTATAGAATTGTCTGTTGTAGGCAATTTGGCTTGTCATAAGAAATACCACAGACTGAGTGACCTAGGCAACACACATTTATTTTAAACATTCTTGGAGACTAAGATACTCAGGATCAAGAAGATTCAAATTTGGTGTCTGGTAGGGACACAATTCCTGATTTGCAGGAATTGCTGCACTTCTTGCTGAATTCTCACATCTCACACACTCACACACACACACACACACACATACACACAATGGGGGAGATCTCACATCACTTCCTCATTTTTAAAGGCATTACTTGTATTCTAAGGGCTTTGCTTTTATGACTTAAAATAATCCTAATTCCTACATGACTGGGAATTAGAGCTTCTATGTGTGAATTTTGAGGGAAGATAAACATTCAACCTATAGTAAGAATTCTTTTCTTTTCCATAAAAAGTGATTCATTCTCACATTTGTCTAACTGGGAAACTCAATGTTCTCAAAGTCTAAATAAATTTAAGAATTCTTTTTAAAAATATTTTTCAGAACGTATCTACTCAGTCAAATGGTGTTTGCCATGCTAAGACTTTCAGGATATTAATATAGGAGTGTTGATACTATTTTGTACTTTAATTATTTTCCAACACTAAGAGTACCAAAATGTTTGTGGGTAGCACAGGAGCATGACAGTACCTAAGGCCATGAACTTTAGAACATACAGAATGTAAGAAGACAAATTATCTCCTAGCCATGAAAATAGCTATGCTGACTATGACATAGTCCAGGGGACAAAGGTGTTTATTCTGAAGTTCAGGAATAAAACAAATGCAAAAAAAAGCTGCTGAGTATGGTGGTGTAGGAAAGTCCATACAAATTTTTCACTTCTCTCAGTTCCAGTTCATATTCACCTAAAATTTTAATTGTAACATTATTAACTAACTGTTTAAGTACCTTAATACCAAGAAAGGAAATTTGCTGATTTAGGGCAAGTGGAAATAGCTCTCATTATAACTTGCATAAAGTCACATTTAATGATCTCTGCATGTATGTATAATATCAAGTTGCTGGGCGAGATTGTTGGGAACAAAATCCTGTGGCTGAAACAAGAACTTCTTGTGGTTAACTAGCCCTTAGATCAGAGGTTCCCAAATGATTCCACATCAAGACACATAAAAAAAATGCCAATATTTGAAAATCACTCTTGGGTGAATGAAAAGGGATTTAGGGGAGTCAGGAGATGGCTTAGTAATAAGAATTATTAAATATTTTTTATATTACATAATTAGGGTAAAAAAGGAAATTAAAAATTAATATACCCTATAATAGGATTTTTCTGCAGAAACCCTGCAGTCCAAAAGGGAATGGGATAACAGGTTCAAAATCCAGATGGAAAAAAGAATACAATGCCCAGAGAGCCTCCTATTTTCTGACACTGAAGAAATAATAAAGACTTTCTTAGCCCAAAGCTGAGAGAGTTTATCATCACTAGACTTGCCTACAAGAGATGTTATGGTGAGTCCTTCAGGCTGAAGGAACAGGGTGCTAATTAGTAATATGAAAACTTAACTCACGGGTGCAAGTAACTGCACTGTCAAATCCAAAACACTTCACTACTGGAGTGGTAGTGGGAAATCAATTATATCTCTAGTATAAAGGTTAAAGGACAAAATTATTAAAACACTTAAAGCTATAATAATTTGAAAAGAAGAATAAATTATAAAAATATGCAAGTTGTGACATGAAAAACATAAAACATGAAGGGCCAGGGAGTAAAAAATATAGAAAATCAAAGTAATAGCTTAAAATAGCTGTATGCATCAGATATTTTACATAAGCCTCAGGGTAACCATGATGAGAAAGTTTATAATACATTTACAGAGGATGAGAAAAAAATCCAAAGGCACCTTATATCAAACCACAAAGAAAGCAAGAGATGAAGAAAGTAACAAAGGATCCACACAACATCCAGAACACAAGCAAAACGGCACTAGTAAGTCCCTATTTATCAATAATTACTTTGTATGTTCATGGATTAAAGTCTTCAGTTAAAAGCATCTCAAATAAACAACTTAGCATTAGACCTCTAGAAATAGACAAAGAACAAATTAAAACCAAGGTTAGAAGTAAAAAGAAGATCAGAGCAGAAACAAATAAGAGACTAGAAAAGATCAATGATGCTAAGAGATGGTTTTTGAAATGTTAAAATAAATTTGACAAACCTTTTGCTAGACTCAGAAAAATAGAGAATTCAAATAAAAGAAATCATAAATGAAAGAGGAAATGTTATAGTTAATATCTCAAAAATAGTCAGGATCACAAGAGACTGCTACAGACAATTATATGCCAAAAATTGGAAAACCTAGAAGAAATGGATAAATTCCTGGAAACATGTAAGCTATCAAGACTGAATCAGGAAGTGATCTGAAATCTCAACAGACAGAAAATGAGTAAGGAGATTGAGTCAGTAATTAAAAATTTCCCATCAAAGAGAAATGCAGGACCAGATGGCTTTGCAGTTGAATTCTACCAAGGATCTAAAGAATTAATATCAATTCTTCTCAAAATGTTCTTAAAAATTGAAGAAGAAGAAAAGCTTCCAAACTCCTTTGAAAAGGCTGACATTTTGCTGATATGAAAGCCAGAGGAAGACATAAAAGAAGTACAGGCAAGAATCACTGACAAACACAGAAAATGCACATGGTTTCTGACTTAACCATTGTTCAACTTTTGATTTTTCTACTTTATGATGATGTGAAGGCAAGCAATATACATTCAGTAGAAACCATATTTCAAACCTTGAAGTTTGATCTCTATAAGCTAATGATATGGGATATAATGTTCTGCCATGATGCCAAGGAGCCTGGTGAGCCACAGCTGATAGTCATGTGTTCATCAATACTGTACAGTGCACTATGTTGCTATGATGTTCACTAGGTGTTATGGTTTGTGTCTAGGTGTTGCCCCAAAGCCTTATGCACTCATAGAGTTTTTTCAGAGGTGGCTGAATTTACAATGTGTGATTGATAGTGCAATGCTGGGATTGAGGGTGCTGGGATAAAGAGTGGGTGACTACTGGACAGGTCCACTGATTGGATTGGCACTGGTAGACTGGATACAATATAAGGGACTGAAAGAAGCTTGTCTCTATCCTTTCTCTCACTGCCTTTGTTGTATTCTGCTGCCAGAACTATTGCCCCTCTGCCACACTACCCTGACTTGGAGCCAGCCAATTATGGACTGAAACTTCTACAGATTGTGAGCTAAATAAACCTTTTTTCCTTTAATCTTGGGTAAATAAGACAGTAGGTTAAGTGTATTAAATGCATTTTTTACTTAAGATGTTTACAATTCATGATGGGTTAGTGGGTATATACCACCACTGTAAGTTGAAAAGCATTTGCACTAGTAAACCATGTTCAACAGTACATTGAAAGGGTCACTCATTATGATCAGATGTGATTTATCCCTGTGATGAAGATGGCTCAACATATGCAAATCAATTTGAGTCACCATTTTAATGGAATCAAGGACAAAAAGCATATGATCATCTCAACAGATGTGAAAAAAGCTTTTGGCAAAATCCAGCACCACTTCATGGTAAAACTTTCAACAAACTAAATACAAAAGGAATGTTCCTCAGCACAGTAAAGATACGGTAATTCCACAGCTAACAGTGCACTCAATGGTGAAAAGTTGAAATCTGTTCCTTTAAGATTAGGAATAAGACAAGAATGCTCATTCTCACCACCTCTGTTCAACATGGTACTGGAAATCCTGACCAGAGTAATTAAGAAAAAGGAATAAAACGCAGTGAAATAGGAACAGAAAAAGTAAAATTATCCTTGCTGATGACTTTGTCTTATATATAGAAAGCTCTAAATATGGCACCAAAATAACCATTAGAGCCAATGAACAGATTAGTACAGTTGCAAGACACAATACCAATGCCCCCCCAAATTGGTAACATGTCTATATATTAACAATGACTATCAGAAAAAGAAATTAGAGCCCAACATGGTGGCACATGCCTGTAATCCCAGCACTCGGGAGGCTGAAGCAGGAGGATCATTGCAAGTTCGAGGCCAGTCTGGGCTACAAAGTGAGCCCAAGGCCAGCCTGAACTGCTTAGTGAGACCCTGTCCAAAAAAGACAATAAAAAAAGAAAGAAAAAGAAAAAGAAATTAGAAAATCTCATTTACAACAGCATCAAAAATCAATAAACATGTAGGAGTAAATTTAACCAAGGCAGTGAGTGATCTGTACACTGAAAACTATAAAACATTGATGAAAGAAACTGAATATAATGCAAATAAGTGGAATGAAACCCTATGTTCATAGACTGAAAGAGTTAGTATTGTCTATATGTCTATAATAAAAAAAAATTGTAGGTTTAATACAACCAAAAATCATTCATCACAGAAATAGAAAAAGAATCCTAAAGTTTGTATGGAACCCAAAAAATAAACAAAAAACACAAACTGGAAACATCACACTACTGAATTTTGAAATGTATTACAGAGCTATAGTAATCAAAAAAACATGATAGTGGCATAAAGATAGACATTTCAAACAATGGAATAAGATGAAACTTCCAGAAATAAATTTACATATCCATGGCCAATTGATCAAGAACCAATTGGCCAAAGGAACCAAGAACACACAGGGGGAAAGGACAATCTCTTCAATAAATGCATTTGACAATCTATTCAATAAATGGTGTTGGGAAAACTGCATATCCACTTGTGGAAGAATGACAATAAAATCATCTGACACCCTATAAAGGCTTAAATGTAAGACCTTGAACTGTGAAATTACTAGAAGATGACAGGGGAAATTTTCCATGACATTTTTATGAGCAGTGATTTTATTGGCTATGATCTGAAAATTGAGACAAGAGCAAAATTAGACAAACGGGATTGCATCAAACTAGACAGCTTCTGCTTAGCAAAGGGAAAAATTAACAGAGTGAAGAGATAATCCACAGAGTGGGAAAATTATTTATGAAATTTACCAGATAGGGCACTAACTTTCAAAACACAGAGGAAACTCAAACTATTTAATAAAACAAGTAACCCTGTGAAACATGGGGAAAAGGTTGGAGTGATATTTCTCAAAAGAAGGTATACAAAGAGCAAATAAATGAAACAGTGCTCAAGTACTCTAATTGGACAAATGCAAAATTAAAACCACAATGACATATCACCCCCTACCATTAGATTATCTATGATCAAAATAATGAATGATAACAAATGTTGGTGAGGAACTGGAGAAAAGGGCACACTTGTACACTGGCATTATAAATTAATACAACCATTTTGGAACACAGTATAAAGTTTCCCCAAAATCTAAATATATAATTACTGTATAATCCAGCAATTCTACTTCTGGGGGTATATTCAAAGGAATTTAAATTAGTATGGTGGAGATATACCTACACTCTTGCATCCTTTGTGGCATTATTTACAATAGCCATAACACAGAATCAAGTGTTCATCAGTGGGTGAATGATAAGAAGATATATTATCTATACACAATGGGATAGTATACTGCTCTTATAAAGCAGGAAATTTTGTCACTTGTGATAGTATGGGTGAAATTGAAGGACATTGTGCTAAGTGAAAATAGGCCAGGCAAAATAACACAACTTACCACATGATCACACTTGTATATGGAATCTAAGAGAGTAAACTCATAC
The DNA here is from genome assembly GCF_000276665.1 of Chinchilla lanigera. NCBI lineage: Eukaryota > Metazoa > Chordata > Mammalia > Rodentia > Chinchillidae > Chinchilla > Chinchilla lanigera. The sequence goes on along the minus strand of NW_004955429.1, from coordinate 6,056,786 downwards.
AAGCAGAGAGTAGAATGGTGGCTAGCAGAGTCTGGAGAGAGGGTTGGTGATGGATAGGCATCAAAAGGTACAAATTTCAGTCATGGAGGAGGAAGAAGCCTGGGAGGTCTATTGCACAGAATGGTGAGTATAGCTAATAATGTATCATATATTTCAAAATAACAAAAAGTGCATTTTAAGTAGTCTCACAAAGAAATAAACATTTGAGGTGATGCATATATTAATTAGACTGATTTCATTATTCCACAATGTACATATGTATCCCAACATTATTTTATAGACCATAAATATATGATTATCAATTAAAAATAAAATAAAACTTAATTAAATAAAGATATATGTTGAGTTTGTAAAACATTTACAAATAAACTAGAAATACCTTTGTTTGTAGATGACATCAAGAATCCTAACAAATCTACAAAAAAAACTTGCTAATGTAATACATGTGCTTAACAAGGCACAGTGTATAAGATCAGTATATAAAATTTGAATGTTTCTATACTAGAAATGATCACTTCAAAGTTGAAATTTTAAGAATACTCTTTGATATAACAAAAAACTACAAAATGCGCAGAAGCATGTCTTACAAAACAGAAGTGTGAGACCTGTATATGCAGAGAGAAGTTTTTAAGCACTCAAATAAATGGAGAGATATATGTGTTCATGAATTGGAAAACTCAATACTATTAAGTTGTCAATTAACTGTAGATTTAATGCAATCCTAATCAAAATCCCAGCAGGTTTCTTATAGAAATTGGCAAGATAAGTTTAAAACATGTAGGAAATGCAAAAAGATTTAGGATAGCCAAAACAATTTGAAAAGGAGCAAATGTACAAGACGTACTCTAAAGATCCAATAATCAAGAGATTGTAGTATTAGTTCAAGGATATATATA
>NW_004955429.1:6039548-6055790 GCF_000276665.1 Chinchilla lanigera | reverse complement strand
ATATATATATATATATATATATATATATTTGTTTGTTTTCTTTTTTCCAGTACCAGGGATGGAACTCACGACCTTGCGCAGGTGCTGTGCTGCTGAGCTAAATCCCCAGCTCCTAAGAATAGATATATTGATCAAGTGAACAGGATAAAGCTGAGAAACAGACCTACTTACAAAAGATAAATTTATTCTTGACAAAGGTGTCAAAGTAACTCAGCATGTAAAGAATGGAGTTTTTTTCAAGTAGTACTGGAGCATTTGGATATCCATATGTAACACTGTGATCCTTAAATCATCTTATAAGATATGTAAAAATTAAATGACATGGATTATAGACTTGACAGTAAAAATTTAAAAAACCATGAGAATTCTAAAAATACGAGAACAAAAGTATTTTTCACACTGGGGTTAGGCAAAGATTTCTGAGGTAAGGCATAAACAAAACAAAACTGAACCTTTGAACTTTTGAAAGCAAAGCTAATCTTTAGAAAATGAATGGATAGGACTTTTTCCAAAATTTAAAGCTTCTGGCCTTTGAAAGATATTTTTAAGAAAAGATAAACTACATGCCAGCAAAAATATTTCTAAAATATATATTGGATCAATGAATGACCTGTATCCAGATTATATATAAATTCTTATCTCTCAGTTAGACAACCCGATTAAAAGTATGAAAGGATATCTGAACAGATACTTCACAAAAGGTACCAAAATGGCTAACAGGCACACAGAATGATATTGCCATCATTAGTCATGAAGAAAATGCAAAATAAACCAGAAGGAAATACCTCTGCACACCTACTGGTACTGCTGAAACTAAAAGGACTGACAATATCAAGTGTTGTCGAGCAGATGGTACTGTTAGATCTCCTGTTCCTCCCCGGTGAGAATGCAAATACAGCACAGCTCTTTTGGAAAGTAGTTTGGCAGGGTGGTGGATTGACAACTGGTGGTCAACTTGTGACATCCAGTTGAACTGAACCAACATGGTGCTGGGTGTGGGAGGCCCACCGAGGAGTGCTGCTGGCAGCATAAGAGATAGAACTGGAGAGGAAGAAGTTTGGAAGCTGTAGGGAGCTGTTGGTTTTCCTGGAGGAGCTTGTCATGCTGGCTTATCTGATGAACTCGGCTGGTCTCATTGTTGGAGGAGCTCAGGGCCTTGTTGTCACTGAGAATGGCTATGGCTCACTTTGGGGGAGCTCTGGTCCTGATGGTGCACTTGTTCAATCTCCTGGAAAAGCTTGTCGTGCTGACTTTCCTGATATAGACTTGGCTGTTCACATCATTGGAGGAGCTTGGGACCTTGCTGTCACTGATGATGGCTGTGGTACCTTTTGGGGGAGCTCTGGTTCTTACTTTGAGTGTTGCTTCCTGGCTCCAGTGCAGATCCTTCAACCTGATTGTACAGATCCTTCATCCTGCTGGCACAGACTTTCTAGCTTCCACCACTGGCCTTTGGGCCTTCCCAATGGAGATCCATGAAACGGGCCTGTGTGAGATACCGTCATGGGCTCTTGGCCTCCTGTTGGACTCCTGGGAGATATTGTTATGGGCTCTAGGACTTCAGCTAGCCTCATGCAGAACATTACTGTGGGATCCAGGCCCTCAGCTGGAGTCTTGGGTCTTTAGTGTGTGGACTGATTTCCTGCACTCTCTTTGTATATGACTCTTTGGGTGACTATTATAAAATAATTCTATAAATTATATGTCCTGTATTGTTCCCCTTGCAAACTCTGACTACAACAGGCAAGTTCTCATAACATTAAACATACACATGGCATAGGGTTCAGAAATTCCACTCCTGGGTATTTTCCTAAGGATGGGAAACATATGTTTCATAAAAATCTGTATATAAATGTTCACAGCAGGTTTATTTATAGCAGTCCAAAACTGGAAAGAAGCCAACCTGCTCAGCAATAGAGATAGGCTACTGATACATGCAATACCACAAACAAATCTCAAAAGCACTTTTTTTAAATTAAAGAGATCAGACACAAAAGGCAGCATGGTGTGTAGCTCCATTTATAGAACTTTCTGGAAAAGGCAACATTGTAGAGAAAAAAACACATCAGTTGTACCCAGAGAAGTGGGATGGAGCAAGAGGTTTGAGGGTAATTTGGGAGGATTGAAATGTTCTTCAAAGAAGGATGAGGAAAATTTGGGATGGAAATGTTCTTTCTTCTTCAATGTGGTAGTGGTTACACAGTTGTAAACCTTGTCAAAATTCACCACGCTGTGTGTATTGAAATAAATATGACAAAAATACATACTGTGTAAAGACTTAGTCTCTGAAAAAAAAAAAACAGCAGTTTTAACTATTTCATTAAAAACTCTTTACAACTTGTTAGAATACTATATTTTGGGGATGATCTGGTATGATGAATTGGTTCAGAACATGGCTGTAAAAATCAGACCAACCGCAAGTCCTGCCACTCACATTTATTATCAGAATGGTCTTATGCCAGTTACTTTATTCATACCTCATAGAATTATGTTGGGAATTTAATGACTCACATGAGGGACTTCATAACTGTCTGGTCCATGGCAACTATTCATCAAATTTTGGTTATCTGAAAACACTTAGAAACAGCTTCAATGAGAAGACATACACATGAATGAATGAATTAGTGAAGGATTAGTTTACACAAAAATAACAGAAACAGAACAGGTATAATGTAAGGAATAGCATAAAACAAAAAATGTTTCACTATGTCTGGAGAAGCCATGAAGACTTTCTGGGGTTAACTACAACTAAGATAAATTTGAAAAATGAGCAAAGGACATAACATGTTCTGGTGTACCTGGAGAATGACTCATAGTTTGCTACTTTGGGGGTGATGAGAAGTGCTATCAGAAGAGTGAATCAGAACAAGAAGGGTCTTGAATGCCAGTTTAAAAATCTTGTTGCATCTCATCATATGGTGGACGATTGAGAGTCAGATAGGAGAGACAAATTAGATTTGTACCATACCCAGATTGCTTTGCTCATCCTGGAGAAGAGAGACTGATGCTAGATTGAGGATAGAGGATGAGAGATCTATCAGAAGACTTGTGAGATGAATCCACATAAAGGATGGTGACATGCTATGCTGGGACTATGGGAATAGGAAGGTAATAATAAATTCTAGACTTTTTGAATCCAATAATTATGTATGAAAGACAATGAATATCACTTCATAGCTGGGTAGCTAGGCAGGTGGTGGTACCCCTGTTAAACAGGAAAACACGTTTATGCTAGGGAAATGATGCATTTAGTTGTTGATATCTGAAGTACCTGTTCACATCTAGGTGAAGTTGTCCTGCAGGTAGAAAGATACATGAGCCTAGAATTTAATATCAAATGGGATGGGGAGGCGTGTACATGGCAATTGAAGGCACAGATATAAACAAGATCACTCCAGAAAAGCACATAGTGTTGGAAGAGAGCCAGAACGAGATCTCTGGGACATATCCACATTTAAGGCTGTAGAGAAAAGACTTTAAATAATGTCAGGAAAATAAGAGGAGGACCAAGAGGAGGACTGTGGAAGCAAAAGAGTTTCAAGAATGAATTATCATCAAGAATGTTATATGTAGCAGTAATAGCAAGGAAAACAAAGACCAAGAAATACTCAGTGGATTTGGGTAGTTTTAGTGCTAGGAAATTAAAACCAGATCAGTATAGTTGGAAAGTGAATAGTAAGTTAAAGATGTAAATGTACCTAATACAGGTTGTTTGTAAAGACCTAAAGGGGAAAGAGAATAGAATGGTGCTAAGTGCTACAAGATTGCCATGGTTAGGTGAAGAGTCCCTGAAAGGTTCATGTATTCAAGGCTTGATCCTTAGAGTGTTAGTATTGGGAGGTGCTGTGGACCTTCAGGAGATAGGGTTGAGTGAGAGGTTCTAATGTTACTGGGGGTATTCCCTCTAAAAGGATTGTGTGATCCCAACCCCTTCTTGTCTGGCTCTTCCGCTTCCTAGCTCATGAGGTGAGGGTTTTACTTTGCCACATGCCCCTTCTTCAATGTACCACCTTAGGCAAAGAATGGGGCCACTTAGACTTGGACTGGAACTTCCAGAACCATAAGCCAAAGTAAATCTCTTTATATGTTCATTGCCTTAGGTACTTTGTTATAGTAACAGAAAGCTAACACAAGAATTAAAGAAAATTTTTGCTTTTATAAGACATGAAAGGACCAACTTGAAGCAATGACTTGACTCTATATATTGATGGCGAAAAAAGATGGAAGAGAGAAAAATGCCAAACATACAAGAGGGTCATGGTCAAACCAGGAGGTGGAAATCACACCAGAGATTTGACCACAGTACATTTAATATAAAGAACTGTTAAATATGTATAAAACTGTTTGTCAGGTAATTTAAAAAGTGGGACAAGAACAACAACAGCAACAGAAAACACGATAGCAGCCATTGTCAGAAGCATCCAGCACACTTCAGGCTGATGAGGGGAGAAGTTTGCAAAAGATAAGGAGAGAAGGAAAGGCTTTTCCTAAAGGTAACCAAATAATATTTTATAAAATTGGCATTTGAGCTGGGTTTAAATAGAAATGAAAGACTATTTTGAGAACTGCGTATAACCTAGCAAATAGCATATGCTTAATAAATAGTTGCTGAAAAATAAAATTTGGGAATAGAGTGAGCAAAAATCCAGAGGAAAAAGGTATGGAAAACTGGGGCAAATGAGAAGTGTGGCTGGAGCTTGAGTGCAGAGTGGGAATAAGGCTGCAGATAGACCAGGAAGGGGCAAGCAGCCGGGAACTCCAGGGGAACGTGTTGAAAACTTATCTTTGGAAGCCACTGATGTTCGGGTAGGGAAAGGGCAAGGCTAGAACGACTTCTGGCAGGCTGACCTGTGTGTGGTGTGCAGGAAGAACTAGGAGTAAGAAACCGAAGTCATCAGCTCTAAAGCTAAGCATGATGGTTTGGTTTGGGGTAAGGACGTGAGGGGGAGCAGAACATAGGCGGCTGATGGATGACTTAATTGCTGGTTGCCGTTGGCGGGTGGGGATAGAGAGGGAAGAAAAGAGTCTCGTTTCCTTTATCTGGACTGCTGGGAAGAATGGCAGAGGAGCAAGAAAGAAGGAAGACACTTGGTAGGGCCATGATTAGTTCTGAGGATGCAGCATATATCCTGCCGCAGAGCACCGGACTCAGGGAACAGAGGACGCGCCCGGGTCCTCCCGGACGCACTGCTGTCCAGGGCGGGACAAAGGGCACTCGGAAGAGGCGCGCTCCCGCCCAAGCGCGCAAGCGCAGTGAGGCGTCGCCTAGCAACCAGACACAACCGTGGACTGGGAGGTTTGCGCCCGCGGCGACCTTGGCGATTGCGGGGACCTCCCGACAGGTACTGGGAGGCCCGCGGCTGCACACCTGAACCCTCGGGTCACAGAAAATTGGTGCAGGGGCTTGAACAAAACTTGGGAAAGGAGAAGGTGCTGTGGGTGCGGACTCCTGAGGGAACAGCTGAGGGGACACCTTCTAAGGGCTTGTCCCTGCCCGGCACCCACAGTATTAAGTGGGATCCGGGCGAATTTCATAAGCACCTCGACCCCCATTTACTTAACCAGGGACAAAACTGAGGTTAGAGGGCATCCAGGGGGTTTAAGTTTCCTTTACCTGACTGTGAGCCGCTCAAGAAGTGGGCCCGGTTTACTTTGTCCCCTCTTTTTCTCCTTTAAATCCGTTCAAAACATTGTCTGGCTTAGAAAATATTTAACATCATAGGCTGAAGCTGTGCGCAGGAGAAATACCAGTGACCAATAAACTCGTGTGTGTGGGAAGGGTGGCTCTAGAAGATACAAATGTACTGGCTTTTTAATAACTTATTTTCCTATCTAATACTATGAACTTGGTACTTTCTTACCTAGTCCTTTTACTATTGGAGATTTATCCTAAAGAAGCAGTTGGGGATGTGGGTGAAAGTTTTATTTCTAAGAATGTTCATTGTAGCCTAATCCATAATTCCAGAAAAACTGGAAATAAGAGACTGACTAGATAAATAAGGACTTTCAAAGTATTACTTAAATGGCATATTTTGCTGATTCGTTGGAGAATACTGGAGAATAAATGGAGACTGACTTAGTTGCTAAGAACTTAGTAGGAAGATGGTCCCAGGAAGGGAAAGTGGGACTGGGGAATAGAAATCCAGGTAGAATGATAAAATCACTATAGAAAACACAAACACAGAGAAACTACATTGCAATAGTATTAATCTCCCTGAGCTTACCTTGAGTATTTAGAAAATCTTTTCATTGTACCATTCCTTTTCTTCAAAATTCTCTTCAGGAATTATATTACCTTGATATGGAAAAAGATTAGGGTCATCTCAGTGGCTCATTGCCCTATCTATATGGGCTGTTTACTCTCTTCCTGGCTATCATACCCAAGGTGGTGATAAAACAGCCGCAGTATTGCCTAGGACCAGCTCTGTTATTGCAACACTGGATCTTTAGTTTAGTCTCTGAGCTCTTCACTGTGGAATTGCTCAAAACTATCATGAAATAGGAAAAATTATTTCCTGAGTGAAAATCAGTTTATATAAAACAGCTTTAGGCAGGTATAATTTAATTCATAAGGAATTCTTTTTTAAATCCGAAGCTGTTCTGTCTCATTGTTTTCCTAGAGGTTAGCTATAAGATGGCTTTTCATTTGTCCAGAATACTTTCTCTGTCTGCCTAAATCATTATAGTCATAAGGCCTAGAACCTGTGCAATTTTCATGCATCTATTAAAGACACTTGAGATTTCAAAAAATGGCTCTAATATATGAAAAGAAACTTAAAAGTTAATGTTAAATGTTTTTATTAATATTAAGGTTTCAGGGGTGGGGATTTAGCTCAGCGGCACAGCGCCTGCCTGGCAAGAGCAAGGTCATGAGTTCGATCCCTGGTACTGGAAAAAACAAAAACAAACAAAAAAAATTAAGGTTTTGTTACATTTGAAAATAATTTTCTGTTTGAAAAGAATTTCCAAGTTGCTAATTGCTGAGTAGTTTCAAATGCAAGTTTTTATGATAAAAATTACATTTAATAGAAGATGTGGATACATTTTTACATATTCATATAGCATAAAATAGTGCATCACAATTAGCTTACATATATATATATATATAATTTTTCCCTTTCTTCTTTCTTTTCTCTTTTCCTTAGCTTGTACCTTCTGCATTTTATTTACTCTTTCAGTTTTTTTCACTAGAGAGACAATATGATGTTTACACATGTGGGTCTGATTTATTTCTCTTATGAGTATAGTCTCCAATTGCATCCATTACTGTAAAGACTAGACAATGCTTCATTTTTTATAACCAATTTTACATTCTTATATCTGGTAATCTGAACAACTATACTGAAGATAACAGTATGCAATATAACAACCATTGTTGATTTCCCATCATCTTCTTTTGAAATTCTGTATCATTTTTAGAGTTTTTTCTCATTTTTTATGCTCTTTAAAACTTACTGTATTGTGTTTTTTATTTTATTTTTTTATTTTAAAAATAAAAGGAGGAAAACATTAACAGACAGACAACCATTTACAAAACAGCAGAAGAACAATACAAACAATACAGAGTTACAAACAAAGTGGTAGGAAATAAACAATGCTTGTTGTATTACATATTGATATCTTCAAAGTGGTTTCTCATGAAAACAAATAGAGACATGCAATATTGATCAATCAAGGACTCATTAACAGTTTCTTTCAGCAAAGAAATAGAAGACAGTAGATCAACTATGTTAACTATCTGTATATACATACATACAAAATTTCTCCTTCTTTCCCTTCTCTTTTCCCACATCCCAGTTGCCCTCTATGCTTGAGCTTTTTCCTTTCATTTCACAATGTCTATCATACTGTATTATGTTTTTTAAAAAAATAGTGCATCACTGAGTAAGCTTGCCTAGTTTCTCAAGATCCTTTACTTATGTGACCTTACGTTAGGGACCTGGAATAGAGGTCTTTCAGAGGGCCCCATGAGTTTCTACGCACATGAGGCTTTTTAATATTTGTAATAATTACATGAGGCTTTTTAATATTTGTAATAATTCTTCTCAGTATCTCTAATGCTAGGAGGTTACTTCGATCTTTGATACGGAATTTCAACTAACTTTGACATTATAGGATCTCTCCAAGGATTTTCTGCTTCCCAAGATTTATCTCTTGAGACTATAGTAATTTCATGGAGGCTAGATTATACCATCTGAGATTGCTCTAATGGCAGACATAATCCCATAACTCTCACTGGAGAAAACCAGCAAGAGCTGTTCTAACAGGCACCGATCTTGGGACGTTGTCCATACCCAATCAAGTTATTCCTCTTGGGTATGTCAGTATGTATATATACTGTTCCTTTTTTCCACAGGCAATGGGCAGATGAAGGTAGGTGGGAAAAGATCTTACAAAGAGCAAAGAGTAACCCTGATTTTCTCAGAATACATTTCTTCACAATTGCTTTGTTTTTTGTTTTTGTTTTTGTTTTTGTTTTTTGGGTTTTTTTTCTGGTACTGGAAACCAAACTCATGACCTTGCGCTTGCCAGGCAGATGCTGTGCCGCTGAGCTAAATCCCCAGCCCTTCAATTGCTTTGTTATTGAGCTATGGATTCTATTAGAGGAAAGCCCTGCTTTGTGATGCAAATATTCTTGCAGATCCCCAAAGCATCTTGGATTTAGAATCTCAAGCCCAATGTAAATGAATGATAAGCATCATAAGTAAAATTGGGGTGTTGGTGACAGGTTTATACATGTACAATAATTTTATATGCATTGAATTTTCTTTTATTAAGGAAAATGTAAAGGAGAAAATAAACCTCTCAAGAATTTAAGTAGATAAGCAAATTGTGTGCATTTATAAAGGCAGAAATGCCACTTTAACCATTTTGCATCTTTTTCCAGGATGGGTAAAAAGATAAAGAAGGAAGTAGAACCTCCTCCTAAGGATGTGGTAAGTTTCTGATTTAAATACTAGTAGCATTTTAACTACCAATTTTAAAAATAAATTGTTCAGACTGTTTGGCATGTACCAGCATATACATGAATACATGGTGGCGTAAGTCCAAAGTCTGACTAACGATAAGATTACTCGGAGAAATCTACAATTATGTAAACAAACATTTACAACATTGTCATTATATAATTAGCACAATTAGAGAGTAATTATTAGCTTTTCTGGTATGTGGATGGCATGTTTATAGCCCAGCTAATGAATAAATAATTTTGGTTTGTTCTTTCAAATACTTCAAGTTTACATTTGCCAGTTTCTCAGTAATGTGAATTATCCAACTGAATTTTCAGAAATAAGGAAAAGTTAAACTATAGCCCTTAGTTTTGTATATGAGATTATTTGATAATGACTTAGATGTGAGAGCCACTGTATTTTCTAGTTCTATCAAAAAAGTAGTACGGGATCACCCGGTTTTTCTATTCCATACTCTAAGTAATGGATCCCCTACTACAGAAAACCCTTCTCTCTTTAAAAAGCATAGTTTTATGTGTTCTCTTTAATCAAAAAGAAAGATTAGCAGGAAATAGCCTTTGACAATTTTCAGTTTAGAAACTTATTTCAAAACAAACTTCAATGTGACTTCCTTCAGATAAAATATGAATAGAAAAGAAACGAGATAGTATGCAGACTCACAGGATTGTGACATTTATAGCAATTTGGACTTGGCAGAGATATTTCTTCTCCAAAATGGAGCATTGTGGTTAAGAGCTTTGTCCCAGCTCAGCCTCTCATGAAATGTTATTTTAGCCATCTTGCCAAATTTGGCTAAGTTCATTCAGTCTTTCTTTATTTCTTAGATGGGAATCATACTCTCCATGTCATTTGGATTAGTGTCTGAATTAAGCCAAAATAAATTACATGAAGTTCTTAGTGCCTACCACATAGGTAGCATTTAGTAAATAAAATCTGTTGTCATAGGAATCTCCTGGACTCTGCTATCTTCTCCCTCCCTCTCTCTCTCTCTCTCTCTCTCTCTCTCTCTCTCTCTCTCTCTCTCTCTCTCTCTCTCTCTCTCTCCACCCCACTCATTCCCTGCACAACTACGTAGGTATGATATTTGTATACATTTAGAATGAAAGCTCTTGAAAGGCCTGTTTGGCCAAGTTCCCACGACCTCACAGAGGTAGTTGTTGTGATTTTATGATGTAATGTCATCGTTGTGGTGATTTCTTTTGGACATAATTTGAAAATGTGGCAGATCTTTGTATTTATTTAATGCATCCTAGGCTTACATCACCCTGCTTTTTTCCTACCAAATAGCATTATCAGTATCTTGTTAGCAAAAAGTGGCCTCCTGAGCACAATACTTGGCAAAAACCACATTCAGACTAAAATGAGAATCAAGAGGCTAATAACATAAATTTATCTAATACATTTTCTATAATTTTATGGCATCTTGCTGGTATTTTTCTCTGTATATTTCAATCTTTGGGGAAACAACTGAGGGCTTAAGAAAGGCAATCTTAGGATTAACAAAGCAGATCTTACTTCCTCAGGTCATACAGTGTGGTGGGAGCCAAAGAACACATATAACAATTGTCAGTGATCCCTAGCTATTTATTGCCACTCCTAAGGGCCCCCCATCCTTTCCTTACTCTGACTTTCTATTAATAAAACTGATAGAATTGTACTAAAACATTAAGACATCCCTTTTTCTACCTCTAAATTCTAATACATTGAAACCGTACACTGGAATTTGCAGTATCCTAACTTGGAACTTTTACTTCAGGTCTACTTCTTTAGTCTATAAAAAGGAGCAGAAGGTTTGCCCTACAAATAAAAAGTGCAAAGTATTTGTTCTACAAATTGTAAATGAAAATTGAATTTAAATGAGGGATATATAACTGCTGAAGACAATAAACTTCTATCAATGAATGGTAATTTGCCTACCATCTATTTCAGAGACATTGTTTCCAATGATTTTAATTTTTATCAGCTTTTGTCTACTGATTAGATTAGGTAATAGGGAAAGCAGGAGTGTTCAGTGATATGAATGAACCAAGATGCTCCCTTTGCCTTTCTCAATATTCTCATAAGTCATAACATACATTGGTATATCCATGTATAGTTTCCTCTTCTTATGAAAGAGATGCTCGCTCAGGAGGTACCAAGTATACAAAAGATGGGGCTTTAATGACCAGTACAACTGCCTGTTGCCTTCCTGAAGCATCTCCATGTCCAGTTTACAGATTGTTTGTGATGCTTCAATAAGAGGTAAGTTTCCTAGGAAATTATTGCATAAAAGAATTCCTTACAGAAATTACTCTAGTAGGCATTGCTATTTAGTCTAAGGCAAGATACTCCGTGATTAAGAATATAGGCTCAGGAATTATAATGCTTGAGTTTGAATCTTTGTTCCACTACCCACTTGTGTGGGTCTATGGTCTTGGAAAACTTTCCTAACTTCTGTGTGGCACAGCGAAGATGGAGTGATAACCTATTTCACAGTGGTGAAGTCAGGTTAAGTAGGAATAAGATGCTTAGAATAGTGTGTAGCACTGGGTGAGAACTTAGCAAATGTTGCTGAAATTAAGGATGTAGTTGAGGGTGCTGTTCAGCACTCTGCAGAACTGAGCGAGTTTGTATGAACTGTACGAGGAGGCAGGGATACCAGCTGTGGGAGACCAGATAGCCAGTTGCTAAAGGTCCAGAGGCCTACTGTGTGGCCACCATGATTCAGGGTCAGGCCTTTGAATTTTGCAGGCATGGAAATTGTATTCATATTTCCAAGGTGATTGAGCTTCAGTGAATAAATTCACAATTCCTAAGTGCTCAAGAGGCTGAAGCCTGGCCGTGAAATCTCAGTGATTAAGTATCAAGTTAACAGAATATTTGTGTTAATGGATCAGCACTTTGTCTCCCAAGACAAATGCAAGTAGGAGTGAGGTATAGCAACTACTGAATGACAGCAACAGAAAATAGTAGAGCGTGCTCCCTCACCTGAGCCCAAATCCATTTCCTTGCAAGAGTCAGATGTCTCCTGGGGCACGTTTCTCCCAGACCTCCTCCATCAATCTCAGAACTTAACCTTTAATCATTTGTCATAGGCTGACAACACTGTCATTTTTTTTTAACAAGTGAGGTATCAGGGGGATTTATTTTCCTTTCAGTCTCCCTCACCACAGATGAACAAAAATACTATGAATTAAAAACTATCAAATTATAAATAATATACACATATAAAACTATATGAATCATCGTCAGTTTGGTCACTTTGTTCTAAGTTTGCAACTCTTATTGAGGTTGTAAACTAAGGCCTATTTTAGCTTAGACATTTTAGTAGATTTTTAGTGATGTCTAAGTAATCTATTTCCTGCTGTTTAACTCCTGTGCATGATTTAAGACCACTTATATGGTAAACACATTCCAACAGATAGCAAAAGAGCCTTTATTTATATATGTTGCCACCATAAACTCAATTCTCTTGGTCTGTTTCCACCAAGTTGAATTTTGTTATCTTCTGTTCTTGTACACTTGAAGGTTGAATATATTAGGCATGAGTCACATGTAATTATTTAAATTTATAATAATAAAAATTAATTAAAAATAGACAGCAATATACCTATTTTGTTAGTTTTTTATCTTTAAAATAATAAAAAGACTAGATTAAAAATTCAACTTTTCAGTTGTATTTGTTACATTTTAAGAGCTCAAGAGCCACTTGTGGCCTGTGAATGCTATTTTAGTTGGTCAACTCAGAATCAGAACATTTCTATCACTGAAGTTCTGTTAGATAGCACTATTCTACACAGTCTTATTTCCTTAACCAAAAATAAATAAAAATATCTCTACAAGTCTCTGGCCTCTCAAACCAATGTAGCTTAAAATGAGAAGCTTAGCCAAAATGCTTCTCCTTTCTTACATTCTTTCAGTAAATGATTTTGGTTCATCATTTATTTTGTACAGAGCGTGAAATTGTAATTTCACAACAAGCTTGTTGGTGGCAGTGACTTCCTCATGGGAAAGCAGATGGGATATGTAATTACAGCACAGTATTATTTATTTAGTCATGTGGCATTCTGTTATAGCTATCATTTTATTCTCAGCGTCTTTTTAAATAAAAAATTACTATAATGCTATAGGCATTGTAGGAGAAACAAATGTCATGCCAAGAATCTTCACTCTGTGCCAAACATTGGTATTTTTTCTCTTTTGACAGCACTTTAGATTTTAACTCTCATAATCTTGAATTTCTCTGTAAGCTTCTTATACCCATACTGCTTTTTTTCCTCAATGATAACTGGGAGATATCATGAAATACTGGAGTACCTTCTAAATCATTAAGAGAGATTAACTGATGTTTATTGTAGTTTTTGTTTAAGTGTATTTTCGTGTACTCTACTCCTTTGAGAATTGTAGTCCTGCTGTGGCGAGCTCAACAGAGCCATGTTTAATTCTGGAAGATTTAGTCACAAGAGTATAAAATCAGTCTTTAAAATGCTGAAATATTATTTCTGGCCAAGCTCAGTGGTACATGCCTCTAGTACCAGCTTCTCAGGAGGCTGAAGTACAAGGATCACTTGAGTCTGGGAGTTTGAGGCCATCTCAGGCAGCATACCAAGAGCCCACCTCAAAAATTAAAAAGGAAAAATGGGGAAAAAATAGAAACATTGGAAATTGAAAGTTCTAAAATAGAAGGGAAATCTGTGTTGGTAGGGAAGGTAAGTGGCTGGAATGTTAGGCAAACTGCTTTGAATGGTAAAGAAAATCTAAAGTTGTGACTTTTAGCATTGGTGAGCCTTTAGGGGCTCGCTACTCACCCCACCCCCCAGCAAATGTATTGCTTTGTGTAAAATTTCATTCTTTTCAAAGCTCATTGATGGCTTCAGACCTCAGATTGAGGTTTCTGAGTCAGTATACAGTGAAGACATTTTAAGTCTACAGCATAAAAAACATTTCCAAAAGCTCTTCACTGTATTGCTTTACAGATGGTGAATACTGCAATACTCCAAGTACTGCTCTTTGGTAATAGAATTGAGAAATAATAACATAGTGCTTTGCCTATAAAAATTCATTCACTAATTGGGCAAGTACTGAGTGCATACCATACATAAATATTCTTCTATATACTCTGTGGTTAAAGATTAAAACCCAAGTTCAGGCCCCAAGACAACTAGCATTATAGTGAGAGAAGCAGTCATTTAAAAAATAATAATATAATGTAGGTAGTGTTAAGATAAATGAAGAAAAATAAAATAGAATATGGGATAGAGAGTAATGGGGCTACTATAACTGGGATCTGGGGTCCTACCTTTAAAAAAGTTGCATGAGATGAGAGAGTGTGCTATGCACATATGTGAGGGTAAGTGAAAACAGAAACTACAGCCAGAAAACAGTAACTACAGCCTTAGGGTGTTTGAGGAATGCTAGGAAGGTCGGTGTGGTTGGAGATTAGTAAAGGAATAGGAGATGGGTAACAAAGAAGGTGGAAGGGTGATGTAGGGCCTCTTGGACTATATTAAGAAGGCTGGAGTTTTCTTAGGGTGCGAAAAAGGAACTCTTACTGGGAATTTACAAGATGAGCAGTCTTCTTTATATTTCAATAAAAAAGTAAGGTCATTCTAGCTACATCTTGAAAGAAGGGTGAAAATGGAAGACCATAGCACTGTGAGATAGAATGGCAGCTACGGCGGGGGATAATTGTGCAGAAAGTGAGAAGTGGCTGGAGTGAGGATCCATGCTGAAGGCGGAGCTGCCCAGCTTTGCTGATAGATTATACACAGTGTGAGAAGGCGAGGAGCTGAATGATGCTTCAAGATTTTGGGCCTAAGTGAACGTCATACAATGTACTGAGCATACACGTAAATCAGAGAAACAGTGCAATGTGTTATGTGCTGTTACAGAGAAGTGTGGAAGACTATCGCTGTGATAAAATAAGAAGAAACCAGGATTTTTAACATCCAAACTATTAGGAGTGAAAACAACAACAACAGATGATAACCCAGAAAGCTGGAGGCCTTAAACTCCTACACTTTTAAGAATTATCTTATTATTTTAATTCTTTAGAAATGAAACAAAAACCGTTAAGAAGTGGTAGGTGCCACAGTAATCACTGATGGTGGACTTAGAGGTGCTCTGGTGACCTGATGAGAGTGAAAGCTTGGGTATGTGCAGGCAAGAGTGAGAGTGAGAGAGCTGAGAAAAAACTTCATGAGGTTTTTGACTGTCAAAGGAAAGATAGTGTGGTATGCGGAGGATAATTAATATCCAGTAAAATTCATCTTTGTTTTAAAATAAGACAGTTTTGAGAAATCTGTTCGGGGGAGGCTAAGGTGGTTGCAGTTTGGAGGACAGAAGAGGAAAAAGGAGAGAACAACAAAAAGAAATAGCGCTGGGAGCCTGGTTAGTGTCCTCTTGGTTCTTTGCATTCTAAGCAGTATAAAGTGAAACTGCGCATGACAGAGAACATGCATGCACAGTTGTCAGGAAGCAGAAAGCTATATAATTGTTAGAGCTCACAAAGGTCTAGGAAGCGTTGTGATTTTCACCAGAATGAGTGGAGAGCTTTGTTGAAATATCAAGGGCATTGTTAGGATCTCAAGAAAGATCATGTTGTAATAGTAGTATGGCTAAACTGGCCCTATAGTAAAGCCTTCCCTAGATCTGACCTATTAAAGCTTTTTTTAAAAGACCTTAAAAATAGATCACACTGATCCATAAATAACTGCCTGCCAGAACAAAATTCAATATGCTTTAAGATTCCCCCTTCTTCCTTGTAAAAAAAAAAAAAATCCATACATGCCACTATACAGTTTTCACAATATTAACTATCCACTCAGAAGTTATTATTAGGTATGCAAAAAAGAAAAATGTTGCCCATAACTAGTAGAATAGTCAATAAACCATGAGAAGAGATAAAATAGGATACTAAAAAGAAAACTTCAATTATCCAGAAGAAAACAGGGAAGAGGAACAGGGAACAAATGAGACAAATTGAAAACAAATAGTAAGATGGGTGATTAAGACACAACCATATCAATAATTGCAACTAGATTATAAATGATCTAATATTGTAAGAGAAAATGAGAGGCTATCAAATGGAATGTAAAAGCAGGACTCAGGAAATTTGCTTTAAATATATAGATTAAAAGTAAAAACAAATGGAGTATTACTCAGCTATTAAAAAAGATAAACTCAAGGCCTTTGTAGGTAAATGGATGCAACTAGAGACCATACACATAAGTGAAATAAATCAGACCCACATGTGTAAACATCATATTGTCTCCTTGGTGTAGGAACCTGAAAG